>NC_086083.1:14540657-14854228 GCF_948474715.1 Cydia amplana
TGAACACGCTGCGGCGGCATCTTTAGCTTGACGATTCATTAAATGACCTTTTTGTAGCTCTTTGACTGGGGTATTGTGTGAACTGAGCTCATTCATTTGTTTTTCATTGAGTTTTAGATGCGCATGCGTCTATGTCTAGTGTAATTTTCAGAGACATTTATGAACATCATATATCGGGTTTCATATTATTAGGGGCACCCACTCTGTGGTTATCTTGGCCCACAAGTCATTCGGCATGCGGCAGACATGACCAGCCCAGTCCCACTTTAACTTTGCCGCTTTTCGAGCTACATATTTTATTTGAGTTTTTGAGCGCAGCTTGGTGTTCCGGATGCGATCCCTTAGTTTCACACCTAATATCTGAAATGGGTTTCATATAATATCTGAAAGAATAAAAATATATTTTATTTTAGCGCTAGATTATATATTTCACGTAAAAACCCGAACATGCTATAAGCATAATTTCGAATTAAAGGTTCCATAGTTCTGCGTTTCTTCCTCCATCACGCTTGGCATCAAGCATAGGTATATTATACTACTCCTTGCATCAAGCCTTAGCGTGGTGATTCACTATTGGACTGACCGCCGTTGAAAAACCATCCCGTATAAATTTTTCGTACTTTTAATTTGTTTAAGTAATATTAAATTTCTCGTACTTTTAATTTTTCTTGCACCTATTACTGCTTGTTCTCTGTTTGGCCCGAGGGTTAACTGGTAGAGAATGCCTTCTGGCATTAAATTCGCCTTTTGTACTACAACTGTGCAATAAAGTGTAAATAAATAATTACCAGTGTACATATTATTAACTCACATTTATAGACGGGTCTATCGCGAAATTTGTAACAATAACATTAACATATTAATAATTAACATGATATGTAGTAGATGGTTTGAAAATGTAATGTCTACCCCAAACTTTTTCATGCACTTTTCGTCGGATAGTTTCAGAAATCTCTGTTTTGACATTTTGCTGGAACGTACATCAGTTAGCCGCGACCACGACCAGTGAAACCTGTGTCGAAACGTCGGTAAAGTTAATAAAATAAATTTCGCGATAGACCCGTCTATAAATGTGAGTTACTTAATAATATATGTGTTGTGACAAATCCAGTGAGGGCTGCGAGATCACGGGAGCGACAGTGCAGCAGCCAAAATGCCATGCCAAACTCGTTTAGCACCAACCGGGGATCACGTGTAGGGTTATCTAAGGTAATTCCTACGGACGTGGAGTAACATCGATCCCCCTGCGTGTACCCCCAGTAGGCTTCAAGGAACCCCGCCGGGTGTGGTCCGCTCTTAACCGCCTAAGAACAGGAGTTGGCAACTGCGGCCACCACTGGTACAAATGGGGCTGGAGCTCCTCTCCTGCCTGTAACTGCGGGCACCCAGATCAGACCATCAACCACATCATTCTAGAATGCCCTCTTACTAGATATACAGGCCATGTAGACGATTTTAAGATCCTGTCAGAAGAAGCAATCGTACCTGGGAAGGGCAAAATTCTAGTGACATCTATAAACTTTATTGTGACATAAAAATACAAACTAAACTAAGTACATGCATTATAAAACTAAAAATAATCTTAGAAATAAACTTATAAATAAACTTATAAATTTATAAGTTTATTTTTAAGTTTATTTATAATTTCTAGTTAATAGTCAATAGTCAAAATATACTTTATTCATGTAGGCCTAGCAACAAGCACTTATGAATCGTAACATACTTATAAATTATCTTAAGCTAATTATCACAGCAATTTATTGATGTTATTATTCCATAATAATATTGGATGTAAACCGGGGTGACTTTCAAATGCAGGGGCGACTTCGATATTTCAGTTTTTCAGCCGTTACATATTTTTATTCGGATTTTTTAGTAGTAGGTAAACAAGTATGTATAATAATCTAACTTGTTACACGAACAGTTCGAGAAAATAATGAATAATGATAATTTAGTGGCAGTTTTAAAACTATCAAAGTATCCCCAAAATTTCCTAAAGTCACCTCGGTTTACGGTATTATACAAATCAAATTTAACACAAATTTAAGAATTTCACAAAAGGATCGTCAAACATGAAAAAAAAATTGTATAAAAAATACTAGTCTAGAATGTTATAAGTGTAATCCAGTGACATGTAACATATGCCATACGATAAATAAAAAAATATATGTGTTCAAAACGCGAAAGTTTTAAGTAAATTACCAGTTACGTCAGTGACTTACCTTATAGTAAGGAGAATGAGTCACTTTTGACAATGACAGATCAGTATCATATCGGAATGAGATCGAATAACTAAAACTGGAATTGGCCCGTAAGACGTTTCAACTAAGAAAACTCTTTTTGTTTTGTGTCGGGCAGTGGGTTCGATGCTCGTCCGCTCATTTACGAGGATTAACAATAAAAACGAAATTTGATCATTGTTGTTAAGGCGCAGTCAATGTGTAGATTTTTTTAAAATATTAATTCCATAATCGCAACTCAAAATAATTAGGTACCTATATTCTTAGTGAAATAACTCTTTCTCGCACTAAACATTATTGCCTACTTCTATTTTATGGTATAAAACAGCCTTTTCTGTACCTATTAAGTCCGCTATTTATACTTAATGCAATAAACTTTAAAAAATCGGTAAAATAACTCTGATATGTGAATTTATAAAGCTGGCTATGAAATCATTAAGTCGAGATTTAGATTTTTTTTAAATATTGAAGACGGTTAAAAATAAAAGTAAAACGTAACAAATATAAGAGCCTCGGTAGAGGGTACCATTTTGTACCATTTGGAGTTGAAACTCTAGGTCAATGGGGTCCCAGCGCGCATAAGTTGTTCTCAGAAATCGCGAAGCGTCTGGTTGACGTAACTGGTGACCGAAGAGCTGGCGGCTACCTCGCACAACTTATCAGCATTGCGATACAGCGAGGAAATGTCGCCAGCATCCTTGGTACAATGCCTCAAGGGAATATTTTTAGATTAAAGCTAGTTATTAATTTCTTTTAGTAATACCACTGTTATCTTCGAATTTAAACTGTTGTGAGACATGCTAACATTGAATAATTTTACGGTTTAGACTCACTTGTTTTAAGTCACTCGCGCGACATGTGACTTAAAACAAGTGAGTCTAAACCGTAAAATTATTCAACCACTGTTATCTTGTTTGTAAATAAACGATTTAAAAAATCGATTAATAATCAAAGTAAAACAGCTTCTCCTTAACACTGCACTTATCAGATCTCCGTCGGGGGTCAATAAATCCCATACTTTATGCTCTATCCATTGTTATCCTCATTAACTCTTTGTCTCATTAGCTGTCCTATATTATACCTTATTTTTTATGCTGATGACAGCGTGGATTAAAACTTTATTGGATAAGGTTACAGAGATTTTTATTTTGTGGTTTTGTTACCGCGTTGTGTTAAATATACCGTATGAGGAACAGTGAGTTTTATAAAATCATTTTATGAACAAAGGTAGTACCTAATTGAAATATAATTTATCACGTCTAAAACGTCTTAAGGATGACTCACGCTAGACCGAGTCGGGCCCAAGCCGAGGCATCCGACATGTCATTTTCTATGACGGCTGATCGGTGATCACGTGTGCTTTCCAAGTGCCGGAAGCTCCAGACCGGCCCCGGCCCGGTATAGCGTGAGTCATCCTTTACTCATAGGTCTAGAATGTGCAAGATTGCCGGACAAAAATCAAAAGTGCGACGAAAATCAGAATGACATGTGCCATTACAGGTATTGAATTCATAATAGTACGAAGAGGTCGTACTACGACCTTTCAGGCCGAATCAATGAAGGTGTAGCTATAGGGGTAATATCAACTCCTAATGAATATCAGAACATTAGCAAGACAAACTTTAAGTACTTGCAATCCTGGATTCTTGGTATCAAAACTATAGAAGTTAATATAGTCTGTATAGTCGTCAGAGCGAGATAGAAACGCGAGGGCGGGATAAAAGGCTCTGTTATCGTGACAAACGGGTGCAATAAAAAGTGCGATGATGGCAGTAGCCAATATGAGAAATGTTGATGCATTGTGAATATTTTCATAGAGTTGATACAACATCATCCACTCCGAATCAAGAATTTAAAGAAAAATAAAATGTCTCCATTGGTTTGGAAATGTATTGACGCTTTTTCGTATAATTACCTTTTCGAATGTACTTACAGAGAGCTAAAAAAATGCATCGCCTCTATATGAATTAATTCCATTCACAAAGTGGCCAATTGGCCATGTAAATACTTTTAAAGCTGAGTGTACAACATAAAACAAAACTGACTTCGACCTTTCCCGCTGTGCCACGGTGGCCGAATGGCACAGGCACCTGCCGCGATAGCAGAGGACGCTGGTTCGATTCCAGGCTCCAGCCTCAAAAAACTCCAATTCATTAATTTTAAGGCCTCCAGGCCTTGGTCGCTTTTTTCTTAGTATATCACATTTATTTAAGTTTAAAACTGACTTTAATTGAAATCATAAGTTCGTACCAGAGTAATCCTCATAAGGCCTAGTTTTCCAGAGGTACCCCTCGTGAGCCGGAACAAAAAATCAGGACAGTGTTAAGACAATGCTATTCCGTTGCACACCCACAGCTGCAGAACTGCTTGGCCACTTTATGCATGGACTTCATTCATAAAGTGGCCATACACGTATGCAACAAAAAATCCAAAAAAAAATGTTTTATTTGCAAATATAGGTAGTACATACAGTGATGGAAATCTTACAAGCGGTGTCACCAACAGTCAAGTGGTGTCAGTGGTGGCAAAAACAGTAGCGATAAAACAAATTCAACAGCTCTATATAAATACAATTTCAATCGTCTGATGTACGCCGACCGGCTAGGTTGATAAAGCTGGGACAAATACAAATTGATAAACAAAAATACACCTTTACACACAGATTGTATATGTTTATTGTGGAACGGGAGTGGGAAATAATAACGAAGATAGGCCTGCTTCTGGTAAATGGGTTCAGGTTAATAATAGCCAGATAGTAATAGCTAGAAACTGTTTAGTAAGGAATAATTTTTTAGGGTTCTGTAAGTACCTATCCAAAGGGTAAAACCGGGACCGTCTGTCCGTCTGTCTGTCATCGGGCTGTATATCATGCACCGTGATAACTGTCTACAGTTGAAATTTTCACAGATGATGTATTTCTGTTGCCGCTATAACAACAAATACTGCAAAGTACGGAACCCTCGGTGGGCGAGTCTGACTCGCACTTAGCCGGTTTTTAGGGTTCCGTCACCCGAAGGGTAAAAAGTGTAAAAACGAGACCCTATTACTAACACTCCACTGTCCGTCTGTCCGTCTGTCTGTCACCAGGCTGTATCTCATGAACCGTGATCGCTAGACAGTTGAAATTTTCACAGATAATGTATTAATGTTTCCGCTGTAACAACAAATACTAAAAAAACGGAACCCTCGGTGGTCAAGTTCGACTCGCACTTTTCCGGTTTTCTGGATCCAATGAACTCCATGCTCTATAGTTATCAAATCCTATAAACGTTACCTTCAACTCGCACATCCCATTCGACTCAGCGGCACTTTTGCCTCTTATTGCCCCGTTTCAACATTCGCAAAGACACCCGACATGCGCTAATTCGCCATCCACCAATTGTATTGCTACCTTAACAACACAGAATCGAGCAGCCATCTAGAATTCCTTACCTCACCCGCTTCGAAACGTCTTAAGTTATTCTAAATTTCGTACCCACTTAACTGACCTTTTATAGACTGTATTCCCTTCACAATAAGGTAGAGGCTTAGTCAGTTGAATGGATATGTAGATAAGATGTTTTGTGTTAGTAGAAGAGATTTGTATGAGTTCACAGCTCAGCTAGTTAAGCCCATTGATCCGTCCGTCTGTGTGCCGACAATGGGAGTATGGGAGCAATGGCGCCTTCGCTGGTAGTGATAGATGATTTTGAATTGTAATTGGGTGGTGAGAATGTTGGGGTGTTGTGCATAATTGGGGTGTTGTGTATTAAACTCAAGGAAAAAGTTAGGTTTAAGGTAACGTGTTTTAATTCGGAGATTCCGTAGCAAATTTCCGAATTCGACTCAAGAGCAGACAATTCAACGTAGTTCTGTTCTGTTGGTTAAGAGTCCATACTCCTAGAAGTGAGCGTATTTTGCAAAATGCTTTTTTTCATTCAAGATTACGACGTAACTTTTACTGTTTCTAGTTTTTTCTATGGGATTTGGCTGGACACGTTGGCGGACACTCAGTCACACCAGTTTGACATCTACATTTTGTATGAAAAAGTTTTGGACTAACAGTTTTGAATGATTCACGGTTAGTGCCCTCTAACGCCCTCTTAAGGGTTCATAATGAATGCTTGCAAAACACTTCCAGAAGAATTCCAGCAATTTATTATTGAATTAATTCAATTAAGCAATTATTGTTTTCTTTATCTTAAATAAATAAAGAGCGTCTTTAAACGACGTGTGCCGACCATTATTTTAACAACTTGTAATTGTTCGCTATCGAAAAATGTTTTAATAATTGAGCCAAACTATTTATAACCGTGCTAATTGATTTTAACACAAAAATGTGCAATACATTCCATTTCGTTGAAATTTCTTGAGCAATTCCATCGATTTTATATATATAAAACCTTGGTAGGTTTTGAATTAGGAGGGGCGGTAGAAATACATAACAAAAGTTAATTATTTTAAGTGTGGGTTAATTTATATTAATGTTGAAGAGACAATCAAACAATCTACGGTCCTATAAACATTGTTGGGTCCCATTGGGTTACCATAATGTACCTACCTACCAATTCATTAATTTTTAAAAGATTTATAATATAAAAACTTCACCATGTCAGATAACAATCGTAAAACAGGCACTTTACGCCAAACTCATGAATAAACTACTCATTCTCTTTTCACGCTTTAGACCCCACCCACCGATGACAACGTGTGAAAACAATTAACCTAATAAAATACGTAGATATCTATCCCCCCAGCATATGGGTAACCAACCGCAACTAAATGAACATTTATATCAAAATTAGGTGCAAATTGTATAAATTTTCATGCAATTAGTTGCATGCTAGCACGTCCCATTCCGAAATCAGCTTCACGCACTGATGCTCGTCTGTTTATTTTGCCGTCCCCAAAAAATAATATTCACTCTTATCCCTAACATTTAAGAGTCATTTTGGAATTGACAGGTTGTGTACAAAGTACAAAAATAATTTTGTAAACACACGCTAGAAAAGTTGATCAAAAACATACGGCAGTCAAAATCACTTCTACACTCTACAAAATAAGGCGGGTTAAAGATTTATTTCTTTTTATAGGACGGCAAAGTTATCGTGGTAGAAGATTGCACGTCGAGCACGCGCTTAGGTTTTTTATTGTATGTCGACGGCAAAGGTAATTCTACGATTTTGTACCTTAATCCAGTGTAATAAGGCGAAAAGTATATAGATGTATATGGTTTGATTGTAAGGGTTAACGGGGCATGTAATAGCGTGATGATTGTTGTTGATTGGTCGAACAAAAACTGTTGTTTGTACGATAAATTAAGTAAATTCTTACGTTTTTGTATGGGTGTCGCGGTCCGATGCGTTCGCGGTGTTGTTTGATATTTCAGTTAACTAAGTTGATAATTAATGTCGTTTTAAATATGACTATTTGTTTCTGAAATATTTTTGATTTCCATGAAATCAATAATATATAAATTGATTTTTTATCTGTTGTCATTTTAAATTTAATCTAAGTAATAAAATCTAAGTAATCAAGATACAACAGGTAAACAAATTTAGAATGATAACAGATAAAAATGCAATATTTTTCGACGGAAACTTTGAAGCACGACTTTCTTATAGGCTTATTACAATATATAATCTAAAAAGTTTAAGTATGGCAAAAAAATCATTCTTGGTACAAGCTTTTTTCGCTGACTGTACTTTTTTTACCACAGGCAATTAACAATACTCATTGAGACAATTGGACGTTTTTTTTTGTTGTCCCAAACACTTTTTTTTTTCAAATTTGGGATTTTTTATGTTACTTCTACTCAGAATCACGAGCTCTTTCTATCCTAATAGGAGAAAAAAGTGTCCTAAGGTTTTTTTTTCCATTCCGTCACCATTTCTCATAGACTTTGTATGGCGGTCGCGTAATGGAAAGATCGAAAAATGTATGCAAATTTTGGGACACTTTTTTTCTCCTATTAGAATAGAAAGAGCTCGTGATTCTGAGTAGAAATAACATAAAAAATTCCAAATGTGAAAAAAAAGTGTTTGGGACAACAAAAATAAAACGCCCAATTATGTACTAAAAACCCCAAACACACTAATTTCGTAAGTTGTGTTGTTTCATCACAGAAAATCCGAATTAATATTAAATTTTGAGCGGCCGATATTTGTCCATCACGCGCAATAAATAAATATATATATATATATATATATATATATATATATATATATATACGTAGGTGTATATAATGTATTCCTTATCCCAGTAAAGAAAGTAAATTGTACTAAACAAATCATTAGGCCCTAGTTTGACAAAGCGCAGCACCGGCTGCGCAAGAGTCGCGTCGCGTCGTGCTTATCACTCTAATTGGTCGTATCACGGGTACACGGCCTCTGGCGGACGGATTGGTAATTAAATACTACGTGCTCGTTCAGAACAATCCGGGATACGGAAAAGTACTATTCTAATATCCACTATACATGTACTTACCCATATGTATGTCCAGAATAAGGAAGAGCTAAATAACAGTCAGTATTACGATTTATTTTCAAGCGTTTTAGGTAAGTAAGTATACGTATGGGTTATGATGCTACCAGCTGTATTAGGGAAACATATCAATAATTAAGGAAACATATCAAGAATCCTGAAAAGATCATGGACGGATAGAATAACAAACGAAAGAGTGTTGCAGTTAGTAAATAAAGAGGTCGAGGTTTTAAAGACAGTCAATAAACGCAAGCTACAGTACCTTATACGTCATATCATGCGAAACAAGAAGTATGAACTCCTTAAACTCATTATCCAAGGAAAGATACAAGGGAAAAGATCATCCGGACGGAGACGTAACACATACAAGTAACGTTTTGGTTAAAAATAAAATATATAAGTACTTTTACAGATATTTGCGTTACGAGTATAAAATATTGATTATTGACGTCTAAAGTCTATTTTTTTATTCGGTAGACTGAAATGACAGTTAATAGTATGAACATGAAATGTCATTTCATACTATTAACTGTCATTTCAGTCTACCGAATAAAAAAATAGACTTTAGATATTATCAAAAGAACATCAAATGGAACGCAATCCGACTTGTATAAAAGTGTCATTCCCGGTTTTAATGGTTCGCTCAAATTACTTACCTCACTTTCAAATAAACTAACCTGTAACCATTGACGTATAATATCTAAGGACGGGCTAATGGGGCACTAAACATCGTACTAGTTCAGCGGTGCTACCCACGAATTCCAGCCAATTGTGCAGCCTAACGCGACTAGTTGCGACCAATAGCGCGCGTGATGCGAACTCATCAACCAATCGCGTTGTAGCGATTTCACACCGCTGTACTGGCCCCTGTCATAACTCATGATTATTACCCGTAATGCCAGTCCCTAGATATCTATGTCAATGCCTGTAACGTAATAACGTGCGTGAAACAAAAAGGTTTTATTTTGTATATCAAAACTGAGATAAGTTGAAGGCTGTCGTAAAATGTATAATTACTTAGTACCTATTAAAAAAAAAGTCATAGGGACTCACATTTATAGACGGGTCTATCGCGAATATTTATATGTGTCTATAAATGTGAGTTAATAAATATGTGTCCATAACGCGAAAGTTTTAAATAAATATTATAAAGTCATAGGGACTTTTGCGATTTTGTGGTTTTACATTGTACATTTTATAAGGGTGTTACTTATACAGACAGATGAATTAGATGAAAGATAACAGATGAAAAAAACGGCTTCATATACATTTCAGCGAATTTCACGAGCAGTTTTCTTTTGCAATTTTGGGGTTGGTCCCATAGTGAAAGTTGTTCAGTATCACCTACCCCTCACACCTCAAAAGTAGAAAAAATATTCCGTTTTTATAATATTTGATTATAATAAAGTCAATACCTACTGGTAACTAATCAATGCGTTTAGACCCCGATGTGAAACCAATCACACTTATCCATATTGACCTTACATAAACCAAAAATTGTGAAAAACCAATTATAGTGTGTCAAAGGTCTGTTTGATTTCAGAAATAGAGAGAATCATACTATCTTTGTCTTACACTAGTACTAGCACCCAAAAGAAATGGATGAGTATAGTTTCTTTTGTTCCTATTTACTGACAAGATTTGGTTGACCCAGTATAGTAATTAGTAAATTAACAACACAATAAAGAAGCCACAACAATTTATAACACAACTTTCTAAGCTTCATGAGTCATGACTCATAAACTTAAAACAAAGTCACCTAACGCACATTACCAAAAATCAGACATGGCAACATCAATTTCACTAATCTAAATTAGATATTTCCCCGTCACCACTCGGCCCACAGATAACTCACCGAAATAAGTGGCTACAGTAAACATAAATACAAAGAAAAAAGGCCGACGCACCAAACTCAATTATCTATACGACTGTATACGACCAATTGTCCAAAAGTTCGGAAAGCTAGGCCAATAAAATTAATCCAACATCTGACGCCATTACGTATTGTGATGCTGTTTCAACAGCTTATAGAACATGCGCTTCATTTGAACCGATTAAAATAAGATCCGATGCGCCTGGACTTATATAGGGTGGCCTGTTTTGAGACAATTTGACATTAAAGTGTCATTTAATAGAACTTGCTATGTAAACAAACCGCCATACTAAAATTGACACTGAATGTCTATTTACTAGTACCTAATTGAATGACACTTTATATGTTTTACCCCAGGCATGTGCGCCATAGCTTCCAAATGGATAAACCAATTTAAGTCCATTGATATGATCCTTGTAAAAGTCGATTAATATAGCAAATATAGCAATTGTATTGCCGAGGTAGCTCAATTTTTGTTATGTTGCTTCTAACTACGTCTCAGGTTCACAAATATTATCATCGATAAGCAAGTAGCGATGAACAAACATTACATTCGCGAGAATTCAGAAGAAAGAAAGAAAAGTTGTCATAGGCAGGGTGAACAGTCAAGCTAACGATTAATATATGTCTCTATTTATTCACACTAAATATGCATCTACATATTAGAAGCAATTTTCAAGAGAATATTGATTTTCTTGACAATTTCTCTCTGTTGGTCAGACACCTACCTCAAACCTACGGGCGTGATGGCTCCATTTTTATCGCTTGTCACTATGCCCGTCACTTTCGCACTTACATACTTGTTAGAACGTGACAGGCATGGTGACAAGCGATATAAATGCGACTGTGCTACCGCCGCTGGTGTAGGCAAGCGAGTGATCGCTAAGTGATCGCAATAGCAGCCCTGGACCGTATTAATCTCGACGCGTTGATTAGTAAAACTATAAAAGAGGAAGTAACACAGGAATGCGGTTAATGATAAGCTGAAACCCGATTTTATGGGCGTCGTTAAAGTGACCGACAATTGTCTAATTGTTGCATCGTGGGAAGAATGGGTGAAAGTCTGGTAGCAGAAGTCACTTCAGGATGCTTGGAGCAATTGTGATGAACGCAGAGGGCTTACCGCGAAAATCGAAATGCGCAAATTGCGGGGATCTTTCTCCTTTACTCAAGTGAAGGCGTAATTAAAGTGACAGAGAAAGATGCCCGCAATTTGCGAACTTCGATATTCGCGGTTGTAGCCCAGTTGGCACTGACGAAAAGCGTCATTTTCTAAAATGCTAGATTATGGTTTGTACAGCCTTTTCTATTTTATGACGAACCTGCTCACAAAATTTTACGAGATTCGGTTGAGAGTTGCGACCTGTAGTCATTCGAAAGCATTTTTGTCTAAGCTGAAACAGACCTTCACTAACGCTTCGGTCAATAAGTCGAGTTTTCCTCAGTCATAACAAAGTACCTACACAGTAAATTACGGTAAGTATATATAGCATAGTAGTGTCGTCAGACCTCCCGAGGATGGGTATTAGACGGCGTTTGCATATAGAGCTTCAAGCACCCAAAGTCTACAGTGTGCTCTTATTATCAGAGCTTCGTTTCATGAAAGCTTGTAAGGCGTATTCAGGTAATTCCAAATCAAATCTAATGTGTATACTGTATCGTTTTGAAAATTGACTCCGATAACCTAAAAATACCTTAACTAGCTACAGGGTTTCATGAAACTGGGTCCTGGTTGTTCACTTACTTACCTATTTGCCGCCATCTTGATTTTAAAAACAGGTGACATTCTAAACTCTTTAAAGCGTCAGTCACGTGTCTAATTCCAATTCGTAATCGTAACAACGTTCCGCTTTTAACTTGCTTCCAAATTCAAAATCAATTTGCTTTTTATTGTGTCAAGTGGTAACGTTGTTTTTTTCTAAATTAACATTGAATGGTACCGTTTTAACGAAGAGAAAACGGAACGTAATAAATTAACCTTAGATGTTAATAACATAGGTTTAGGCTTTTGACTATTACAAACAGTCGCAAAACGTCTTTTAGTGTCTTTACCCTGCATATTATAGCAGTGTTTTTTTTGTATGAGAGAAGTAACTTATAGTATTAACACCTCAGATTACTCTGTATAAAATAACATATGACCGTCATCAGACATTGCCAAAAACAATTGCCGATTAAGCCCCCTACCCTTTGCCGTTACGGCAGAGACAAGTAAAGAATAAGGAAAGGTAATTGCCTTCCAAATTTGCGTAATTTACCATTAATGTTTATTTTTTCACTTTGGGGAAGCACTTCTCGGTACTATACATTTTATGTAGCGCTTTGCCTTGTTTACTAATAATATCGTAATGGCTTTAATTAAGAGCTCTGCGAAATTTAAATGAGACTATGTGAAAACGTTTAAGCGAAAAAAACCTTAAAATAAAAAAGTTAGCTATTTAAATTATACTGATACCTCGTTTATTCTTTCTTAAACAATGTTTTTTTGCATACTTTTCCTTCGCCTGAAAGAAACGCATTTGTTTGAATAAAGAAAATTCACCTTTTATACCCAAGGCAGACTATAAGATTACCACTTCTCTTATTTTACGCTAAATCTCTTCAATGAATCCTATCAATCGTAGCTTTTCTCCAGAATGAGAGCTTTTATCCCTTGGGGTACCAGTTCGTAATTTCTTTGCTTACTTTATGAATACTGCCATTCTCTATTATTTACATATCTCTGTTCACAGCAACCGAAATGCCGAAACAATAAAATTGCCGCCCCTCCCACCGCGCGCGCGCATAAATCAACAAAAACACAATTATAGGAAATTACACACATCTGTAATTAAAGCGGTTATTCATACAGTGTCAATAACTAACAAATATGGAGACCACCTACCGGTTTTGTTGTTTTGTGTTGATTTGGGTTACTTCGGGTGATATATCGTATACCTGTACGACTATGTATATGATTTGTGGGGTCTATAATATTGTCTTCGGTTACCGCGATAGTTACTCATGAAATAAAACTATTAAAACGGATTATATCGCGTATATTGAATTTATACTACATCCCGACGTTTCGAACCCTTTACAGCGTTTGTGGTCAGCGGGTGACGGGTGAGGGGTCGAAACGTCGGGATGTAGTATAAATTCAATATACCTACGCGATATAATCCGTTTTAATAGTTTTATTTTGTGGGGTCTAGTTTCTCTCGTGTGCGGTTAATATAAGAAACTGAGTTTTTCATTTTACAAAGATGTTAAAAACATTTGTTTTAAGTACAATCAGCAGCAGAAGTTGCTAAACGGGCGAGGTGTTCAAAATTACCTTGACACGCTCGTTAAGATCAATTTGAACACCTGGCCCGCTTAACAACTTCTGCTGCTGACTGTACAATAATATTAATGTTACTGTAACACCGTGAGATTTCGCAGAAAATCTTTATTGCAATAAACATAATCTACAATACATGATACATGATGTATTACATATAAAAAACATTATTTTAACATAATACAAGTTTTATTGACAATTTGCTCCTTTTGAGGTAAAATGAGGTAATTTTATATATTGTGTGATGGTCAAAAATGTCACTGATTTTAATAATTGAGCAGTCGTAAATAAAATAAAATATAAAATCAATAACCTACCTACCAATTTATCAGCCAATCGTCATTTCCTCTTTCGATCGAAGACATTAACTATTTATTTATATTTAGAGAAATTTACCCACTAACTCTAATTAAGTTCACCTCGTAAATCTGTTATTTATGACTTAATCCAACAAGAGATTTGGCAAAAGATATCTTATCATTACCCTTCATTAGCAGAACGATTTCATCCATTCTATAATAGGTACCTGTCTATGGGAATCCACGGAACGTCCGGGATGAGACCATCGAATTAGTTAATGTTAGATTTAATCTGATGATGAAATTAATAGATTTTGATTTATTGAAAACAATGCGATGAGAGATAGGAATCAAAGTTATCATGTAACCAATTTGGATGGCTGTTTTGAACGATGCTGGCAGTTAGAATATCGAGTTTTGGTGGGAATGATGATTTTTAAATGTGAAATGAAATTAATATTATATGTATAATTGTAGACATAAATAATTCACGACTATGTTTTTATTGAAACTGGATATAAAACATACCTATGACAAGTTGTTGAAATGCCAATGAAATTAATTACATTTTTTGTGTTAATATAATAATTAAAATATTTGTTAAAAATGTTACGATAGCGTTTATGTAAATCAGTAAAATGAAATTAATATATTACGCAAATTATAAAACTTCGAAAGCTGGCTCTTAGGTTACAGAATAAATATATCCCTTAATTTATTCAGGTTGTTCTTAAAAATGTTATACCAGGATGTGTTTATATTAATACAGGGTACTTTTTCAACCCATAACCATATTTTGCGAAGTGAATCCATCCATAGTAATATTATAAATGTCAAAATAACTCTGTCCGTATGTTACCTCTTCACGCGAACACTGCGATGTAGATGAAATTTGACAACTGAGTTGCTCGAATTTTTAACATTTTACAAGTTCGAAATTTCACCTACTATGTGTGACGTCATGTTGTTTGTAAACGCTTCAAAATGCGGTGTCTGAGTACACAGACCATCGCCGCGCAAACCCGGTACATTACAGCCATTACAGGGAAGGAGATCTTCCGTTTGGGCGATGCCAGTTTTTGCCACTCCTGCGCATTGTATTACTATTGCTTGCTTGTAGCCCAGCGTCGAGGCATATTTATAGATTTATATATGTCTGTGGTATTAGTAAGACGAGTAAGAGAAAAATCGATCTAAAACAAACTATTGCTTTGAATTTTACAGCTAATGTTGGTACACTTTGGGGTACCTAACTCTATGGTGGCAGCATGGTTCCATGTTTATCTCCTGTCACTATGCCCGTCACTTTCGCACTCATATACTCGTTAGAACGTGACTGGCGATATAAATGCGACCGTGCTACGGCCGCTGCTTGTCAAAAGTTTACGTTTAACAATTCAGTCCCTCTACAGCGCCATTATACCGGTAAACTAAGGTTACTTTGATTCTAATGGTAACATTAAACAACGATTTTTAAATTATAAGAAATTATTTTCTATACGCTTTCATCATGTATTTATGTTAAAGTTGCCAACCAGAGCAAATTCTCAACCTCGGGTTCAAAAATCAACTACCTATTCCTCAAAAGTCGATGATCCAAAGCGATTCAAAGTTACCCCACTTTACGGCTCTCGGCTGGCAATCCTTTATTTTTCGGCCTTAGTAGTAGGTAATGTACTGTACTGTACTTTGTTATAGTGTTGTGTTCCTGCTAGTAAGTAAGGTTGCCAGAGTTCAACGAGAGTGCGGAGTGTTAGCGTCGGCAACACGCATATAACACCTCTGGAGTTGCAGGCATCCACAGGCTCCGAAGACTGCTTACCACCAGGCGTGCCGAATGCTTGTTTGCCACCGACGTAGTATAAACCATCAAAATCTGAATCCTCCTAATGAATCTGACCCCTCTATGTCAATACTGGTTTCACTGAACTTATACGTCCCTCGCGCTCGCTATGCGTTGAAAATGACACTGCGCATTGTACAGTCGACGTCAATAATGTTTACACTTTTCGGCTTATTACAAAGGAGTAAGGTGCAAAAGTGTATACATATCTTTGACGTTGACTGTAACACAATGCCTGATGATTTAATGTGCACAACAACGCTTTTTGTCCGCAAATGGCGCCAAATACGATCGCAAATGAGTCGATGTAGATGTAAATGTGTTGTTAATGTGCTTAGCTGTTTTTGTTTCATTGTGGCTGGATCGATTTAGGATATGGGACTCGGGCTCACGTGGTTATACGACAGCTGATTTGAATTTCGTAAAAGAGAAATATCATCGGCGAAACGAAATCCCATAGACTTCGCTGGTTCGGTCACCTATTAAGAATGGGAGAGGACCGACTGGTGTCCGCCCGGTAGGTCGGCCCAGATACTGCTGGGGAGACAGTGTGGAAGCGGATCTGCGTCAGCTTCAAGCCGATAGGGATAGGGATGATGACACATGTTGAATTTTATAACAAAATCTAGTAAAATAGATAGCAAACGAGCAATTTATCACAATAATGTGGATATTAAAATAAAATATTGAAAAATTACAAAAATACAGAACCTGAAAGTTTCAAAATTTAAGTTTTTTTTTAACTTCCAAAAACGATAAAAGTAAGGGTACCATTCGATTCCTTACATTTCATGCAATAAAATATTGTATAGCAACTATATACATAAACGCAATATTTCACTGACAAAAACGCAATTTTCTTGTTTTGTCCATACTACAAGATGGGCGATGACGTCACGGCCCTTGGCCGTTGTGTATAGGGCGTTTCGCGAGTGAAGTGCGACTGTCGGCCTTTGACTATTTCTGACTTTTGTGTTACTTTAATGCAATGGGTCCCATATAAAAATGTATGGGTACTATCCGTTCCTATACCCAACCAAATTTTTGCTAGGAATACTGGGTTTCAACTCTCTGGAGGTAAGACGTAATTTTGGACTTCTCACTACTGCTTGCGGTATCCTGCGCGGAGAGTCGGACTGTATTGAGCTGGCGGGGCAACTAGTACGTCTGTACGTTCCCTCACGGACCAGAATCGAGTTCAGACCTCGTGACCGTTGTCTCCTGGCAGTCCCGTCTTCGCGTACTGTAGCACGTAGGAATTCCCCTCTGGTTCGTTCTTTGCTCCTTTTGAATGCGCTCCTTGCATCAGCCTCTCAGTGTGATTTGTTTGCAGGCAGACAGGTGGTTGTGCGTGATGAATGTTTGAGGTTTTGTGAGAAGATGGATGCACGTCCTTCTACAGTTTAAAATGGTACATTATCGTGTGTTAATATTGTGTAATTTGTGATTAATTGTATACTGTTTTCTTCTTCTTATAATATTCTGTGTAAGTTAGCAGTGGTTTGGTATTTATACTGTTATGCTGTATAACTTGTTTTGAAATAAAAAATAAAAAATAAAATAAAATAAATAAATAGACATTTGATCCTAAAAACAAACCCGATCGATTGATACCATAAAAAAAAATTGTCATGTAGCCTATTGGCAGGAAACGGCGCAGGATCGGGAAAAGGCTCGTTTCGGAGGCCAAGATCCTCTTTGGATCGCTGAGCCGTAATAGCTAGTTTTTAGTTAAGTAGAGAAAATTTATTTCATGAATGCCCCGGATAAAGGATGATTCACGTTAGACCGGGCCGTGTCCGGGCCGTAGCTTCCGGCGCTTTTCTATGACAATGACAGGTGATCACATGATGCTTTCCATAGAAATAAAGCTCCGGAATCTCCGGCCCGGACACGGCCTTGTCTTACGCGAGTCATGCTTTAAGAATGGATTTCCTTGTAACAGGAAAGGTTCCTATGCTAAGGTTTTCTTAAAGCGTAGACAACGCCTTTGTGACACCTTTACAGAGCTAAGCATCCATGATAGGTTATGATAACGCTTTAAACATATCACATAGTCCAAAATATAAGGAAAGATCCACCAAAATTATTATTTTTTAATTTCTATTTACTGTATGTTATTTAGTAGCTAAGGCCTATTCAGGCAAAAATATGATAAGTAGTATTTTGATTTCATTAACTGTGTACTTGATATAAGGAATTACTTGTGCTGCGTAACGGCCTAAAAAGAAAAACAATTTTCAAAAAACTTTTCATCTTGTCATTGTAAATAGTAACGTTTTAAATCCAACATTTTCATAAAGTTTTTTCTATTAAAAAACTAAATGAATACTTTTCTCTTACTCATACAGTTCTGTCACGAGTTCCATAAATCTTTTTCAATGCCATTTCTAAATACACCGATAAAAACCTAATGATACACCGGTGCACACAAGGCATCGTGTCCTAAGAAGGGGAATTTTACAATTTGTAATACAATGCTCGACCAGGTCTACTCACAAAGCATTTTGACACTTGGTTCAACCGTTTGCATTCTTGACCCCAACATTCATAATAGAAGGTCTACCACTCTATGTCTAGGTCTATCTCAGGGGCTTGGTATAAAGAAGTTTTTGAAGTGAAAACTTCTTAAGCGGCGCTGTGCACTTTTTGAAGTGGCGAAAAAATGTTAAACTCGAGAGAGCGTAAGACGATCACGTGAGCGTAAGACGTAAGATGTCATTGAGTTTTCACTTCTGTCGGCACTCCCGGAGTGCAACCCGTTGTTTTTTTCGACAACATTTCCATCTTCACCACTCTGATGGTTGGCAGTCCTGAACTCTGCGTTTCTTCAGAAATTTCTGCCTCGCGCAGCTAAACTGTGGTAGTGTCCATGGTCGACGGTAATTGCTTACCATCAGGCGATTTGTATGCTTGTTTCCCTCCTATATAATAAAACAAAGTTGTGCAGTGATTTTCTAGTAGAAGGTAGCTGAGCTGACCAATCCGTAGCAATCAACCAACCTGTTGATAGTAACTTCTTACCAATCTCAGTTAAAATAAGAGGTCAACCTTATACTGGTCTGTCTATAAAGCCAGGTTAAAGATTTGTGAATGCAAGGCAGGTCAGCAAAAACTAGGCTCAGGACTGGGCTGTTGAGAGCATGTTTGAATCCTGATTGTATTCAATGAGGTTAAAAACTAAAAGCGCGTTGCAGAAAATGCCTTAGTCCATTAAATCCGACACAGAAATGGAAAGAAAAGTAGGAAAAACTCAGATGAAAAAAAAGTATTTTTTAAACCGCCTTTTCGAGCAAGTACATTAGGGTGAACGCGGGTGTATCATTGAGAGTAGTGACCCTGGCTATTAAGCTGATGGTCGTGGGTTCGAATCCCGGTAAGGGCATTTATGGAAATTGCATGCAAGCTTTAAGAGTGGCCAGCAAGATCGGCCGAATTTCACCTTCCCATACAAACGGAGTTTCGTTCTCATTTTAAAACTACGTATTGGATTGTAATGAAACTTTGGACATCGAGCTTGCCGGGGACCTTTTGGACGCCAATGAGCGATATATCCGCACCGTAGGTTCAACGCCAAAGACCGATTAATCGGTGACAGACCACAGAGCAACATAGACCTACGTGCATATGCATAAAGTTCAATTTCAGTTTTGACACTTCGGTGACGTGGCGTCAGCGTGACAGCTTTTGTGTTTGACGCGGCGTCGAAAAGGTTAAAAGCTTGTGCAAGTTTAGCATGTGCTAACTACAACGAGAACATAGTGTTATGTTCCTAAAAACAATTCTCTTTCCTGAGAACCATTACTAAGTTTCTTAGTCAAAAGAATCGAACTGTACGAGAAAGCTTACCATACAAACCACTTAAACAAATAGCAGTAAGTCAGCGAATACAAATGGTACCTATGAGTAAGTACTTATGGGTACATCATTAGTTAAAGACGAATTATGCGTTCAATGCTTAGGTCAATATACTAGCTTATATAGCGTATGGTTCAACTACGTGTAAAGAAAGGCTTCTATATTGCTATAATTTGACAATGAGATTCGACTCCTTAGTACGCTGCAGTTCCAGTATTCCTATGGGTACCATCAGATATATCAGAGCGGCCAAGGTGCTCAAAAATATCTGTACACGCACTCTAACGCCTTGACAATAGATGTGTGTTCAGATTTTTGTGATCGCCTTGGCCGCTCCGATATATCTGATGGCGGCTGTGTACATCGAACGGATACTGCCCTTGCCCGTACGCAGGTATCCGTATAAGCAGCACTTACCAGGATAAGGACTATTTAATTTTAGAATTTATGGAATCTTACACTAGGCTATTGAGTGAAAGCGATTATCTAAATATTGTGCTATGGGATAGAAAAAGGATAGGAACACGTTATCACTACACATTATAAAACAAAGTCCCCCGCCGCGTGCGTCTGTTTGTATGTTCGCGATAAAGTCGAAAACTCCTGAAAGGATTTTCATGCGGTTTTCACCTATCAATGGAGTGATTCTTGAGGAAGGTTTAGGTTTACAATATATCTTCAGGTGACAAGCAAAACTCACTAAGTACCACCACAAGTTCATAGCCATAGTGAATCATATTAGTACGAAAAGAAGGTTGATTTTTGTTTAAATATTTTATAGTAATTAGTGACTTTTGCTTTGTCTCCTGACGATATTAACCCGTGCGAATCAGAGGCGGGTCGCTAGTCATTAATAAAAAGCAGTTTTGTTGTAAAGCGATACCGTTAGCAATAAGCGTTACGTAACCAGCTCATGCGCCTGAGTTTCCCTCATTGCGTATGCGATAAAGATGATTTTCCTGTTCCATACAGGTTTCTATTACACACAAGCCAATCACACGTGCAATTAAGTATATTCGTGGTTTCTCTCGGGAAATTAATAAAAATTATTAAACAGTGTATTTTATAATTTGATAGGTGTGATAATAGTTTTGTTATTGATGCTTGAAATAGGCTTTCTACTTAATACCTAGCATAGGTACTTATACAATTAATACTCTTACCTCTAATACAATTTCCCTGTACGCACAACTACTAAATTGTATACGCAGTCCTTTAGCACCTATTAAGTTACCTACTCGTATAGACTGCACAGCCTTTTTTTATAAATTTACCTTTTTACGTATTTTTGTTTATGATTTTTGATACTGTTTTGTCAATTTTTTACTTTTTGTCAGATTACATTTTGTTTCTCCTAAACCAGTGCCTTGAATATACAGTCGTCTAAAGATAAAATAGATAACTTTGATCGTTTTAGAAATAGTTCGCTAGAGGTATTCTGATTCTGATTATAAATTTGATGTGGTTTTGTTATGGACATGATGTGGTTTTGGTATGACGTTTCTGGTTGAAGAAATGATAGTTTTGAAATTGACAGATCATAACCGTAACAAATCCAGATCAAATTCGTAACCTATTATTACAATCAGAATACGCCTCCTAGCGTAGGTGTATGTAATTTTAAACTCCTACTACATACTAATGTACAGTAGTTCACAATATATATTACATGTACGAAGTTATCCGAATACATTTTAGAAGGTGGACTTACATGTCTTACGAGCTTTAGGTATTAAAAACATCTTCTCACGCTAACGCACCGTAAAAAAATCACACTGATTAGATTCCAATAGTAATTTATTGTCGCTGACCAGTCCAGCACAATGTCCGTAAGAAAGAGAAGCGAGCGAGACAGCACACTGGGCCTTGCAAGGTGATCAGTCGCGGAGCGGCCGCACGACAGGTCGACGTATGCGCCTGCGCTGCTTGAATGACTGTGTGCAAGTGTTGTGTAAGTGTTGTGTTGGGTTTGTGCAGTGTGTGTGCGCGGGACTGAAGGTATGTCCTACACACTTGCTTGTTAAGGATGGGAGTATTGAATGACAGTAACTGCTTACACACGAAGTTTATTTTGAAAATGGACTGATATGAACTGTAAAAGCCTGATTAGGTGTTTACACAGGTTAGAAGCTTTTGATGAATTCTTACGAGTATCTATTTTGGCGGATAAAAATTAAAATCTACCAGTTACGTAGGTACTTATATTAAGTTACACTAATTGTTAGGTTATACGTTTAATTGTAATTAACATTATGACATACCTACACGAATATATCAGTTATTAATCAGCTGTTGATGTAGTTTTTTATCGGAAAAAAAACATGACAGGTAGAAAAGCACGCGCGCTTTTTTTACGCTTTTTCAATGCGTATTTACAACCAGCAATGACACATCATAACAGGTGCCATGGGGTGCAATGATCGATTATTTTACGTATAATCCTTATTTGTTTTATTGACAGTATTATGATTAACCTCTTGTTTAGTATGTAAAGATCCTGAGCGATTTTTTGTCATCTTATTGAATTTTTTGCGAGAACGTTTTTAACCGACACGAGGTTTAAACCCATGATTTTTGACGACCATACGCATAATATGAAATGAAAGGTTAACTATGTTTTAATTAGTTATCCAATATCAATATGGAATTTCATTGTAAGTAATAGTAAAAGTTATCAAAATAACATTTTAAGCGTAGGAGCCCGTTTTCAACTAAATTTGTCTGTCTTTAAGAACACCACTTATTTATGCTACCATTTCTTATAAGTATAAAACAGTATTTGACATTGATAAATATAATAGATCAAGATTTTTCAAAACACCAAAAAAAGTTAAGTTTTCAAACCAAACAATCGTTTCACGCGAAAGACACATGTTATCAGAAAAATTAAACAATGTTTCTGTAAACAAATACTTTAATAAACTTCATAGGTATTGGCATGTTTGCAAAATCATAATTATTACAGTAAACCTATTTAATAAAAAGAGTAACCAGTGTAGATTTAAGGTTGCTACCCATCAACAACAACCAACCCATTTGGTTACAATACCCATCATAATAAAACCGCAGTGATCGGTCTAATAGCTCGATCGACTATAAAGGATTGAACAACAATATAGTCAGATTAATGACTAGTAAAATCTATAGTTACATTTCCTCATTAGCTTTACATGTAAGCTGTATTTAACCTATTTAATAAAAAGAGTAACCAGTGTAGATTTAAGGTTGCTACCCATCAACAACAACCAACCCATTTGGTTACAATACCCATCATAATAAAACCGCAGTGATCGGTCTAATAGCTCGATCGACTATAAAGGATTGAACAACAATATAGTCAGATTAATGACTAGTAAAATCTATAGTTACATTTCCTCATTAGCTTTACATGTAAGCTGTATTTCGTAAACCATTAAATTATAACTATTTTATTACGAAATGCAAAGCTAAAGATAGTAAAGATAATATAGATAGATAGAATACTCTTCATAGAATACACCTCAGTAAAAGATACAGCTTAAAGAAAAACAATTGATTGTAGATAGTGACCAATTAAGTAAGTTATAAGAATGACACATGAGAATCGTGTAATCAATCGAACAAGTCGTATCCGTCTGTTTTTGGGGACTGAAAAATCGGCTCTAAGTAGGATAGTTTTTATCATGGCGAATTGGAGACAATCATTCGTTACACAAACACTGTCGCGGGCAAAAGCTAGAGTTTGATATATCATTTTCTTCATTCGTGCTTCTTCGTACGTATAGGTACTCGTATCGTATGAGACAAAAGGCTTTTGTTACAACCTGCCCGTCAACCGTGACAGTTCCGTAACTGCTTATTGGACCAGAAATGTAACGAAAGCTGTCACACTAATCGATTATTAGTATCGATGTTAAAGTTATATAACTGTAGGTGTCGGATGTATCGATATAATCTATGATTATTTGGAAAAAAGTACTTAACAGTTGCAGAAGTCTTATTCTCTAGGTGAGCTTTAAATGATACTATTTATTTAGTTTCTTCGAATCATTCTATTTAAAGGCTTCGAATCATTCTATATTTAAAGGCTACGATAGTAACGAGGCCAATCTTACAAACTTCAAAAGTATGTAAAAAAAACTTTAAGTCCACTGCCAGGTGGCTTGGGTTCGACGACGGTGCCGCTGCCACACATCGATTAAAACCCCTTTTCTACCCTACCTATATATTATCTACCCCTTTGCCTATGTATTTTGATTGTTATGATTTTTATTACTACATATACAGGGTGCTGCCTGTAACAGGTGCAATAAATTAAACTGTAGGCTGTACTCCTCAAACTGACCAACATTTGTTCAGCAACTATTAGAAATTATGAATCCTTTAGACTTCCTCTTTTTCATACAAAATAAATATTGCCTTCTATGTACGCTGACATCAGTGTGTTTGACGTTGCTTGTCACGCTTTAAACATAACAACATTTGCAATACATTGCGTCTTAGAATAAACTTTACAGTGTAATAAAAATCAAAACATGAGTTATTTTCAAAAGTTGCTGAACAAATGTTGGTCAGTTTGAGGAGTACAGCCTACAGTTTAATTTATTGCTCCTGTTACAGGAAGCACCCTGTATTAAATACAGCTATACTTCAAAACTATGTGTTTGTATGGAGGTACTAAGAGATACGTATCATGTCCAATGTCCATCTCATCTCTTTTACGTGAGTTTTTAATTATTTAAAGTCTTTAAAATATAAAGTTAGGTACACACTTCATATAAAAAGTTAGTAAATCATTACAACAGTATAGTAACAATAACGTATAACTAAATTTTATTTATGTTCGTAAAGTTTATTCAAATGTGTACCTACCACGATGTTATTTCTCAGATACGAGAAGAACAGGTGTGTTAGTGTTAGTATACATAGCCTTGCCTAGGTTAAAAGTCAACGTATTCAATATTAGACTTATTTAAATATTGAGAAACTAAGGCCGTTGATAAAATGAATAAAGATGTTTTTTATGGCACGTTGTTTTTACGATTATCATGGTCTGTATTCTGATTTATTTGAAAAATCACTGGATTACTTAAAACTATTTTTTTTTAATAATTTAGTACACGGTTTTGTAATCTATTCTAAAAGATCTACACAGAAAATCGAAACACATACATTTTATGGAAAAACTAGACTGAAATATTTAAATATTTCATTCCCACGATGAAAAAATCAAACGTCACTCCAAAAGTTTAAATCAGCTCTAATCTTAGGCTTTATAGATTTCTTAAAATACATCCTTTAAAAATATGCACGGTTAATTATATACTTACCATGTTTACAAAATATGTTCAGTAACACAATTATTATTTTATATACACCTCAAATAACAACAGCTACTGTTTTTATAACCAATTTATGGACCTTAAAGTCTTTAAAACACATCATATCACTAACTAGATTGAACACAATCACTACATAGTATAAAACAACTGTCTGTCTGTCCCTATGTATGATTAGATCTTTAAAACTACGCAACGGATTTTGATGCGTTTTTTTTAATAGATAGGGTGATTCAAGAGGAAGGTTTATGTATAATTTGTTAACCCTTGCAAAGCCGGGGCGGGTCGCTAGTTATTTTATATAGACCTCAAATAACAACAGCTACTGATTTATTTAAACCAATTAATTAACCTTAAAAAACATCATATCATGTTCAATTTCAATATATATTTTATTATTAAACGAGCAATTCTTGTTTATTTATTTAAGTATTTATTTATTTATATATATATATTTTTTTCGGGGATCTCGGAAACGGCTCTAACGATTTCGATGAAATTTGGTATATAGGGGTTTTCGGGGGCAAAAAATCGATCTAGCTAGGTCTTATCTCTGGGAAAACGCGCACTTCCAAGTTATTATATGTTTTCCGAGCGAAGCTCGGTCACCCAGATATTAAATACTAATAACACTAAATTCTGGCCGGTCAAGAAATTTATTTTATTATTTATTTTTATTTTATTTATTCAGAACACATAACTACAGTCATACATGAAACATAAGGTAGAAGTGCATAATACGCACATAATTAATCTACTAAAAAGACCATAAAATATATATGTAACTGAAATTTGGAATACAATAGAAAAAAAAATGATAAAATGATAATGATAAATGATGATTTGGATTAAATGATATAATTTAAAGTGTTGAAAGCGCTAGGCTACGCGATGCGTTGAAGTCTATCGTATTAGGTAGCGCTCGCCGTCGGCAACCGACGCCGCGCCGGTAGCTACGAAGGGTTACGCTTTATTGCGGTTTCGTATTATGTTGTAGTCGTTTAAAATGAACGAAAATGCATTTAATGTGTTCTTCAGAAACCTATAAAATAACTAAAAAAATATATAAAATATAAAATTGACAAAAATTAACAAATTAAAAGTAGTAGGTATACATATTACATAGGTACTATTTAAAACTTTCGCGTTTTGAACTTTATAACCGTGGTCTATCGCGATCTTAATTTGATACCTTTGGAACTTCAGAAAAGAAGGTAGCAAAATACTGAAGGAACCTCCAGGTCTTCTTAAGTATGTTAAGTACACTACATTGTTCTAAAAATCCATTTGAATTATGTGACTGTTTGTGTTCTAAATAAAAAAAATCGCGACAGACGCGCTTTGAAATACGCATATTTAGGTACCTACTCCAGAATCTATGAAAATCGCTTATGGCGTGTCAAGTAGAATACGAAAAATACTACCCCTTTATTTAGTCAGTCGGTGGTATTTAAATATCTAACAACGTCTAAAAAAAAACTTTTATTTCATTATAGTTCAAAATTCGATTACATTTTGTCCATTTTAAACGACATCGGGACAGGTATTTATAATTTGCTGGACAGTTTCATTAAGCGGGGCGGGGCGAGTATCAATGAAGCCAGCAATCAAACGTATGTAGATGGGCCTTTTTTTGCTGTAGGGTTTTTTCCCTCAGAATTCGACAAAACTTGAGTTTTCTATTACTAAGCGCAATTTTGCTGTTAATCCTAAAATGTCTTTCCCCGAGTTACGAAAACGTACGGTGTTTTCGTAACTCTGAAGATACAATACATCTATAGCTCAGTAGATATACTTTGCTGGACAGTTTCATTGAGCGGGGCGGGGCGAGTAATCAATGAAGCCAGTAATTAAACGCAGATAGCAATTACACAGCTAAGCCATTGTAGGGCTTTATTTACTACTTCCGCGATGGCTTTTAGAGAACAATATTATTCTTGGATTAACTTTAAAAACATAGTTTTAAATTAAAATCTACAATGATTGTCAATAAATATAATAAAACAAATGTATAATAGCTTTTGATGCGATTCGCCGGATTCCATTAAAAATATATTTTTAGTAGTTTTAGTAAGTGCCTAAAATAAATAAATCTGAATAATCCCAAAAAAGTTGTGGGTTTATGCTTTTTACAATTTTCACTAATGGATATTTTGTTCCATAATTAAAAAATAATTTTCGGTTATGTTTTTCTTTTTGGCATCTATTGATTTTCTTTAAGTTGACATGAGAGACAATTATGCAAACAGTTTATTTTATCATTTATAACAATTATATACATAATAATCTTAATTGCATGAATATCGACAATTCACTTAAAACTGGGGGCAACAAAAAGTCTTATTTATTTATAGGCCATGTTTGGAATTTTATCCAAACAATAACTTCACTTGTAAACCACCTGAACTATAAGTTTACATTTTTTTATCGTCTTTATCTACAAAGGTTTCAATTTACCTTTCGATTACCGCAAAAAGTCGATGCGCCTTCCGTGCGAAGCGAACGGGTGCGCACACGCAACTCTATAACATATATAAAAAGGACGTATGCGCCATGCTTTGTGTACTGATATACGCACTTGTTTAGAAGCAAAACGCAAGTGTTTGAGATTGTCTTTAAAACCTCCTATCAACTACATACCCAACGTTCCAAATTTAACCGTAACTTAAAGATAATAGAGTCGGAATTTTCATGAAAAGAAAGGTGTGTTGTGATTAAAACAATTGCGATGTTGTTATTTTTTATTTGTTTGTCAAGATGAAATAAACTGTTGTCTGTGGGGATGAGTTGAAATAATGAATGTGGGGTTGTTTGAAATGTTTTTAATAAGCTGTTGAGTAATGGCAATACTAGTATTTCAAGGGATACAGAAACGCACGTTCTACATACCTATTATTTAGTAAACTACCAAATGATTGGCCTAAAGTGTAGTTATGAACCAATATTGTTTGTAGGAAAATCCACTGAAACCTTATAAGGTTTTAAGGGTAAAAAATAGAGTTTATATAAATTATAAGTAGCTTACATTCATCATTCTACCTAACTACTTTTCTATTTAAACTTGTAGCCTACAACAGAAAATATACGTTAGAAAAGATTCTTGCAAGCAATGTCGTTGTCAAAGCTAATGCAAACCGAAACTTGAACGGTTCCTTGTTGACTATAAAACAATAAGGTGTCAATTACTTACAAGTCGAATGTCCATTCAAAAACTACCCATAACTTAAGTTTAGTAATCACATCAACCAACAACAACTACACCTACAATTTTTCTCAATCTGAATATACTTACAGCCCTTGTAAGACAAAGTATTAATTACCGTCCTAGGCCGTAAATCATGGGAATATCCTGTTATTTACGGCCCATCGCGGCCGTAAAGCGGTCGTTAATATTTGATTGCCTCGCGGAAACAATGGTTATAAACAAATTGGTATAAAGTTTTTGTTTACGGGATGAGAGAAAGCATTTTCTTGGAGAAACACATTTAACTGAGTTTAAATGTGTCGTTTTCAAGCAAAACGTCCATCTTTATCGCTTGCCATAAGGAATCTTTGACAGGTTATTCATATACAGATACAAGCAAATCTCGTCCTTATGGTAAGCGACAAAGCCCAACCTTTGACTAGACTTCGACAGATATTTTGGTAGACTTGGTCACATCTAGACACAGCAGCGTGTCAAGCCATGTTCAAAAGAAGGGAGCTGGAGACACGGCGACCGTGTGTTACAGGAATCATTTGGAGCCACTTTTGACCCCTACGTTACTCAAAGTCTATTAATTCTACCTGCATGATAAGTTTTACTTCACCGTCTTCTACACTCCCGCGCATGCAAACTCGCCACTTTGTCTATAATCCTTTATACACACAGACCCATTTCATTGCTACCAAGTCTATTAGCTACTTAAAAATGCCAACCAGGATCCACTAGACGCACGTTAGCCAACAATCAAGGTATTTTGCAAGAACGGTGGACGCGTCCTTATAAGGCGCGAGTTCATCTAAAAAGTGGAACGGTGCCTTTAGATCGCTATTTACTAAGATATATAACATTGAACGGTGTTGACAGGCCAGTATAAGTTAAAGCTTTCATTGCTTTAGATAACTATTAGATAAAAGAAGTCCATACTTGGTTACGTAATTTAGTAACTAATGTCAGTTGACATAAAAATTTCATATTGTATAAATTAATTCATTATACTTAATACTCAAATGAAATAGCATATTTAATAGCCTATACAGGGTGTTTCCTATAACAGGAGCAATAAATTAAACTGTAGGCTGTACTCCTCAAACTGACGAACATTTATTCAGCAACTTTAAAAATAACTTATGTTTTGACTTACACTTTAAAGTTTATTCTAAGGCGCAATGTATTGCAAATTTTGTTATGTTTAAAGCGTGACAAGTAACGTCACACTCATGTCAGCGTACTTACATTGAAGGCAATATTTATTTTGTATGTACTTAAGTCTAAAGAATTCACAATTCTTAAAAGTTGTTTAACAAAAGTTTTATAGTTTGAGGAGTAATAATATATGTTTTTAGGGTTCCGTAGTCAAATGGCAAAAAACGGAACCCTTATGGATTCGTCATGTCTGTCTGTCTGTCTGTCTGTCTGTCCGTCTGTCCGTCCGTATGTCACAGCCACTTTTTTCCGAAACTATAAGAACTATACTGTTGAAACTTGGTAAGTAGATGTATTCTGTGAACCGCATTAAGATTTTCACACAAAAATAGAAAAAAAAAACAATAAATTTTGGGGGTTCCCCATACTTAGAACTGAAACTCAAAACTTTTTTTTCATCAAACCCATACGTGTGGGGTATTATATATGGATAGGTCTTCAAAAATTACATTGAGATTTCTAATATATTTTTTTTCTAAACTGAATAGTTTGCGCGAGAGACACTTCCAAAGTGGTAAAATGTGTCCCCCCCCCCCCACCCTGTAACTTCTAAAATAAGATAATGATAAAACTAAAAAAAATATATGATGTACATTACCATGCAAACTTCCACGGAAATTTGGTTTAAACGAGATCTAGTAAGTAGTTTTTTTAATACTTCATAAATCCCCTAAATACGGAACCCTTCATGGGCGAGTCCGACTCGCACTTGGCCGCTTTTTTTTAATTATTTGCTCGTGATACAGGCAACAACCTGTATAAAACTAAATTCCGTCGCTAAGTTAATCTGTTATCAGACAATTTGAAAGGCTGCGCTTGCGCATCCGTTTAATTCTATACTCTTTTAGCTCCAAAGATCCTAAGTAGCAGTGAAACCTGGGTAGCTAGACAATGAAACGCGTAAATTTTCAGGCTAGGCTAGGTACTAGGTACGAGAAATTGACTTGATTGTGTTTATGTAAATCATTTCATAATTAACCTTTTTAATTACGCTTGTCATGAGCATACCTTAATGCCTTATTTATTAATTTCTTAGTACTTTCATGTTTTTTTATATGTATACCTACACTAGGGTGAACAGGCACCTTCGGGGCAGGCTCGCTCCATCGTAGGCCACGTCTTCGCCTCGGCTAGTCTGTGGCCATGAGTAAGCCCATTTATAATATAAAAAAAAAACTAAAAATTGTTCTCCACAGACATAGAAATAAGGGGGCAACGGCGCAACTGCGCAGCGACGCCATTTTCCATAGCGCTCTAAATGAGAGTTCTTCTAATTTTGAAAAGCTTAATCACAGATCTTGTTTATGTAAAAATGAAAAAATCTAATTGTACGAAAGTACCTATACTTATTATATATTCATCATTTGTTACGAAATCGGAACGTGACGGACATACCTAACTAGTTTTTTGCAACCTAAAGGGGCCCACTGATTAACAGTCCGCCGGACGATATCGGCCTGTCAGTAGTTTGGAACTGTAAATTTTTTGTCCTAACTGACAGGCCAATATCGTCCGGCGGACTGTTAATCAGTGGGCCATTTAAGATTTAAATTTATCCAGATCCCATTTAATCAGGTTTCACTAAACACACGTGTCTTTTCGAAGTTGGAATGTTTATCTTTGCAATTATAAGCAGGGTCCTAACGTAATGTTAACGGTTTATCACCTAAGTAGTAGTGCTTATTATGGACCGAGCGTTTCTAATGTGCTGAGAAAAAAGCACTGCGCACACGCTGCATTTTGCCGCAAAACGTGCCTGGTTTCAAACCTCACATTTATTTCGGCGCAGTTCGTTCTAATCTAAAAAACAGCCAAGTGCGAATCGGACTCGCGCACGAAGGGTTCCGTACCATTACGCAAAAACGGCAAAAAACATCACGCTTGTTGTATGGGAGAGGGATAAAATATTTATTTTATTTTGTTTTTATTAGGGTATACGAGTACGTATTTGTTGTTATAACGGCAACAGAAACACTTCTTCTGTGAAAATTTTAACTGTCTAGCTATCACGGTTCATGAGATACCTTAAAACTAGCATACATATTATACAATATAGCTTAAAAACTAAGACACTATGGCTGCGACAACATAGTACTATTATAAAATACATCTATCTAAATTTAAATCTATATAGATGTGTTCCCAGCTTTAATCTCGGAATGGACCCGCGGACTCCGCGTTTTGTAACACCGACACTTGATAAAAGTGGCTCTTGTCTTCAAACTGGTTTCCTTTTGAAATCGAACTTAGCCAAACGGATGCAAAAATGTAGGCGACTGTAGATTGCTAAAGGGTGCGGAGCTAATTCTATTCTATCTACGTGGTTAAAATATTAAAAAAGTTACGCTGGTGTTTCTTACAGTTCTGATTTAAAGTTTAGCTATCGTGAAATTACATTCAATTATAAAGGCGTTGAAAACCGGACACTTAATTAACCTAAAAGAGTTAACCTAAATTACTTAGCAATGAATATTGCCGAGAATCAATCAATTTTTCCAAACGGATATTGAGTAAGGAATTTTCCCAATGAAAAATTGATAATATAATAACACTATCAATATTAGGACTAGACATTGCAAATAAAGGTTAAGGAAAGACGTAGATAATCACTCCATATACGTAGTATAAAACAAAGTCGCTTCCCGCTGTCTGTCCCTATGTATGCTTAGATCTTTAAAACTACGCAACAGATTTTGCGGTTTTTTTTAAATAGATAGAGTGATTCAAGAGGAAGGTTTATGTATAATTTGTTAACCCGTGCGAAGCCGGGGCGGGTCGCTAGTTCTTATATAAAGATCACAAGACCCAGTACAATGGTAGAACGCATGAAGATACCTACACACATCAGTGGATGAAGAAGAGAGAAGTCAAACAGGTTAGGTCAAAAAAAATTTAACTGTTTATGTAAAATTCGCTATTTAACATTGACCTTTTTTGACAATAACGTATGGAAAACCAGTTAATTACCAAGCAAATATAACATTGTTCACAATAGACACATGCAATCGTGACTACTAAATGTACTCCCGACATACTTACTTGAACATTGGTGGACCTTAAACTCTTGGGAATAGGGGTCATCAATTGTCAATACCTAGTTCCAACAAACTTAACTGCACTTTGGTGGACCTCATGTATTGGCAATAGCGATCATTGTCAGTTAATAATATTTTCGCTTAATATACCCGTGCTATGCACATTGTTTTGCAATGGCCCATTGTGCAGGAACCTTGTAATGTGTTTATCTAGCTTCTATCAATGAATCTGCAATATTTATCTCGATGGTCAGTGTTTGCGATGCATAAATACATTTATGTCAGTCAGACATCGTGAAGGCACAGCATATGTATACAAGAATTACCTAAAGCAGTAATTCAACTTCAAACAAACGTTGAAGACAAGTGAGCGATTGGCTCGCCATCTTTAATTTATGTTTAATAGACAGAAATGAGACAAATCCAAGATGACAATCGTACATCGACAAACTCCAAACGAATAAATGTATCGGGATGACAGATGCTACGAAAGTCACGTGACTATTTTCTTTACATGATTTTAATTGTGATTGGTGTTTTCTGTTAAAGATTTTAATTTTTGCCTAAGCCCTCAGATCTGTCCTCGATATAGCCTGACAATGTACTACCTTATTTATACTCTGGTGCATTGGAATATGTCACACATATTTTCAGTAGTAAGTTGTTAAAGATAATGTCACACGCCCAAGTATATATCATATCATCCATCCCAATGCTGTAGGGCTAAGATGGTCGGTTTTTAGGGTTCCGTACCCAAAGGGTAAAAAACGGGACCCTATTACTAAGACTTAGCTGTCCGTCCGTCCGTCCGTCCGTCCGTCCGTCTGTCACCAGGCTGTATCTCATGAACCGCGATAACTAGACAGTTGAAATTTTCACAAATGATGTATCTCTGTTGCCGCTATAACACAAAGTACTAAAAATTTAATAAAATAAATATTTAAGGGGGGCTCCCATACAACAAACACGATTTTTTTGCTCTATTTTTTGTTGATGGTGCGGAACCCTCCGTGCGCGAGTCCGACTCGCACTTGGCCGGTTTTTTTATCATCTATCATCATGCCCATCACATTCTAACAAGTATGTAAGTGCGAAAGTGACGCATGACATGACAAGTGGTAAAAATGCGACCATGATACCGCCGCTGGGTAGGTACAGGCTTCTTATAAGAAGTTTTGACAGGCGAATAATAAGGCGAATAAGTCAACATCCCTATAGTATAGGCGGTATTACTCTAGTCAACTTACTGTCTACAAACAATACTTGTACTGTAGCAATAGAACATGTGTATACGACACCTTGTAACGTGACATACAGATTGAGTAGTTCAGCACAGCGGGAGACCTCATTCGCCCTTCTTACAAACCGGAGATTTGTCTAAAGATTACGGTTAGCTTACTTGTTTTTACTAAGATTAATACGTGGTAAGATTTTAGATTGGAAATTAATATTTATTTTTTGGAAATACTGCTGTGGTATGGCACATTTCACTTAATGTCCATAGCGGCCATTCGCGGTAGAGTTAGAGTTTTTAAAACTGTCCAATTTATTATTATGAGGTCTTAAATGACATAACACCTTTAAAAATTCCTATATGTTATGTATGACGGGATAGTTTGTTTGAAAATTTTCAAGAAAAAGGTATAGATTTGATTGCTCTTAAATTTAACGGTTATAACACTACCTATGCATAAGTAAAACCTTTATTTTTATCCTTTAAAATAAATAATGGCTTCCAAAATCTCGCTTCAGGATACTTATGGTACAAATAACTAACCAATGAAACACAAAACGTTAAACCCTTCAATATCCGTGAGGGAACGGTAATAACACGCCATTACCCGTTGTCCGTTCATCACCGACTCGGACTGACGGCCCGGTAGGGTGCAACTATTAACGTTTTGATGGGTATACCGTACTGTACCGTGTTAGCTGTTAGCTTGTCAAACGGGCAGTTTATTTGGCTTAATGTGTAATAGCTTGCAGTGGCGGCGCGTCAATCATATCCATAGGCAAGCCGGGGCTAATTCGGCTTACATATTTCCTTTTCAACTCTGCTCAAACGTCCAAAAACAGGCAAGTCGGTGGGAACCGGCTTTTATGGACGCGCCGCCACTGATAGCTTGTTAATATATAGCGGGTCTATAGGGATGATGACACATGTTGAATTTTATAACAAAATCTATTAAAGCAAACGAGCAATTTATCACAAAAATACAGGCCCTGAAAGTTTCAAAATTTAAGTTTTTTTTTAACTTCCAAAAACGATAAAAGTAAGGGTAAGGGTAGGGGGTAGGGTAAGGGTAAGGGTAGGGTATTCGATTCCTTACTTTTCATCCAAAAACATATTGTATAGCAACTATATACATAAACGCAATATTTCACCGATAAAAACGCAATTTTCTTGTTTTGTCCATACTACAAGATGGACTCCCAGAGACCTTAACTTAACGTCACGTTCCCTTCTCGTTTTGTTTAGGGCGTTTCGCGAGTGAAGTGCGACTGTCGGCCTTTGACTACAATTTCTGACTTTTGTGTTACTTTAATGCAATGGGTCCCATATAGACATTTGATCCTAAAAACAAACCCGATCGATTGATACCATAAATGAAAATTAGTCATGTAGCCTATTGCGAACTTTGTTTTAACAGATTCGAATGATTAATTTGCGTTTAATAGTTTCACTAGACTTATATCGACCGGGATATGAACTTGCTGTTACTTTTAAATTTCACGTTTGGATACAGATTCCACTGGTCTTATTATCATATTGACTGTAGGTAGTATAGTTTCTATATATCGCTTACAAATGGTAAGTTAACTGCGTTGATGATATAAGGTATTAGCATTTATATACCTACGCATTTATTGAGTAGCATAGTTTTATCTTTATTTACCTCTTTCATTGGTTTATGACATTTTATATGTATGAGGTAGCTGTAGTACTAAATGAATTACTGTAGTATTTTTATGTGTCATTTCTCTTATAGCATTCAATTCGGACGTAATTAACACGATTTTCTGCTTTACGATGACAACCTTCAGTTCAAGATGACACCCAATACTCAGCATCAATATAGCAGGAAAACCGGACTTAACTATTAAAAATTCGCTGAATCCATTTGGATCTAACAGCAACGTAAGATTAGCTGCGAAATGTTCCTAGAATGGCAAACGAACAGCAGGTAGTTACACATTATCATTAAGACCAGCGGTCGGCAACCTTTTAGCAGCCAAGGGCCACATAGTAGTTAACGAAGTTGACGCGGGCCGCATTTTGTTAATATTTATGACTTTATCAGACATTGTCGTTTGTCAATATAACATACAACATAGCCAGGGAGGCTCGCGGGCCGCAAGTGACAGGTTCACGGGCCGCTTGCGGCCCGCGGCCGCAGGTTGCCGACCGCTGATTAAGACGAAAGTGGAGGACCCGCGCCTTTTCATACAAACGTAGTGCTCGTTTTCCTCTCTGGATATTTCATTTCATTTCATTCTTTTCATTTATTCAATAACAATATTACATTGTGTTTGAAAATTCTGAAGTCTAGGCACATGACATGTATACAGAAAATATAACTAAATAAAATTAACTTCCAAAAAAAAAATATTAAAACTTAGTAGATATTAACATTGTTCAAAATATTTTAACACAGGTTGTTGTATATCAACCACAGCTATGCCCTATGTTTTTTTTATTTAATTGTTAGTTATTATAAGAGTTGGGTGTATCTAAAAATTTTAATTAAATCTGTTTCTCGGCACTTATTTCTACAATAATCAAAAAAGTCAAACGTAGGGACATGGTTAATTTAATATACACAAAATATTTAGAGAGGAAAATGGGGACTACGTTTGTATGGAGAAACAGCCGTCGCCTTTCCTCTTTAGTAAAACTAAACGCCAAATCTATCGCATTTTTATGGTTGTTGAAGAAGAGAGACCTAAAAGGGGCGGGCCGAGCGGATGACGGCTATAATTAAAAGAAAAAAATAATTGCAAATGCGAGACAAAAATCGAAATGCACAACAAAACGATAGGTAAATACATAGACTACGAATCCTCAAGACGGAGTTTAGAGCAATTATTTCATGAAACCGATGCTGCCAAAAATACGGGGGTGCCGGAACGAGGTGAGTGAATCCTGTGCCGTGATTGGTCCGTTCAAAGACACGGACCAATCACGGCACGGGATTCTGACACTTTGACTCGAAGATGGAGTAAAACTACCGTATATAGTGGCAGAGGGGGTAGCGTTACTATGCTCAGTCTAGCCAGAGGATGTCTTGTCTGTGGGTAAATATTGTCTATCAATTTATTAACTGCCGATCGTAATCAAAATGAAAATTTCACCTGAATGAAGACTTTTTAACTACAAAAAACTTGACGTAGGCTAAATGGGCCCACTGCTTAACAGTCCGCTGGACGATATCGGCCTGTCAGTTAGAACAAAAAGTTGACAGCTCAGTGATCAGTGGGCCCCTTTAGGAAATACGTTATTAGCAATTTATACATAGATAATAATGATAATTTGGCAATACAGTCAAAAATAAACTATCCGGCCTCACCTATGACCAGCTCGTCCATTACTCGTGCGTGTACGCAACGTGTTAAAGCAAAGGGTCGTGGGAAACAATAGCTCAATCATCATAATGCGCGCACCTGTCGACTCATGCGCAGGTCGTGACGCCCCGGCGGTACTATCGGTGCGAAGAAAGTTCGAGTGAGTTGGGATTCTGGCCGTCTTCAGGGAAATGTGTAGAGATCACTTTAAATTAGTCCCGGTAACCTAAACCCCTTAGTTTTGTAAGTACAATGACTTAGTAAAAGTTTTATACTCTTTTTAGGGTTCCGTACCCAAAGGGTAAAAACGGGACCCTATTACTAAGACTCCACTGTCCGTCTGTCCGTCTGTCACATGAATCGTGATAGCTAGATAGTGGAAATTTTCACAGATGATGTATTTCATTTGCCGATATAACAATAAAATAAAATAAAAATTATGTGGGGGACATACAACAAACGTGTTTTTTATGCCGTTTTTTGCGTAATGGTATAAATGGCTTCGTGGGCGAGTCCGACTCGCACTAGGCCGGTTTTATTAAGGAAATATATAGAGATTACTTTAGTGCCGGTAACCTAAACTCTCAGTTTTGTAAGTACAATGACCTACATATTTAAAAGTTTCACTCTTTTTTTTCCGAATTTTTGTAATAGTGATTTCTTATGTCTAATAAGTCTAATAACCGCATAGTGTCATCATCAGGGTAGCCTTATGACGCCATTGTTACATTTATTGAGCTATTAAAATTACATTCAAGCTCGATTGGCCAAGAGGAATTTTCTGTTGACTCTGAAATTTTCAGCAAGTAGAAAAGTAGAAAGTTCAAATTTTGTTAAAAATTATTGCCATCGCTCCAATTAAATATAGCCTTTGGTAGGATATAGGAACTAAGCAACTAAGTGACGTAAACGTGTATCCAATGAAACATTGTCTTTTAATAAATTGAATAAAATCGACTAAAGTCTCTTCCTCTTTCTTAAATCTCTTAGACCTCTCGGCAATGTTTTTGTACCTACTACTATTTGTAATATTTTCTTCATAACCGCAATGTAAGCGAATTATCACAAATCGCTAAAGCATCACGTGTCAAAAGCTTTGCTTGAAAGTCTTGAAACGCCCAAACCGACACCAATCGAGTTCCCATAGTAACCCGAACAATCACCAATCCCTCGGTCTGCTCAACACTTGCTATCTAACATTAAGTGAAAAACAATGCACATTAGACTAGACATGATGAATTGGGAGCTTTGTTTTTATTTCGAGTTGTTAAGGCTGTTACGAATTGTTGGGATGTTTGGGCCGGAACGTTTTGTTTTGTTTTTGTGTGGGCGTTTGTGTATTGTATGATGTATCGGTATTACTATTAATGTATTAGTTCTTGTATTTATTTATTTATTTCGTAAATATGTCGTTATCTAGTACGCAAATTAGAAGCTAATAAACGAAACGCAATTGGCAAAAGTATGAGTTTATCACAACGCGTGTAAATCGTGTATGTGTGAATCTAGGCATGAGGTTGTTTTGTAGCATATAATTATTTGTTTTAATTATATTTGAGATGGGCACCTAGTAAAAATAATTTCACGACTTCCAAAAATATAGCTATAATTTTTTATTTGAAAGAAAACTTTACAAATAGGTATTTTTAACTAAGTAGGTACAATAAAACTTTAGAAGAAATATTTATTTAATTAAATTTCGGCAGTGTTCCTGAGTACAGTTTTACTAAATTCAATGTACCTATGTTAAGTGTAGTTCCTAATTATAATTTTAAACCGTTAGCTACCTCTTGTTCTTTAAAATAATACACCCAATTATTAAGAGGCAACTGGAGTGGTCATTTCTCCATACAAACGTACTCAACTGTTTCCTCCGTGGGTTTTGAAGCTAAAGTAATGATTTTTTCAACACAGATTAATATTGTCAATGTCTGTGTCGGACCGTTTAGATTTTTTTGATATTTTTGTTTTTTAAGGCGCTAGAGCCCTTCAAAAATGGCCAAAATGGCCTAATTGACTATGCCGCAATGAGAGGCGTGGTAATCAAAACTGATATCAATTAGCCAAAAAATCAAAACGGTCCGACATAGATAATTTCATAATCAATTAGATTTCCAAATTTGATTACGATTGGTTAAGTTTTGGAGGAGGAAACAGTCGAGTACGAAACCTCGATTTTTGAGATTTTTACGCAGGATTTTTCGCCTTGTCCTTATCGCACTAGTTTTAGGAGCCGCTTCCGTTAGCGAGACGGGTTATAAAAATCTCAGCTCCTGTTTCGTCTTAAGTCTCTTATGCACTCAAGAATAATACAAATTAACAACAAAAACATTCCCGACTGCGCACCTCTAATCACGAATTCTTGATGGATGACATGTCAAATACTTTTAATTGTATGATTAATTGGCCTTATTATTAATTAAACCTTCAATTTTAGACTTTAACACGTTGAAATAGGATTTATTAGATTGCGCGGTGATGGGTCGGCAAGTTTCTATTTGATGATTTTGTCTCATCGGTACTTTTCATTTCTTATTTGTCTCGCGCTAGTTGGTTAATTTGATGGTGTTTTTTGTTTGATCTATCACTTTATTTTAAGGCCGCGTGTCCCGTTCTGTTTGCGATGAATTTAGTAACAGTGACATACACGGTATTTAGCTACAGTAACAACACATTGGTATCGACTAGAAAGTGGGTAGGTCCTACTTTTATTTGCTTAAAAATATTTTGAAAAATCTGAAAGCGCGTTCCACGAGTAGGTTCTCACATCTTGGAAGTGGGGTAGCACTTCCAAGATGTGAGAACTTATTGTCGGTTGTCAAAAGAGCCTTAACTGCCATAAAGTCGAATTACAAATCGCGACAACGGACAAATGCGTAAATAGTTATTTGTACAACAAGAGATCAAAGTTTGATATTTCTTCGAGTGCTTATTTTGAGTCCCGTGCAAGCGAAAGATTCTATACTACTAATTTAGAATCTTGAGCGGACTCAAAAGCGCACGAGATGTAAATAACTTTGATCTCGTGTAGTTCACAAAACTTTTCACCTCAGCAGTGAGAACATATTAGAGAACCCGAAAAATGTATTCCTTCTTCATCACTTACCTATTCACTCATGTTTTCTTAACATATACCAACAATTAAGTTTTCACCTCAGCAGCTTGAACAAGTGTACTTTGCTACTTAAAAACAGTGAGCAAAATCGCATTTTGCTCATTTTCTCTCACTCAGTGAGCAAAATGCGATTTTGCTCACTGTTTTTAAGTATCAAAGTACCCTTGTTCGAGCTGCTGAGGTGAAAAATCAATTCTTCACCTACTTACTCGTAATTTTAGAAACGTACGTGACAACCTAAATGAAGTCTTTCTAACCTAACCTTCACAACCATCACAACTTTGATGACAGTTTTATAATAAAACAGACATCAAAAACTTATTTTTCAGTTTATTCAACCACACGCTCCCGATCTGTCTGTCAGTGACACATTTCAAAACCGACCAGCAAAACGACACATTCCTAAACACTTAGAACTTTCTTTATCTTCAACTGTCTTTCTCACACCAGCCGGCCTAGCCAAGGTTACAATCGCTATCGCTTCGACAACGAAACGCTTTGTGTCTCTCTATCACTCTTCCATATTAGTGCGACAGTGACAGTTGCGTTTCAATCGCTACGAAGCGTAAGCAATTGGCGTCTTGGCTACGCGGCCAGTTCTTTCAAAAAAATCTCGATATCGACACATTTTATTCATACTTAGGTCATATTTTTTTTAGATACCTACTTTCAAGTACATGTTGTACCTATTTTCATTGATTATATTATTATATATTTTTCCTTAAGGAACAATCATAAGTATGACCTATGGACTTTTATTGTATTTTCATAGAAATTTGACGATTATCACTACATAGTATAAAACAAAGTCGCCCTTATGTATACTTAGATCATTAAAACTACGCAACGGATTTTGCTGCGTTTTTTTAAATAGATAGAGTGATTCAAGAGGAAGGTTTATGTATAATTTGTCAACCCGTGCGAAGCCGGGGCGGGTCGCTATTGGTTAATATATAATTCCGCATTCTGTAACTGCGAAGTCCGTGCAGAGTAAGCATAGTTTGACTTTTGCTGGCTTCTCTAATATTAATGAGAATAACTTTGCGTAGGCCGAATGTCTTATATATATCTACACACACTTTTAAAACAATACCGGGATTGACAGCTCTCCGATTAAGACATCCATAAAGCTAAATATTTAGCTTTATGGATCGTAAAACTGAACCAAATATTTTATGGATGTGATAAGTGGTTCATCTGGATTTGGCGATAAATTACTGTAAGTAAAAAATAACTTTTAATGAAGCGCTGGTGGCCTAGCGGTAAGAGCGTGCGACTTGCAATCCGGAGGTCGCGGGTTCGAACCCCGGCTCGTACCAATGAGTTTTTCGGAACTTATGTACGAAATATCATTTGATATTTACCAGTCGCTTTTCGGTGAAGGAAAACATCGTGAGGAAACCGGACTAATCCCAATACGGGCCTAGTTTACCCTCTGAGTTGGAAGGTCAAATGGCAGTCGCTTTCGTAAAACTAGTGCCCACGCCAATTACTGGGATTAGTTGCCAAGCGGACCCCAGGCTCCCATGAGCCGTGGCAAAAATGCCGGGACAACGCGAGGAAGATGATGAAAAAATAACTTTTAATGACAAACAAAGCACTTATTGTTTTTTGACTTTTTTAATAAATATGTATAAATAGAATAAAAATAATTTAAGTATAGTACGTGTTACTTAATTGCTTATGACATGGAAAACAATGTAATACCTAAATTAACTTGCATTAATGATTGATACGAGTATAAAATATAAGTAAGCTACCAGTACGGTACTACACCCCTAAGTCCAACAACATAAGGAAAGTAACATTACACCGTACCTATTGACCATATTGGACTTAGTAATTAAAAATACACACATACGTATTTTATATATTACCAATGTTAACATATATATTAAGATATGAATTGGATATAAAACACCGTTATTGAAATCAAGATCCTCGATATTAAATCTTTTATTTAAATTACGTTTTTGTAGTTTGCGACTTTGTCAGCAAATCAGTAGATATTTCTATTAATATTTATAAGTGAATGCTAATTAACTTAGTAATATAAATATGGAATACGAATATTTTATTTAAAACTGTGTGGTATAGTGATATCATCATATCAAATATCTCAATCTGCGACTTTCTTATGTACGTTAAAGAAAAAATAATTCATTTAAAAATTAATAATTGACGGAATGTAACGAGGCCTTAGGGACTTAGGCCCACTTCCCACTAACCCGTGGTTAAGCGGTTAAACCGTTAACCCAGTGTCAAATTGTACTGGTAACCATGGTAACTCCAGGTTTGACTGGTTAACCCCAGGTTAGTGGAAAGATGCAAGTGGGCTTTAGGTGTTAGTAACCATTTTGTGCAATTAATCAAATTAAGTGCAATTAAATTTTGTTTTTCTGCAATTTTCGTGTACTTACGCTCTATTTGTCAAACTTTAGAGGATGTCCTGAGTGTTATGGTTCAAAATGTATGACATTTGAAAAGAACATACGTAGTTCATATATGATTACAATTTTTAGGTGAAACGATCAACTAGTATTTTTATGTTGTTCGAAAAATTGCGAATCTTTGGAAGATGTCAATCGATTCTACTTCCCGTGAGATTAAAATGTTTCCAATAACATCGCTTTCTGTTGTTGTACCCCAAAAGCTTCCTAATTACGAATATAATGAATATGGCGCGAGGTATTTTTTATAATTTACGGCTTAAAACTGCTGTGTTTACGTTATAGTTGTCTTACATTTTTATTCTCGTTCATCATAAGGAATTTAAACTATTTTAGGACGAATTTACAAGTATATAATTTTTTATTTCTTGTTTTATGCTTTTAAAAAAATGAGTAATGACAGAAGCTCTATCACCTACCTCGTGTGTACCTAATAAAATATTTAACTTGCAAAAATCTGATTCTTTACAAATTAATGACATCTCATATTAATAATATTATAATGTTTTATAGTCCGAGTAGATGTATAAGACGATATAAAATAAATTCTTGTCTACGATACATCAATTAATAAAACGCCGTTATTTTGACACAGGTTGATTAAAAAAACATACGATTCAAATTTGGAGCATATCTTCTGTTCCAAAAATAAAACAAAGCCATAAACAATACAAAAAAAGAAAGTTAACATCGTTACTGCAGCTTGTTGCTAAATCAAAGTCGTATGTATCTCTTAATAATAACAAGATTCAAAATTGTATAGCAAGAAATCGGTCCAAAGTTTAATCTGTATATGTCAATAATTTTTATGACAGAACTAAGTTTCTCGAGAACATTAACAGTTTGTGGAATACATAATTTGTCACTTCGGAGTTTTGTAAAGTCTTTTTTAATTTATTGCTACAAATATTTGATTTACATCTTTAAATTTAAGGTAGCCATTAGGTATCACATTTGGTTTCATTTATGCATATAAAGTAGTGCATAATGAATTCGGGCACATTACTAAAGCTCTATGTATTGTAGGGTGCCTTATGTTAATTACAAGATTATAATATTGCTTTTTTGTGAAACTTTTGACTTGAATAACCGTCGTCAAATTGCTTATTAGATAGGTGTGTGTTGTGTAGGATAACTACAGGTACATAGTTTCATGGTAGGTATTTAGATAGGTCGGAATAATTTTGAACGATGAATTTGTTTTTATTTATTTAAGGTTCGAGAACACTAAGTAAAAAAGTAAAACTGTTTGCTCATACAAATAGGGTATTAACGTTCGCCAAATCTAGTTAAGTATGCAGTTGCCAGGCAAAACATCGTTTGATGCGAGCGAGAGAACCAGTATATGTAATTGGTTCAAATACATTTTAGAAAAACCGGCCAAGTGCGAGTCGGACTCGCGCACGGAGGGTTCCGCACCATCAACAAAAAATAGAGCAAAACAAGCAAAAAAACAAGCAAAAAAAACGGTCACCCATCCAAGTACTGACCCCCCCGACGTTGCTTAACTTCGGTCAAAAATCACGTTTGTTGTATGGGAGCCCCACTTAAATCTTTATTTTATTCTGTTTTTAGTATTTGTTGTTATAGCGGCAACAGAAATACATCATCTGTGAAAATTTCAACTGTCTAGCTATCACGGTTCGTGAGATACAGCCTGGTGACAGACGGACGGACGGACAGCGGAGTCTTAGTAATAGGGTCCCGTTTTTACCCGTTTACCGTTTGGGTACGGAACCCTAAAAACTGTGGACAATACAATAAAAGTTAACGACTCTGGTAGGTACATTAATCTCCGTAATTTCCCCGTTTCTCTTGTAAGAATGCTTAAAAAATTGTTTTAGATTCACTTAACTTTGCGGTCTTACAGGAAAGACTCAAACGGGTTAACTAACTAATAAAAGTACTAAGTAATAAAACGTGTATGACCCAATTGCGCCAATACCTACTTAAATAACATATGTTTAACTATTCTTATTTGATTTTTACTGCTGAAATTTACTAGCATGTATTTACAATAAATTGGAATTAAAACTAGAAATAAAATAAAAAACACAAACTATAAAATATACTAACCAACAAAAAAAGACCTAACCAATTATAAAAAGAACACCCCTCAGATATTATAAGTTTCTTCTATGGTAAGTATATTGACGAGCAGAGTCGGGTGAGGAGTTAGTGGAAGTTAAACACCTTATGTGTGATAGTATAAGAACATTCTGAACCTTTATTCTCTAAATGCCTATTGTTTTATACACGTTAGGTTGCGCTGACACAAGCAATATGCGTCTATGTCGCAGTAAACCAAAGCGTTACTGCTAAACACTAAAAGTGGACATTCACCACATTACACCTCCCCCGAAAGTTCCTCTCACCGCCGGGGTGGCAGAAGAAAAAATTTAAACGCATGTTACTTGTTTACAATTTTTTCTGAAATCAATAAAAAAAAATGTTAATAAATTATATAGGTATAATGGAAACAATCTTTACTTAACTTGATTTTATGTGTCGTATTAATGTCGTAGTCCTTGTAAAAAAATATCGTTAATAAGAAAATATTATCTTCACTTAAAATGTTATTATCTCTCAAACGTTAAAATATTAATTTACTTCCTTTTCTCATAAAATATAAATCTCCTTCTTTAAAAACATTTACCTACTCTTCATCTTTAAAACATTTACTATTCAACTTTAAAACATTTAAAAACATTTGGTATTCAACTTTAAAATATTCACTCTCGCTGTTTATAGTTACGGTATCTCCCATAATTCTGATAATAAAATAAACTAATGCCGTATTAAATGTTAAGCCTTTCACGGACACCTATAAGGTCGACTATGATCAAGGACATAACTGGGTTGCGCCTCTGTGCGCACCCTTCACCTATCAATGCTATCCATAGCAATTCTTCAATAAACACCTAGGGCATGGTCACCCTTTATCAACTATAAAATGGCATATCAGGCCAGGCTGTACGGCTCTGCCTGTACCTAGAGACACAAATACATTAAGACAATAAGTCTCCTACAACTTTCACGGAGGATACTGTATATCACACTATGATCAAGTACGAAGGACTAGTGCTCTAGCTATAAGGTCACATTTTATAAATAAATGTGCCTAAACTCCTTAAAACTTTCAAACTTGTACCGTACTGTAAGCTTTCTATAAATGAAACATTATTATTTAACTTCAAAAATTCCAAAAAAAATGATGTAATAAATTAAACTTTCGCTGTATATCAGGTGATCAGTCCGACACATAGCTAAAGTATCAATCATTACTAAGAAACAATTAAATAATGTTATTGAATTGAGTTGTTAATTATTTAATCGTTATGCGATGTATCAAATTTCATTCATCGCTTATTAAAATATTCTAACTCGCGGCAAAGTCTCGCGGCCTAGTTAAATTTTCTGTTGACGTGCGCACAACGCGTGGCACGCGCTGCAAATTGCAACATACATGATTGAGGACACTATTCGACACTTTTATATTTAATATTATATTATGACTTCTTATGAAAAATTTGTATGCTCGAAACGAAATTGAGTTTAGCGACAACCTTTAATAATTATGAACGATTTAAATATGACTGCTACTGAATTGGAAAAAAAATGCTGGCTTTTAGAGAAAATTAATTAAAATCATAAATTACATGTAGGATTTACATCCTATTGCTGCGTGGCTGGCCGTCCTCGGCTTCGTCTTCGTCCGGTCCGGTGCGAGTTCGCGTACGGCATTCTTGCTGCTGCTGGCGTGGCCTGGCGAGCTGGCATTTCCATATGGCACTCGCTTGACGCTTCATATGGCTGGCTGGCTCTGCTTCCGATGATGTTAGTGGGCCGGGATAACCCTGGACTCCTCTTGATGTGGGCCGGGATAACCCTGGACACCTGTTGATTTGCGAGCCGGGATAACCCTGGACAACGCTCTTCTTTCTTCCTTCCTCGTCTCTTCTTAATTTCTTTTCTTAACGCGGTTTCCGCTTTTTGATGTTGGTTGGTTCTTCTCAGGTTGTTTCTTGATTCTTGATAAGCTGGTTGGTTCTGACTGCGTGGATTGGTGTTGAAAAAGTGGTTCTTCTTTTTTTTTTCTTGCTTGATTTTTCCTTCTTTCTTGAGTGTTAGTTCCTTGTTGGTTCACTGGTCTGGATCGCCATCCGATATTATAGGTTTCTTCTATGGTAAGTATATTGACGAGCAGAGTCGGGTGAGGAGTTAGTGGAAGTTAAACACCTTATGTGTGATAGTATAAGAACATTCTGAACCTTTATTCTCTAAATGCCTATTGTTTTATACACGTTAGGTTGCGCTGACACAAGCAATATGCGTCTATGTCGCAGTAAACCAAAGCGTTACTGCTAAACACTAAAAGTGGACATTCACCACATTACACCCCATCCAACAAGTCTGACTGCGGCATGGACCCCATGACACTATTCTTATTTGTTGAAAAGAATTAAACTATATCTCAGTAACATATTTTATTCCACTGAAAGATAACTAACTGACATTGACAAGGTACGATAACAAGGAGTCAATATACCTCAATTCTCCACGTTAAAACAACAATAAATTAAAAACAATTAAACATATCAATAACTATAAATACTAAACAAAATCAACTACCTGTATATAGGATTCTTGTTCCTTGTACTACGCGGCATGGGGCGGTTCGATACAGGAGATACATTTAAACTTGTGTCATTTCCATCCCATCTTCGTCGCCAATGAAAAGAATTAAACTATATCTCAGTAACATATTTTATTCCGCTGAAAGATAACTAACTGACATTGACAAGGTACGATAACAAGGAGTCAATATACCTCATTTGTAATGACAATTGTAGTGATGCATGCTTTTCTAATTGTAGAAAAGCTCTTGACCAGCTCTTCCATAAAAGCAATTCAACCAAATTGGATCATTTAGTAATAGGCAGTTATATTTTATCGAAGCGTAAAATAGACATGTTATTGTTTTTCCGAGCGCCGCAAAGACGCCGCGCCGATAAAAGTTGAAATACTGCGGCGCCCACGCATGATTGTGGTTCCCTTCTAACTTGAATTGTAAGTGGTATAGTTTTAATATTAAGATAAAATTTATCTAAAGGAAAGCAGTTTTCCTTATGTTTTAAACGTTTATCATCAAACTCAATCTTTCAACCTAATGTTCAAGTTTTCTTTTTGGAACAATGTACGGTGGCGTTTTGTTCCATATTTTGCTATAAAGCTTCATAACTGGTAAAATGCTCTGTTTACTGCTAAATAAGATTTGGGTAGGTAAGTCTATCTACATATGGTTTTTATGTAAGTAAGTTAGCCATTATGTCACCTGCTGATTAAATTAAATTTCCTATGTATTTTCATCGCTGAATACTTGTCAATCTCATACCAAAATCATCTATTGTAGTGATACATATTATGTTTTTTATAACCTAACTTTATTGTTCACAGATTACTAAATTAAACATCAAGTTTAAGAACTCTAGTTATCGATAACCGGAATGGTTTCCCTTTAATCGAGTCGAGTCGTGGATCGGTATTAGATTACTGTACCGGTACAATTTGCCATTTCCGTTCTAGGTTCTCACGATGTCGCATCTGTCCTTTGTCTTATTGTTTTGTATTTGCATTGAGATTTTAAATTAAATTATCATTTATTTGGGGATCTAAATTATGAATAAAACAATATACTTACCTATATTTATCCGGCAGACAATCTCACAGACACATCGATGTATATCTCTAGCTAATAGGAAAAGTTCAGGTTAAAAGTAATTTCTGTTGATCTTACTAATGTATAAAACTATGCGTATAAAGTGATAGGAATGATTGAAACAAAAATTAAATTATTTAGGCAGGTAATTTGAGCAAAAAACACTGATTTAGTTTCCTAACCACTTTAGCTTAGCAATGTAATATGTAGGTATTTACAATTCGACAATACTTATTAGTTAAAAGTTGAAAACCTATCTAATGAACTTTTGAACAATGCGGTATTTCATCTTTGCATCATTTTGCTGCATTAAGGCTCATTTAGACGGCGCGGGAACTCGTAAACGATTTTAGTTACATTGCGGACCACCGAGGTTACAACAATTCAGCCGACCGATCAAATGACGCAATGTAATGAAACTCGCATGCGAGTTCTCGCACCGTCTAAATGAGCCCTTAAAGTGAGAATCTCAGAAAACAACGCGTACAGTAGGATACCAGCAGGTGGATAAATCAAATAACCAGTACACGATGACCTCTATCTATCTATACACAGTAGCTAGTCTTAGCCAACGTCAAATTTGTTGGCTAGCTCGTATCATAAGTTTTCTCACCCAGTATACTTTGAACTCTAACTTCAATAAATCTAGATGGTTAGAGAGATCTATAGTAAATGGTTTTTATGGTAGCTGTAATGTAGAATTTTAGTTTATTACTGAATCCTTTAGTATTAATGGTAAGTGTTGTTTTAATGGACGTATGTGTGTTATTTCAACGTGTTATAAGAAAATTAATGTATAGGTTAATAAGGGAAACCTGTAAACGCATCCAATAACCTTTTAGTGGAACCAGTGATAATCACTCGACAGTCTCGAACTCTCGACACTATTGCTGACAGTATAGAGAGGAAACGTTGCCCGCGTGCCAAGATACTTGCTAGAGTGATTTAATTTTTTTGTTTTTAATTAATTTCGTTTGTTGTACTTTGTACTGAGAACAGCATTTATTCAGGCATTTTTCCGTAAGAAATATAAGGTTTCTACGAGTATATCTAACTAAAACTTTTCACTTTGTTAACAGTAAAAATCTGCAAGTAAAATCAAATTAACTTTGTTGTAAGTACTTATTACGTTTATAAGGACTAGTTTTAAGTAAAAGTAAATTTCTATGTGACAGTCGAATGTAGTTCATAAAAAATATATTTGTAAAGCCAATATAGGTATATTTATTTAGTATTTGCATTTCGATAAATATGTCGTACAAACAGTAACACTCTTAACTGTCCATCGGTGGACCTTATGCTTTTTGTAATAAGGTTTACGAACAGTCAGTTAACAGTGTGGGCGATGGTACGGCCTGGGTCGGTGGTTTCAAAATAAAAGGTTTATAAAGTCAGTTTTATGTATAAGTACTTTACACGTTCACACATTCTAAAAACTGAACGGGACTTAATTGCGTATAAGTAAATTAAAATGAAATTCGTCCGCCATTCCGAAGAAAACCTTAATAAAGTCATTTTTCAACAGTTAACGTGTCAATGAAAATAAAATTTATATAACACTTCTAATTATAAAAGTAATAAACCGAATAAAATGCTTGATAAACTATGGGAATAAAATTCAGCTTGTAAACTTATAAAACTAGAATGTCACGTTCGAGCTTTAAGTAAAAATTATCTATGTTGTAAATTACATATATAAGAGCTACATTTCTATGAAATAAATAATATCAAAGTACACCTTAAGAAAATTAAAATGCCTCGCTAATGTAAAACAGATCGTAAAATTTCGGCTGCACTTAGAACTCACACTGAGACATATGAAATTACTAGAAGATATCTTTAACACTTTATTTTCCGGTTTATTGGGTTATTGTGGAAACATTATTTTTGTGATTTTACGACCGATATGTTTATTGAAACTTTTTTAACGCGCTTCAGATTTCGTAACATGATTATGCGTATTCATTCATATCAATGATTAACTAAATTATACGACAAAATGTACTCAAAATTTAAGTAAATTTATGTGAAGAAAGAGAGAACTTTATTACAATTTTAAAATAGAAATTAACTTCTCATGAAAAAGCTTAAAAGTAAATCTTTGAAGAACATCATTTATTTAAGTATCAACATCTTATGATATAATTAACTCGCTGAAACGACAATGACAAAAGCCAACCAGAATAAATACTACTTAACTATTAAATTCAATTACGTACTCAAAGGGAGAAAGGAATAACTAAGTCAAAACTAAATTAACATTAAACACAGTTAGCATAACTAAGTTAACAATAAGCAAAATACCGTATCAACAATTTACATACCTACTAGAAAAACGATTTGAGCGAAACATGGAAACGGCCAAATTGCCAGCAGATGGCTACCGCGACTTATCATTGTAAATGCGGCAATTTGCGTCCAGTTCCTTGTTCATCAGAGCGTTAAGGCTCGTGCCCATGCGCGCACGCACATGTGGATTTACGGTGCGTGTGCTTGAGCTTTTGTTGAAAGTTTTGTTCACCTAACAAATTATCGTTCTTTGAAGCGTCACAAAACAAAAATAAGAGTTGTAATATTTACATAAGAATTGTAAGGGACCTAGGTATGGTTTTATGTATTATTAATAAGTTTTAAACTCCGACTTATTAGGCTTAAAATAAGTTTTTGCAAAGCTCGCTTTAAATTTTTTGTCTATAGGATTTTGACTATGTATGGAGTAAGCACTTTAGCTTACTTATTTCTCTATGGCTATGTGCATGTCGGCGCCGGCGGCCGTTTGTTAGATGTGACGGTAGTCACATTAAACCAATAAATTAAGGATACGTTCGTCCGATTGCTTCAGATGCCCGAACTGCAAGCTGTCCAGAAATATAATATTTAAAACTTTCGCGTTTTGAACACATATTAACTCACATTGAAATCAAATGAAATCAAGAATTTTAATAGGGAGGATGGATTCAACTTATCTCAAACTTGGGAACCAGTGATACAGAAGTTAAAGCCAAGGGAGCTATCTTCGGACGTGTGTGTGGATATTGTGAGTGTTGCGTGTCGGACTATTGACAATAATTAACATTATGTGTAGTGGGTGGTTTGAAAATGTGATGTCTACCCCAAACTTTTTCATACACTTTTCGTCGGGTAGTTGCACAAATCTCTGTTTTGACATTTTGCTGGGACATAAGTTAGCCGCAACCACGACCAGTGAAACATGTGTCGAAACATCGGTAAATAGAGGTAATTAAATAAACTTCGCGATAGACCCATCTATAAATGTGAGTTAATAGGTATGTATGTGTCCAGAAATAGGAGCCCCGCTACGTCTACTGAGACTCGGACAAAGATTTTCACATTTCACGATATGCCTACGAAATACACCATCTGCCTCATTTAACGATCAGCCGCTGACATACACATTGTGTCCGCAGCGTTAGCGAATTCATTCGCTCATACCGCGTTTCCATTCTGCAAGCTCATTACGCAGATTGGACGTAAGTGAGTGAGATCGTTCCACCGACGGTTTTCGGTGATTATACCGGCTTTATTAGGTCTAAGGCCTACGACATAGTTGTGGTAATAGCAAACGAGACATAGTAAGTGAATATTAAGGCCTAGACTAGTCGGTAGTGACCCTACCGACTAAGCAGGAGTTCCCAGGTGCACTGACGGGCTTCGGTGACTATACCGGCTTTATTAGGTCTAAGGCCTAACAGACATAGTTGTGGTAATCTTAAGGGCGTTTTTTTTTGTTGTCCCCTACACTTTTTTCAAATTTGGGATTTTTTATGTTATTTCTACTCAGAATCACGAGCTCTTTCTATCCTAATAGGAGAAAAAAGTGTCCTAAGGTTTTGATTTCCATTTCGTCACCATTTTTCATAGACTTTGTATGGCGGTCGCGAAATGGAAAGATCGAAAAATGTATGGAAATTTTGGGACAATTTTTTTCTCCTATTAGGATAGAAAGAGCTCGTGATTCTGAGTAGAAATAACATAAAAAATCCCAAATTTGAAAAAAAGTGTAGGGGACAACAAAAAAAAACGTCCTTAAACGAGACATAGTTAATGAATATTAACGCCTACACTCACCGACGAACTTCTAATTTTAACAAGATACAGATATCCGTTGAATTCACAATAAATAGAGCTGCGTAAAAACAATTATAAAGAAAAAATACAATTTCTAAAATACCCTAAGTTCTCCACTCGTCCCAAACTTAGCCCAACCACTTTTAATTTTGAAAATTATGCTAAATCTTTTTTTAATTCCTCTAAGTTTTGAATTACTAATCGCCCATGGCACAACCTTAGTGGAATTCTGATTGAATGCAAGGTTACGCGAAGTTATCTACTACACGTGAATTTAGGGTACGTAATTTTTCCAACCCTTATTTCACTGAAAATAATCACGCAGTGAAGTTAAGCCATTTACATACTATATTAGGTTTTTAAGTTCCAACAAAAACTTTGTTTCATGTCAATCGCACCTTTTACTTGTGCAACATTTCACTTAACAATATCAATTGAATTACCAGCTTAACCTCAAAATGCGCCTCCACAAAACCAGCAATAAACCAACATAACTATGCACAAAACGACCAAATATATTCAATCACCTCAAGGAGTGCCCAGCCAAAATGTCTCTATCTCCATTGTTGAAGACCATTTGTAAACCAATCCCTACTATTACGACAAAACTACATAACTTCAGATCTTTATCTGTATAGTAAGTTTATAATAAAACGCGCCTTTCAACGATTTGCCACCTTGTGTGATTTTGTTTATGGATTTTGTAACTTTATATTATGGCGGAATTGTATTTTTATCAATATTACACCTACGAGTTCAGCTTTTTCGATGAGTTCATACTTTTACTTATTTATTTATAACCATATTATGAATCATAACGTAGGTATTCATTTTATATTGTAGATATTTTAGACATAAACCAATAAGTAGGTTTAAATGTTAATATAAGTTTCAGCTTTTATCGCATTTGGGCGTTTTTTTTTTGTTGTCCCCTACACTTTTTTTTCAAATTTGGGATTTTTTATGTTATTTCTACTCAGAATCACGAGCTCTTTCTATCATAATAGGAGAAAAAAAGTGTCCTAAGGTTTTTATTTCCATTACGTCACCATTTTTCATAGACTTTGTATGGCGGTCGCGGAATGGAAAGATCGAAAAATGTACCTATGGAAATTTTGGGACACTTTTTTTCTCCTTTTAGGATAGAAAGAGCTTGTGATTCTGAGTAGAAATAACATAAAAATCCCAAATTTGAAAAAAAAGTGTAGGGGACAACAAAAAAAAAACGCCCGTTTGTCGTAAAAATACCAATCTTAACATTTGCTAAATTAGTCTGTCACTTTGAACAAATTAGGTATCACTAATTACAAGCATAGTTTGCTAACGTACCGACAAAATCATTAAGAAAAATATTGATACAATACAATACAAAAAAGTCTGAGATTCTTTCTATCCTAGTCATCCCAAAAAATATAGATGACTCATACTTAACAAAAAAACGGCTTCCACTCATAACAGATTTCTGTATAATTTGGACACAATCTTTCTCATTTTCAGAACACTGCCCATAAAATTAGCATAACTCCGTTGTTGTTATGATTAACACTTTTGAGAAACACAATCCAATAATATTCATAATTGTCACATTAAGGTTGATGGACAGTCTGGGGATTTTAGGTTTGTGAGAATATTTTCAACGGTCAAGAACAAAGTTTGGAAAAAATACCTACTAGTTAAAAAACTCGTATTAAACTAAAAATTTGAAAAACGAGATTTTTTTGGTATATTTACAGATTTCTTTGTCAGTTGCGGTTGGCAACTACTTAATGATTTGCGGTTGATTAGAAATATTTATTGCATTCGCTGTCTGCGAGTTGACATATAAAGCAACGGAATTAGTTGTTTCATAAATAACCGAATTCAGATTAACTTCGTTTATGCACCAGCTGCAGAGTTAACTAACCCCTCCCGCATAGAAATTAGTTTTCAGGGGGTCAGTTATCTCTGCAGGTTATTGTACTTCATCTAGAAAGGAATGCCAGCTATACTGTAGAATGAACTGTCACCCGCGGTATTTCCGGACCCACACGAACTTAGAACCTTCAAGAAAAGAGCGTCCTCTCATTTTAAAGAACGGCAACGCACTTTCAACCCCTCTGGTGTTAATTTGTCTGCTTGTATACCTCCTATGTCAAAAAAACGCTTTATTAACCTATTTATTAGGTCTATGTTGCTCTGTAGTCTGTGACCGATGAATCGGTCTTTGGCGTTGAACCTACGGTGCGGATATATCGGTCATTGACGTCTAAAAGGTTAAAGACGAAATATTTGACCAAACATTCATATCCCAATAATACTCCTAGTAAAAGTACAATGATTTAGCTAAAAAAAAATAACTCCAGCGACACTATGACACTATTCACCATTAATCTTACCATAACATCGAAAACGAATTGTTAATGTTAAAATGACATTATGTTTAACATAACTTTTACCGATGACACCGGAGCAAGACGAACGGACCTGAACGAAGTATCGATTCCTAAGCTTATCTGCCAAAAAGATCTATGTTTAAGGCTTTTTAATTGATAACCAAACATTTAAATTAACTACGTTTCCAAATAAATTTTATCGATGGCCGATACTAAAAGTTTTATTGAAATTTAACCTATGGAAATGCACAATTTGTTACTACGAAAGTCACTTTGTAATCGTAACTTTTAGAGAAGCTCACATTTTAAAGTTTTTATGACTTACAAATGGGTGCTAGAGTAACTATTTTGACAGAGTTGTAAAATTGTGGTGACATACACAAATAAGTTGGATACTATAGTAGGTAATATGTACTTACGCTGGTTCAACGCTTTCTTACTTTTACTACAGTAGAAAGTGCTTCTAGTTTATGAAGTGGATATTTGCCAATTTCATAATTTTTCCGCTTTTGAAGTTACCCCAATGCACCTACAGAAGCCATTAGTATTTGAACACGGAAAGAACTTGTCTGAAGCGCTGGGGGCCTAGGAAGCGCTGGTGGCCTAGTGGTAAGAGCGTGCGACTTTCAATCCGGACGTCGCGGGTTCAAACCCCGGCTCGTACCAATGAGTTTTTCGGAACTTATGTACGAAATATTTGATATTTGCCAGTTGCTTTTCGGTGAAGGAAAACATCGTGAGGAAACCGGACTAATCCCAATATCCCGATGGCAGTCGCTTTCATAAAAACTAGTGCCTACGTCAAATCATGGGATTGGTTGTCAAGCGGACCCCAGGCTCCCATGAGCCGTGGCAAAATGCCGGGATAACGCGAGGAAGAAAAGATACGGAAAGAACATGTCTAATCATTTTTTTTGCAAAAATAAGAGTTTAATCTCAAAATGTAGATCTCTCAATGAACTATTGTTTCTGTTGCCTCAGTATAATTATAAATATAACTCCTTTTTTTTTCACTTTAAAAACATTAACATACACACAAACACAAACACAAACATTATATGGTTAATTATGTACATCGTTCCTTTCAAACCGCGATAACTCAAAATATTGTCAGTGACTAGACATGTTCTTTCCGTGTGCCTACCCTTCATTTGATGAAAAACAATGGGTAAAGCCGGAAAATTCTAAGTGAAAATGGCGGTATTGACGTAATTTGCCATCCTTTTTATTGATGAGTTTTTATTTATGGGTCTTCATTATTTTGACTGGATATCTTTACCAAGTTTACTTATATTCTACAATTATGCATGTAAATGTAAAACGCGTTAAAAAATTTACTGTTGAATAATTTACAAGATTAACTCAAAAGATTTATTGCACGAACTCGGAGCCAGTAAGTCTAAAATCTACCATGACAGCATACAAATATTTAAGAATTGAGGCTATCCGTACTAATTTCCATGTTTTTCTCAAGGCATTGCCTGTATAATGTCGTATCGATAGAGTAACGGTCGCGCTGGTTTATGAAAGTTCATACATATTTGAATATTGCTATGGGAACTTTGGTGTAATCAATTCGTACTTAAGTTGAATGTTAAATGAGTCAACTTGTATTTATGACAGAAGTTTAAGCTACTGTGGTATCGGTATCGTAGACTTTGTTATGATATGATAATTTTGAAGTCGGTAAAGCTACGTACAATCTTCTTCTTCCTCGCGTTATCCCGGCATTTTGCCACGGCTCATGGGAGCCTGGGGTCCGCTTGGCAACTAATCCCAGGAATTGACATGGGCACTAGTTTTTACGAAAGCGACTGCCATCTGACTTTTCAACCCAGAGGGTAAACTAGGCCCTTATTGGGATTAGTCCGGTTTCCTCACGATGTTTTCCTTTACCGAAAAGCGACTGGTAAATATCAAATGATATTTTCGTACATAAGTTCCGAAAAACTCATTGGTACGAGCCGGGATCTGAACCCGCGACCTCCGGCTTGCAAGTCGCACGTCACATTTTCATAGATGTGTCCTACATCTACTCTTTCACTTTGTTCTGTTCAAGTTGGTGCTAAGTTAGTTTAGACGGACACTACATATAATCGTCAAGTTAGATAAAGTGGGTCGTTAATCCCACAAAAAAACTGTCAAAGCCAGCCCGTCAGATTGTTAATTCGGAATCCATGTCAAGCTCTCTAATCCTTGGCTCAGCTACTATCTCAATTGTTGCTAATCACGTAGCGGGACAGCTGTCGGGCGGGTGTTAATATCTCTATAATTATTACGGACGCTTAAGGTGATGTTCTAATGCGGTCGACACTGTCAGTAAATAATGACGTGAATCATATTGTTGTTTCCATTTTCACATTATTTCATTTCATATCATTCATTACATCGTATTTAAATGACTGGTCCGCATGTAGTACAGCACAGACAAATACAGACAGATAGATACTGAAAGTACGACTTAGGTACAGCGAGCTGCAAAATTACATGGACTTAGAAAGTGGCTATGCACTTAATTTCTCAAAATAGCGTTTATTTAACAAAGATCTGTAAAAATATATAGGTAAAGCCTTAATTGCGTTAATATGGTTTTTACCAATAAATGACAAACATTTACACATATTCTCGCTCGTTCTTTTCAAAGTCTTTATGCGGAATATGTCGGACGAGGGGGTTTGATGACAGTCGCTTGCGCTACGACAACGAAACGCTATCTTTCTCTATCGCACTAATATGGAAGAGCGATAGATAGACACATAGCATTTCGTTGTCCTAGCGCAAACGATTGGCATCTTGGCTATGCCCCCTGTACTAAAGAAAGGTGGATTCTTAATATATAAATAGATATAATATATAGCTTAGAAGGCCATTCTAAACTGACAGCGCCTTAAATCGTTATTTCCGAGGTAATCCTAATAGCCCGTAATTTATCGTCAGTTTCGGGACAATAATTATTGACCATATTATTGACATGCTTTCTAGATTGTTTTATGTTACAATACGGTGAAATTATGGCTTTCTGACGGAGAAACCGCCATGATGATAGCTGTTATGACCGTTATTGTAATTGTATGAAAGTGTGCATTACGTGTGTTAATTTATTAGGTACGCTATTAAGTTATGAATGATGTTAATAGTCATGTTATTGGCGAGCCACTGTGTAAGAAAAAAACTGATAATCAACGAACGTGGATATAAACTATGTGCAAAAAATTGATGTTTGAGTCTGACCTACCAACTTTCCGTTAGCTATCCAAAGCTTAAATTATATTCAAGGGAAAATTAAAACCGGTCATTATGTGTATCGATTTTTGTATGATGGTTAGACATAAAAAACCGGCCAAGTGCGAGTCGGACTCGCGTTCCAAGGGTTCCATACATTAAGTCCTTGTCGGACGCTTGCCTGCCCATTTCTAATAGGTTTTCCTGTCATCTATAGGTAAAAAAATATTGTGTGTATTTATTTTTCAAAGTTTTAGACCGAGTAGTTTCGGGGATAAAGGAGGGGGGAAGAATGATCGGACAGATAGACAAACGCACGAGTGATCCTATATGAGTTCCGTTTTTTCCCTTTTGAGGTACGGAACCTTAAAAATGTAGTTTTAAAGTGGTAACAACTCAAAATATAAATCTAAAACTCCCTACAAAATAACAGCGCTTTCCAGTGAGGTAAACCCTAATTATCTGCGGCGTTAGCATAGTTGAGTTTTTATGATCTGTCGTCTCATGCATCACTTTCGCACTTACATACTTGTCACAACGTGACAGGCATGGTGACACACAAGGCTTTGATAAAAATCAATGATACCATATGAATAAAAAAAAAAAGATATATTACGATACTTACGTTAACTCATACTAGCCTTCTTTTTCCAGTCAAGGGTTAAAGAGTTATTTTTCACACCATCTATTCGGAAAAGAGCTTTTTCTTCCCTGCTAGGAGGGATCAAAGTGGCACTTTTCCACCCTGCTAGGCTAGGAGGGATCAATGTATTTAACACTTTTCTGTTCTAGCACACTATTTTTACATTTTTTTTTGCACATTAGTTTTTTAGCTTAAATAGGTAATCTGTTTAAGGATTAGATTGTGTCAACACTAAGATTTTTTTATTTTCCTCATAGTCGATGTGAAAAGCAGTAAAAGTATGTGTCACACGGTATCAAAATTATTTCGTCTTGGGCGTTAACACTTGAATCCCTCACTACGCTCAGGATTCTACTTTAGAATCCATCGCTTCATTCAGGATTTAATGTACGCCCTTGACGGAAATATATCATTTTGATCCCTTGTAACACAAACTACTAATTTGTGCTTAAAATTAAATCAAGCACACTTCCCCTTTCAAAGAAATACCGTAACTATACACATACACGTAATGTGTGTCACACATTCTTCTCGTACAAACAGTAACTGACAGATACCGGATTAGGAGGATTAGTATCAATCAAGCCACAAATTGGTTACATCACAAGACACTTACAAAAACTGTCATGCTTTCAAGTTAATTGGCATTTTATGAATGGTCACGTAGTTAACTAGGGAGTTTAGGTTCGGTCAGAACCCCTAGAGTAAATTTCATTCCATAGCGTGACGTGCGTTCGCGTTTGCGTTATATCTATTTTTGTATGGGATTTTGAACAGCGCGCCAAGCGGGACATTATGGAAACTCAAAATCCCATTATAGTCTGTATACTTTATTCCATTATAATCTTTGTATATTTAGTATCTGTATACTTTTGTACTAGAAAACTGAAATTTGGCACGACTTGGTCCGCGTAGAAGTTGTCAAAAGTTTTCAACCCCATCACACACTCTCTGATATTCAAATTCAAATATCTAAAAATCATAAAAAAAAATATTTCATGATCGACAACGATTACGCAGTTATCACACTAAAATTAATATACGTCAAATAAATATTACGTCTAGATATGGATTAGATATGTCAGTGTCAAAAGTGACGTTTATTCAAACAAAAACGTTACTTTTGACACTGGACATATCTAATCCATGTCATATCTAGACGTAATATTTATTTGACGTATCTAAAAGTTAGAATCGGGCCGTGAAAGCGTACCTAAAACCCTTATTTATAAATCGATAGCATTTAAGTAATATGGCCGAACGATACCTAAGTTTTATTTGGAACCTTAAATTGCAATGATTCGTTTTCCACACTTTTGATCGTATCAGCATGCACTTTATTGGATTGCACTTTGATAGTGCAATGAAAACGGTATACATTTTATGGAAATAATAGTCAACATTAAACATCAGTTGAAAGCCTGTAATGTTATCAGTTTACAGCCATTAAAACAATGGGAATTAAGCAACATATAAAATATACTTATTAATTTTCCTTTAACATTATACTCGTGTGACATCACCACACTTGTGAAGATAGTATTCGCCTGAGCAAATGGGAGTTTAAATCAAACCTCTAAAATAATGGAGTCCGTAACACAATATAGGCGGGCCGTCTATCGGTAAAACCATAGAATAGAGAGGTACAGAAGAGTAAGCGATGCTTAATAATTAAACCTCTGTAAATGGGCTGTTTTAATACTGATAGTACATTTTGCTTAGCCTAAGTAATCAACTGATTTCACACAATACTTATTGAAAAAAACTTTACACTCCTTACCGTAATAAATAGGTACCCAAATCCACTGTCAACCCGCAAAGCAAAGAGATAAATTCGCCTTAGTTCTTAACTGTCCCTAATTGTAAGATATTTTTATTATGTGTTTATTTTCGTACAATAAATACTTTACTACTATTACTCCATAGCCAACGTGACAATTGATTAATTGAAAAGTAAATACCAGTCCCACCTAATAGGTACTAAAAGAAAATTTCATACATAAATATATTTAAATATAACTTTATGTGGCTGTCCGGCACATTAAATTGGCGATAACTATGAAAAATTGTGATCTAGGCTGCGCTTCCTGTGGGCAAAAAATGATAATTTTTAGACGTAAAGCAACAATTCAGTTTATTTTTAGTTTGTTGTATACCTACAATTATCTTTATGCGATTAATTATTACAATATATGAATTATTTCTTTGAATTTTTGGTAACTTTTTTATTTCATGCATCATATTCTACTGATAATTAATTTCATCATAACATTCAGATATTTAATTACATACATAAAAACAATTTTACAAATGATAATCTAACCTTGCGCACTCTCTACTGTATCCATCTATCTGTGCGCGTTCATAGCTTTAGGGAGTACACCAAGCTTATTGATATTTTACAATAAATAACTATACAATGGGAATTCTACTATACAGCAATTTGGGCGTCGCTAGTATAAATCTAATACCATATTTTCTAATTGAAACAATACAAATGGTGCTATAAATTTAAAAGGCACGAAATTAATAGAACTGAGTTGGTGGCCTACAAGATAAATGCTTTTGTTTTGATTATATCGGCGATTAGACCAAATTACAAAGAGAAATCCAATATCAGTTAGTAATTTAATTACTGCGTAACGGTGTCCTATAAATATGTTTTTTTGTGTAATACAATTTGCATATTCTATTTATTTTTTATTTTCTATGGCTTGTAATTGGCGGTTGATTGTATATTCCGTTTCGTAGAAAGTGACATCACGTTCGAGCGAGTGGTTTAAGAATCGTTTGATTTAATTAAGTCTGGTGTTTTATGTTTGGTAGCTTTTATGTCATAAACTTAATTTTAATGGTGACGATAGGAAGAAATGAAAACTCGATTAACTTTTAAATTTATTTCAGAAAATATATTTATATGGATAAATATATATATTTAGTTCAAGTTCTTTATTGTATGTAAGAATCAGGTTTATCTATATCGTAACAGTAAAAAAGATATCATGAACTCATGATAAACGTTTCAGTAGCATAATATGTGTTACTAAAACTATGAAGTGGTTCTGGTTTAGATATTTTTCAAAATTACCTCACGTTCGAAGATATCCCACGCACCGTACTTATTAAGTATATTTCAAAGTGATATCCACCGCGAGTGCGGTTCTCTAATCCAAGGTTTCCCTTTACCAAAATGTCAGTCAACCTTGTTAGAGGCCTTCTGCGTCATCGGTACACTTACTTACTTGGCTGTCGCGATGACCCAAAATGAGTCTTGGCCTTGGCACACAAGGGCACGCCACTTTGCTCGGTCCAGAGCGGTATCACGCCAGCTTTCGCCGACGCCGAGCTCACGGAGATCTGCCTCCACTCTCTCTGCCCAACGATATTTAGGTTGACCAACAGGACGGCATCCAGTTGGTCGACCCAAGTAGGCCCTTTTGGCTGCCCGATCTTCACCCATGGTACACAGTCACCACTTTTTAGGGTTCCGTACCCAAAGGGTAAAAACGGGACCCTATTACTAAGACTCCGCTGTCCGTCCGTCCGTTGTCACCAGGCTGTATCTCACGAACCGTGATAGCTAGACAGTTGAAATTTTCACAGATGATGTATTTCTGTTGCCGATATAACAACAAATACTAAAAACAGAATAAAATAAAGATTTAAGTGGGGCTCCCATACAACAAACGTGATTTTTGACCGAAGTTAAGCAACGTCGGGCGGGGTCAGTACTTGGATGGGTGACCGTTTTTTTGCTTGTTTTGCTCTATTTTTTGTTGATGGTGCGGAACCCTCCGTGCGCGAGTCCGACTCACACTTGGCCGGTATTTTTTGCCCCAGCGACCATAAGTTCTACGACCAATGTGCCACTTAATGCTAGGTTTCTATAAGCACAGGGCGGACACGCCATACATCAAAAATCATTTGCGTTTATATGTGTGCACGGCACGTCTGTACACGCGTCATTGTGTATGTGTGGGTGAGTCGCTATACTGAGAGGACGCCAGAAGTCCGCCAGATTCATGTCGCGGCTAGTCGCGGGGCGAGGTAATGCGAGTCGGGGCGGGCCGGTGCGTGGCCGTTCTGTATGAGAATACTATTACTTATTCTGTGCTATAGGTATGTCTATAAACACAACACAAACTTGCACAAGACTATAGTTTCACTGTTAATAACCACCTCCTAGGCGGTTAATTGTAACCTATAGATATTATTGGCAAAATTACACCTTATAGCGATGACACGCCAGAGATGAACAGCCTAAATACTTCCACTAAAACAAACTGGCGTGGCGATCTACAATCTATTTTGGTAACTATAAAGTACTACGCCATACGTTGTATGCAAGAAATAAATGAGCGTAGGTATATATCCATACTATTTCCCATGGGACTACAGGTTTCATCGATTGTAAAATTGGACGCCTTAAGAAATAAAAGTGTGACTTTTCAATAAAAGCTAATTAAAGGTGCATCCTCAGCTCACCGCAGTTAGCTTTTGTGGAGCAACCCTTTGCACACGGTAACATTAGGTAACTTACTGATGCACAATATTCCTCAACGTTGCTCCACATAAGTTAACATAAGTAATTATAGATATCATTTTTATTTCCACAACTATAAAAGTAATTATTAAGTGTAACAAATGGATCTAATATCGTTCTTCTAAAAGACTTATAGCACTCGCAAACGATCGTTTTAAATAGCAGTAAAAAGGCTGTTCCTCTCAGCTCGTGCCGTAGATTAGAAGTAACTGTTTCTATACATTCGCGAAATAGCCGATAGGAATTATTATAAAATAACATATTACTATATCGAAGATTCACTTTAATAACAGTGACGGGTCAAAAAACTCCTATAAATTATAATATATAGGCGTTGTTTATAGCCATTGTAATAAAACTAATAAAAGTCATTGATGTAATTAAATTTAATGTTTGCTAATTAGTGATTGACGATGGTTAGTTAAAATTAACGGAATTTGTCTTTTATCACCGTATTATCCTACTTTTATACCTATTTTTCAAATCAAATCAAATCACTTTATTGCCAAAACATGATAGGTTGATGGTACAAAATGATAGCAATACAAACAATACCTAAATAAAATTCTAGGTTAAGATGTACTAACTTGTTCTAGGTTAAGTATTAACTTATTGTCTAATCTAATAGGTAATCAAATATTTGAATTGTCGAAAGACATTAAGAATGTAATTTTATTCCGAATGTTTACATTCGTTATGTTGTAACTTCTGTTTTTTGAGTTACTTGGGTTAATCAACTTTTTCTAGTCACTCGTTGCTTATGGGCGGGCGCTTGCAACTCCAGGGGTGTTAAAAGCGCGTTGCCGACCTTTTAAAAAACCGTACACTAAATGTTTGAATATCTCCATACTGTAGCCTTTCGAGAAAACCTCGGCAGAAAGCTCATTCCACAGCCTCCGCGGGAGGTAGTCTTAAGGATAATTGCAATACCCTACCAGAGTGCCATGTGATCTTTTTCTATTGTAACATCTACATATATTGTATTGTACCATGGTAAACGACTTTACTATTAAATTCCTCTTCAACTGCCCAGTGCGCGACCATTGATGGTCAGATTTGATGGTCACATTCACAGAAACAGTTGTTAAAACGAAGCACATACAGGTATTTACAGGAAAATTACAATATTTAATAGATCTTGGTATTATGAAGCTGTTTTTTAGACTGCTATGGTAACGTTATTCAAGTTTAAGCTTAAAGGTGAGGATGAAAACCCTGCCGACGGCGAGCGGTACGGTGTCCGGGTGCTCCTGAAGAAGGTGACAGAAGTAAACGGTGTTATAACAGTTCTTCTTACAAACTGCGTCACTATTATTGTCACCTGGCTGACGGGACAAAAAATAACAAGAAATAGTTGATGCGGACTTAGAATGTTCTTAATTTTAACATGTTTTTATCTACTACATAAACTACGTACATAGTACAGTTGGTAGTAACTTAAACCACTGTACTAATAGTAGTAAAGTTACTAATAATAGCTGTTTATTTTAAGCGCAACAAAAACTTAATTATGAAATCACCTACAATTCCATCAGGCTATCGATGCCTGTCCACGAATTCATTATAATGCAACAATAGGACAAAAAATCTGGTTTCCGATTCACTTGTGATAAAGAAGATTGTAGTTTATAATTTAAATGAAAACGGGCTAAATTAACAGGGACTTGTAGGGACTTACTTCTTTTCGAATCTGAGGACACCACAGATCACTTAGTCGCTAGACGCAGCGTTTAGGACATCGCGGTCATTCACATTTAAAGTTAAAATACTTAAATACTCACTCCGTTGGCTCAGCGACCCAAAATGAGACTTGGCCTCCGACACAAGACAGCGCCACTTTTCTCGGTCCAATTGTTGAGTCGAAGTTCGCGCCAATCCGCCTCTACAGCGATACCTGGGGCGTCCGATAGGAAGTTAAAATACTTATCTGTTAATTTAGGATTCAGTGTCAAATGCTAATGATGTGTGTCATGTTGTGTCCTAGATGTGTGCTGTGATGCGTCCTAGATTTACTTTACTGTAAAGCATGCTATATGTCCACTAACTTTACTGTAATGGGAATTCAAAACCTTGTATGAAATAGTGAATTACTCCCGATGAAAGTTATTAACATAAAATAAGGATAATACACAAATGTATGTGACAGTGCAATTATGACTTTTTTAATAGGTTTGTTTGAACGTCATGACGTCATGAGACAACAAGGTCGATTTACTTTAAACTCCGTTAGAAAAGTCAACCTTAGCGATCGTTAGATCTCGCAGAAACTTTTGCCAAAACTGGTAGACCACTTTCTTGGCCCACCACTGTATAACGTCATTTTAGTCTAACTAGATTACCGTTGACACAAAAGCGAAGCGGTGCGCCGGCTTCACCGTACGGAGTAAGTTTTAGAATGAGGAGTCTATAGTTGTTTATCTATATAATGGGCGGCATATAAAAACTATGGGCACAGATTGACATCTGTCCGCCGAAGCGACTGTGTTCGCTCGGTTGAGCAAAATCAAGTATTACAATTAAATTAAAAATCACTCAAGGCGCGGCGGAGATGAAGTACGGTCGACAAAAAAGTGTTTTGTATAGCTAACATTCGTAACGAAACTGAGAAAATTAAGAAAAGCCGAGATTAAGTTTCCTTAATTTTCACAGCTTCGTTACGAATGTTAGCTGTACAAATTTGCATTTTTGAAGTGAAAACTTCTTTAGCGGCGCTGGGCACTTTTTGAGGTGGGGAAAGCGTAAGGCGATCACGTGACCGTAAGGGGCGTAAGGCGATCACGTGACCGTAAGCCCCGTAAGGTGGCCACTCATAATTTAAATGGCATTTGAATCAATAAAGAAAAACTCAATGTTATTTGACATTTATGTTGCGGACTCGTTTTCAAGACTTTTTACCTATGTTCAAATAATTTGACGTTGTCATGGCAGTATGTAAATAAACATGTCAATGAAAAAGTGTGATCTTATTTGAGAATGATAATAACATATAATAAATAAATAGAATACCTCCGCTAAACGTATGTATCGTGTTACCGGGCGTCGGTAACATAGTGAGGCGAGTTTTCACTTCTATCGGCACTCCCGGGGTGTAACCGTTGTTGCTTGCTTTATGGTTAATTTTCGTTACGAAACTGAGAATGTTAAGAAAAAATTAGACAAAGATACAATTAATTTGCAAATGACCCTTTTATGATTTAATGAGATGAACTCTCTAATGTGACGTCTTACTTTTCGTTATTAGACGTCGCAATGCGTGACTAAGAAAACCGTTATTTTGCTTTTACATGCAAACTATAATGTTACGTGTATATTATATGTACGCTCTACTCGGAAATAGTCAGAAAGGAAGAGCTTCGCTCCTGCTCTACCAACCTCATGATAGAGTCTGTGTTTAAGAACATACAATCATTTTAATATACACTTTATTCTAACATTTTAACGTTTTTACAAAATAAATAACATTTCTTCTTCTGTGTAAAAAAATCAATAATTTCATACAGAAAGAACAAAATCATATATATCTCTAGTCAATGTCAAGAAAACTCAATTCAAAATTAGTACGGCGATCAGCGGCCAGCACCGCATGAAGGTAGCACCATGTAGGCGCTAACATACTCCCCCCCCTCGAGGAGGTAGAGCCTCGAGGACGAAGAAAGCTTCTTCCGGTTTGGGTAGTGGACATAGACGATGAACTGCTCTTCGTATTATGCCACGTGCCGTGCTAACATCCGCCACTCTGGATACGTTGTCTTGTCCGGGGTACAACTTAACTATTCGACCCATTCTCCATTTCATTGGAGGGACGTTTGTCTCTTTAACGACAACCACGTCGTTAACTTGAAGTTGTTTTGTGTCGACCTTCCACTTAATCCGTTCCTGTAATTCGGCCAGAAACTCCTTATGCCAGCGATTCCAAAATTGCTGCCGCATTTGCTCGATGTGCTCGTATCTGCTTAGCCGATTTGGGTTGATGTCCAACAGGTTCGGAGAAGGTAAAGACATCAATGATTGTCCGATCAGAAAATGGCCTGGCGTTAATGGCTCCAGGTCGTTGGGATCGGTCGATAAATAGGTCATCGGCCGAGAATTCAAGATGGCTTCAATTTGATTGAAAAGCGTTGACAGTTCTTCAAACGTCATGTGGGTATTGCCAAGGACCCGCGCCATATGGAATTTGGCTGACTTAACTCCGGCTTCCCATATCCCTCCGAAATGTGGAGGATAAGCCGGCGAGAATACGAATTTTATACCCTCATTAGCCCCCCACGAAGCTACAGGATTATTGCTAGACTTCAGAAAGGAAGCAAGTTCGTTACTCGCACCCACAAAATTTGAACCGTTATCGCAATGAATCTCGGATGGATAACCACGACGAGATATAAACCGTCGGAGACATTGAATAAAAGCGTCAGTCGAAAGACTACTTACGAGTTCTAAATGTAAAGCCCTTGTCGAAAAACAAACGAAAAGAGCTAAGTAAGCCTTGGTTATCTTACAGCCTCGTCCTTTACGATCTGTAATCAAGAAGGGTCCCGTAAAGTCAACTCCACAAACCTTAAAGGGCAGACTTGGCGTGACTCTGGTTTCAGGTAAGTTCCCCATTATAGGATTTACGGTTTTTGCTTTCATAATCCAACACCTTTTACATTTATTAACCGTACTCCTAGCTAAACCTCTCCCGCGTATAGGCCAAAATTCATTACGTAGATTAGTTAGTATTAGCTTAACAGATCCGTGCAAAGTTCTATTATGCTCATGTTGAAAAAGCAGCTTCGTAAACGTGTGAGTGTGACACCCTCAACGTCTGAGGAGGTTAAATAAATGCATGCAGCATACGCATCCTGAGATGCATATCTGAGAATGAGTGTAATGTTTACGGGTTGACTACACAAAACGTATCTCGGTATATTCATTTTTGTCAACTGTTTGAGCTTGTCTACAAAATCTGTCCATTTTTTACATAAATCAGCTGGAACTGGATCGTCCCAGTCTAGTTTTGATAACCACAACCTCTGAAGAATGATTTTAGGCGTAATTGTAACCGCACTTAGTAAGCCGAGAGGATCAAATATTTTTGCCGAGTTTGACAAAATAGTACGTTTTGTTACTGGTGGTTTGGATTCAATTTCCACTGAAAATTGTAAACAATCGGGTGCTGGTTGCCATTTTAAGCCCAGAACACTCGACTGGCCATCTAAATCTAAATCCTTAGGTATCATGGTACTTAGGCTGGCTTTGACAATAGTAGGAGCATTCGTATGAAACTTACGAAGAGGTAAACAAGCTCCGTTTAATATATTGGTAACTGATTCGCATATGTTGCCAAGCTCCGCTTCAGTTTGCGCGCCAGTCAGAAGATCGTCCATATAGAAATCATGCTGTATTATTTGGGCGATAGTTTGACTGTCGCATTCCTTCGCTAACTGCAGCAAACATCGCGTGCTTAAAAAAGGCGCTGAAGCAGTTCCGTATGTAATTGTATTTAATTGTAATATACGCATCTTTCTAGTATCTGGGTCTTTCCAAAGAATCTGCTGGTATTTACGTTGGCTGGGCTCTACTAGAATCTGTCTGTACATTTTCTCTACATCCGCTGTAACTACGTATTTATGTTGCCTAAATCTTAACAAAATAGACAACAGGTCGTCTTGCACTACGGGTCCTACATACTGTATGTCATTTAAGGACTTACCTGACGTAGTTTTTGCTGACGCATGAAACACGACACGTAGTTTGGTAGTTTCACTCTGTTCCCTTAAAATAGCATGATGAGGGAGAAACTGACTACCTTCTTCAGCTTTCGAGACTTCAGTCAAATGCCCAAGGTCTTCATATTCCTTAATAAAATCAGAATAACCTTTTTTAAGTTTAGGATTCTTAGACATTTTCCTTTCAATACTATAGAGTATCCTTTCGGCCATTTTGTATGAATCACCAAGGGTATCTGGCGATTCTCGAAAGGGGATACTCACGATATATCTTCCGTCACTATTACGGTGCGTAGTATCGCTAAAGAACTTTTCACAATAAGCATCATCTGAAGATACTACAGGTTTCGAACTAGGTAACTCTTCCAGTTCCCAAAATTTTGACAACTGATTTTTAATTTCTTGTGAAAAGTTACAGCGGATAGTATGAGAACTCGTAGAGTCCCTGGGCCTCCCCCCCGTAGGGCCAGCCACTATCCAACCTAGCTCGGTTTCTACTAAATATGGTTGTCTTATACCTAGCTTGATTTTTCTTTGCCCAATCAAGTCCCAGTATATATCGGAACCAAGCAAGAGATCGACTTCTGCCGGCGACTGAAACTTAGGATCAGCTAGGGTAATATTGTTAGGAATATCTACTTTTACTCCTATCTTGACTGCAGGAAGCTCCTCCGTAATCTCAGCTACAATATAGCACCTCACTTCAGCTATAAATGACGTGTGGAGTGAATGTAAATTAAGATCACAATATTCATTTATAAACAAAGGTATTTTATTAAGACACGAAATGGAGCGATTTACAATAATTGTACTGCAATTAATCTTTTGTTTGGCCTTTTCAGTTATAAATGAGGACTGACTACCATTGTCTAATAACGCGCGCAAAACAAACTTGTTTCCGTGAATAGTCACCTCAACTAGAGCTGTAGCCAACATAATATGACGACGATCTGCCGCTGTTAACGTGACAGTCGTGTCAGTCGAGTTTGTTGCGATAGACGAATGCGAAGTCTCATCATAACTTACGCCGCCGATAGCGTTATACATAGAGCGCGATTCGACCCTCGGATCGGCGCGCGGCAGTGCTAGTCATGCTTGAGGCTTAGCTTCTTGACTTACGCTTGAAGGCGAAGGAGCTGCTGACATTTGAGGACGTGAAATATTATTACTAGGTCCGGCAGCTGCTTCCTCTTCACATTGTTGCTGGTTAGTCATTTCTTTATGTAATATGGTGTTGTGCCTTTTTTTGCAAACCCTACACGCAGTACTGGTGTGACACTGATAAGCAGTGTGGCCGGGGCGTAAACAGTTTTTGCACAACTTCCATTGACTTACCTGTAGAAAGCGCTCATCAACCGATAAAGTATTAAATTTGGGACAATCGCTTAGCCTATGATCCTGATTACAATAATGACACTCATTTACTACCACGCTAGTCGACGATTTCGGTGACAGGCCTGACGAAACAAAGCATTTAGTTCGAGTAACGTTCTGACGTTTGTCGTTTTTATTTAAATCCGTCTGAATTTGACGTTTGTCGTTCCTCGAGCTAGATACCGTTTCTAAAACGTCAGCCCTGTTACGAAGGAATTTATAAAACTCCTGTAATGACGGCGAAGTTATGTCACTACGAAACTCTTCCCATTTTCGCGCGGTACTAACGTCAAGTTTTGACGAGGCCATATAGATAACCAAGGTATCCCACTTATCGGTCTCCTCACCAAGAGACTTGAGTGCTTGTAAATGTTTTGACAAATTGTCAATTAATTTGCGTAAACCCTCATCACTTTCCTTCGACAAAGGCTCTATGCTAAACAAACCCTTTAAATGCTGGTTGATTAACAGACGCTTATTATCATATCGCTCGCGTAAAAGAGACCAAGCGATAGGATAGTTCTCAGCTGAGACGGACACAGAATTAATAACTAAGCTTGCATCGCCTTGAAGGTATGACTTGAGATAGTGAAATTTACAAACGTCATCAATGTTCTCGTTGTCATGTATTAAAGACAGGTAAAGGTCTCTAAATTCTAGCCACTTATCTGTCTTTCCATCAAAGGGAGGAAGTCTTAGCTGCGGGAGTTTCACATTCTTCGCTCCTCCGCGCTGACGGCTGCTCTGGCTGAAGAACTCGTCCCCTTGATGGTCTTTTTCCTTAAAGGCGGCAATTACCTCTTGGGCCTGAGCCATTACACAATAAAACTCATTTTCTGTGGCCTCTCGAGCATCCAGCTCATTCTGAGAATCATCCTGTAATTCAATATTAGTTTGAATTTCATCGAATCGATTAAATGCCTCCTGTATTTTATGTCTAAAATACAGGAGGTTAGGTTGTCACCTAAGAGTGCATTCATTTATAAGAACTTGAGTTAGATTCTTTTTATCTAACAACGGCGTGAGGAATTTTTTAAATAAAGTTACAGCTCTCCGAACTGTTCCTCTTTGTCGTTTGAGTTCTTCCATTTTGAGGGTGCGAGATTATTTTAAACTGCTAAATTATACTTGCATACGCATTAAAGCAAATTTAGGTACATAGAGGTACTTACAGTAATAATCCCGCGCTTCGTAGAATTACCCATTAATTACTTACGATAATTTAATAGCGATTGATAGTTGATGGGTACCAGTAATAGCCATCCGTGCTCTCACCGGCTTAAACTCACAACATCTGGTAATCGTTATTGGATAAATTGGGACATTCTCCGAAGAATAGTCTTCTTTTCAACTCGGCGCAATCTTCATACAAATATTGCGAATTTAATCACGTTTGGGTCACCACAATATGTTTAAGAACATACAATCATTTTAATATACACTTTATTCTAACATTTTAACGTTTTTACAAAATAAATAACATTTCTTCTTCTGTGTAAAAAAATCAATAATCTCATACAGAAAGAACAAAATCATATATATCTCTAGTCAATGTCAAGAAAACTCAATTCAAAATTAGTACGGCGATCAGCGGCCAGCACCGCATGAAGGTAGCACCATGTAGGCGCTAACAGTCTGTTCTGAAAGAGAAGAGTCGTGGAACGTATTGGGCCCGATACATTCCACGACTCTTCTCTTTCCGCACAGACTCTAGTTGAGTAGGTATGTATACAAACACGCGTGTAAACTGCAACGAAAGAGCTTGTAGACAGTCTTACCCGATAAACGGTCTTTTCCACATTGACTTTAACCTTAAACAACTTCAGATTTTATTTTCATTTATTTACATTCTTTTCTATTCTCCAATTTTAACCTCCTTTTCTGACCTTCTTCTTCGCGTTATCCCGGCATTTTTGCCACGGCTCATGGGAGCCTGGAGTCCGCTTGACAACTAATCCCAAGAATTGACGTAGGCACTAGTTTTTACGAAAGCGACTGCCATCTGACCTTCCAACCTTTGGGGAAACCAGGCCTTATTGGGATCAGTCCGGTTTCTTCACGATGTTTTCATTTATCGAAAATCAGCTGGTAAATATCAAATATTTCGTACACAAGTTCCGAAAAACTTGGTACGAGCGGGGGTTTTAACCCGCGCCGGGTTGAAAGTCGTACGCTCTTAACCGCTAGGCCACCAGGGGCCTCTGTTTCTCAAAAGCTTGTAACTTGTAATACAAGTGGAAGTGCCTCAAAAGCTGTCAAAAAGTGGCATCTGCTTGTATTACAAGTTACAAGCTTTTGATGAACGGGCCCCAGCGTTTTTTCCTCCTTTTCTGACCGTACATAATGAATGCCAGAATGATTCGATTGGCTCCTCGGTATGCATAGTTTTCCACATTGTGGCCGCAGACACTTTCTACAGGTGTCACATCTCTGGCTCTATGTTCCTAATGCTTACCGAGTCATGGACCAAGAGGCGTAAGCAAAGTGTCTATTTAACAAAATAAATTTTTCAAAACTGTGTTATGATGATCCTTCCGACCGATTCCGGCCATGGCGACCACTTCGGCTCCTAGTTTGCTCGGCGCTCGTGCGCCCGAAGATGGCTGACGTAGCCGAGCTTCAAGGTGAACCCCCCGCACATTGAGAGAGAATAGAATAGAATAGAATAGAAAAATATTTATTCAGGCAACACATCATTACATTACAGAATAACAGAACAATAAACATTTGACATTACATAACAAAAATGTGAAACGAGAAGTATACAAAACAGTCAAAACACAGATAAAGATGTGAGGCTGAAATGGTCTCCACTCAGCAATGCAGTTAGCACGACTTAGCGTTGCCAACGGCGCTGGTTTTCTGTGGAGCCAGCGAGCTGTGCAGTGCGGGACAGCATACTGCGCGACTTGTACGTTGTACGTCAGTAGTAATAGTAGTTTATGAGTGAGATAAGATAATTAAATAAAGTAATATGTTTTAAATAGGAAATCGCAAGTCGCTCAATGTCGTGGCCGAGCAGTAATTTGAACTTTAAGATGCGTCAAAAATGTGCTAAAGATTTCGTCAGAAGAAAAATAATATAAATGGTAATAGTACGAGTAGGTATGTAGTAGGTACGTTTTACCGTACATGGCCCTTAAAATTTTCGACATAGGCACATAAAGTGCTAACTACCGCACTAGTGTGGTAAAGTAGCACCATAATATGGTGCATAGTACTTAATACTCGTATTATTACTACGCACTGTAATAAATTATGAAGTTGTCAAAATTTCTTAAATGTTTAAGTTACTACTGTTGCTAAAGTGTGTGTACAAAGAGTGTGTGTGAGTGTGTGTAAAAAGTGTGTGTATGTATGTGTATGTGTATTAAACAGAGCACTAGTTTACACTTACTCTTATTCTATAGCAGTCAACTCGTCGGTGCGATGGGAACACTTGGTTTTGGTGACAACGTTCGTTTTTTGTTTGATCTGCCCGCGACTTTCATTTGTTTTTGTGAGCATTGGTCTCTGGTGTGGGTGTAGTTGACCTATTGTTTTAAAACCAATTAATGGTAGGTTGAGAAACTAGGTCGGTAATTTCTGATTGTGAAGAGTAAATACTTGTTTAACATTGCTATGCCAAACGGGGCGTTGAATGGAAAATCAGTATCTAAATATTTATCAAACCATTTTTTATGCATGATTTTTTTTGCCTTGCCTAGTCGGTACGTCGGTAGTATCATATCGTTAATTACAGTTACTACGTTACGTTACGTAGTATTTCTTTAATATTGGTTTTAATTTATTTCAGGTACGTTGCAGACAATTGAAGTTATTGAATTACCTACTATAAGTGATGTAAGTAATTACGTAGTTTGTCAAAGTAACAAGCCGTTGCAGATAACAATCCTTTTTGACACACGCCAATCGATGTATCGGGATGCTAACGAAAAGTTACGTGATCCTTTAAAAAAAATAACCATATATTTATCATATTTAGATTTCTTTATATTTTTTTGATTGTAGGTTAACTTTTGATGTCCACGCTTCAAATTCTTCTCAAATAAATAACCATCATTATAAGTCCTTTTTCTAAGAAACCTCATAAACAACAAACGCACCTCCGACTAAAGCACTTGCTGTTTTCTATCAATTGTTAAGCAAAAACGCGTTTCCATAGAAATTATATTCAAGTAACGACCACTTTCGAGCAGACCCGTTTAGACGCGCGAGCGGACTTGACGGACCACTTGCCCAAGTTGGATGGACGAGTTTTAATTATGGATTTTAACAAAGAATTAGAGGTCGCGGCGAGAACTACTTTTTTTTAACACTATTAAATATATTTGTAGTCTTTTATGTTACAAGTTACTTAATGCTCGACAAGGAATCCTTATAGTTTCACTACGGATACGCTTAGGTACGCATCACGGCATCAGGCACACAAAGATGTCAAAATATGATTACTGTTAGATATGTCTTATTATTAAATACTCTTAATTCATTTTCTAGTTATAAACAATAAAAATGTATTTATCTAAGGCCAATGAGGGCATTTCCGTCATACTTTTTTATAAGTTCACTTTGGCTGGTCATAACTACGATGATATTTAATTTTTAATAAACCTGATGACTGTAATAGATTAAGCATTTATTTAGCTATATAAAGGTACTCATATTAAATTGCTAGTACTGCTGGTTATTTAAATATAACTTTTTTTTAAAGACTTGTCAGTTGACGGATTTTCCCTAGGATTTAGGACATTTCCGTCAACCAACGATTTTTTCTTGGATCGTGACTTATTACAAACATATACGTCAAGTGAACAAATACCACTATACTCTTAATCGAAACTAAACCTTAGCGAACTCAATTTAAAGTTCATTTTAGATTTTATTGCCAAATATATCTTTTTGGAGCAATTCCGTCCTACGTCAAATTCAGGGGTAATGAACATTTTTAAAAACTTTAAAAATACGAGGGGTGTTCAAAATATTCTCGGTATGAGAATGAAAACAAACAAGTACGAAAAGTTTGATATTTTTATTTTTCAATATACTCCCCCCCTATGTTCATACACTTAAAAGATCGATCAATTATTTTTTTTAATCCCTCGTAAAAATATTTTTTATCTTTCGTGTAAAAATGCTCCTCCACTGCCGCCTTCAATGCTTCATCGTCAGAAAATTTATTTCCACGCAGATCCTTTTTAAGATTGGGGAGCAAAAAGAAGTCGCTGGGGGCTAAGTCCGGACTATACGGTGGGTGAGTAACAGTTTTAAACCCACATTCAACAATAGCTGCCTTGGCAATATGAGCAGTATGGACGGGGGCGTTGTCATGCAGAAGCAGAATACCTTTGGTTAACTTTCCTCGCCTCTTTTCTTTAATTACATCCTTTAATTGACGTAGAATGTTAGCGTAGTACTGTCCTGTGATATTTACACCTTTTTCTTTATAATCGATTAGTAATACTCCTTCACAATCCCAAAATATCGTGGTCATGACCTTGCCAGCTGAAGGGATGACCTTGAACTTCTTGGGATGAGCTGAACCCTTAATGTGCCACTGCATGGACTCTTGTTTACTCTCTGGGTCATAATGATGAACCCAGGTTTCATCTCCAGTAACTATTCTTTGCAGCACCTCATCAGGATTTTCACCGCACAGGTCAATAAAATCGGAACAACAAGCTACACGCATGTCTTTTTGAAGCCGAGTCAGCATTCGCGGAACCCATCTTGCACTTACTTTTGACATATTAAGATGGTCATGTATAATATCATGTACGGTACCAATAGAGAGATTGGTTACTTGTGCTATAGATTTTACCTTCACTCGACCGTCTTCCAATATAAGTTTTTCCACTTTATCAATATTTTCTTGTGAAGTAGCTACTACAGGCCGGCCAGGTCTAGGGTCATCTTCAATACTCTCCCTTCCGCGTTTAAACTCGCTTGACCACTTTTGAATGGTAGATAAAGAAGGAGCAGACTCACGGTAAACACAATCCATTTCCTCTTTTATGGTTTTTTGATTTTTACCCTGTTTTGTCAAGAATTTTATCACGCATCGATGTTCTAATTTAGTTAACATTGTCAATTCGCACATGATGTTCATGTTTGTTCAGCAATTGCAGAAAAACAAAAGACTATCTCGGTTCGAATTATACTTTTTTTTAATGTCAATGAATAAACCTTAGCGGCCAGTAACGAAAGAAATTTTAGAAGAGGTCGTAAGATATCAATACCGAGAATATTTTGAACGCCCCTCGTAATATCTACTTTTTAATTTTAAATAATACAGCAGAGATATAGGTTGATCTACGAAAGCTACGACGAATTTATATGATAATTTTTACAATTCAGTAAGAATATCGCATCACCTCTCATGAATATGAGTTACACTTAAGTGAGTCAAATCAAAAAAGGTTGGCAATATATGAAATAGGGAAATTCCGGCACATGACGATTTTTCCCTTTTCGTAATTGACGGATTTGTCCACTCGCTAATTTTGTAAACACAAATTTTAACCACCCATAGTTTCTCACCAATTGATTATAACGTAAAATGGATAAAGAGATCGACAAATATGCATATCGAACAATATAATAAACATACTCATTAAGACCTAACTTACATCGTCTCATCCCAACTTCACAAAACAGGGCAGCATACTCAGCTCGATATCGAGTTCGGAGCGCACCTGAACTTTTAATAGCGTTTTTTTTTCCATTTACTGGCGACTAAGCGCTATCTGTTTTTGACTACTGGTATTAAATATGCTCTCTGTTTTATCGATCGAGTCAGCAAGTGCATACTGTTGTTAGAATAGCCACAAATGTTGTTGGACGGATTTGTCCCGCTGACGGATTTGGCCACCCTGACCTTACCTACAGAAATTATAGATCTGCCACTTATCAAGCGGCTGGTAAAGAAGTTGCGGATTTTTAGTAGAAAATAAACAAGTATTGGGATTAAAACTAGTTTACACAAAAATATGAACAAAAGCATAGGTAAAAAATTACATTAAAATTAACTATAGGTACCTACTCTTAAAACTAAACACTATACTACTAAATCTTAATCTAAACTAACAACTACATACATACATACATCACTGGCTCAGAGACCCAAAGAGGATCTTGGCCTCTGACACAAGAGAGCGCCACTCTACCCTATTCTGTGCCACTTCGCGCCAGTTGGGTATTCCAAGGGCGGACAGGTCTTTTTGGGTTTCGTCACTCCAGCGGTATCTGGGACGTCCAGACGGACGTTTTCCGCCCGGGCGCCCCACATACGCTCTTCTTACAGCACGATCCTCCCCCATCCTCTCCAGGTGACCAAGCCAGCGGAGTCGTGTGGCTTTGATCTCGCCAATTATATTGGGCATCGCAACCAGCTCCTCTAGCTCCCTATTTTTCCTTCGCCTCCAAGTTCCATCTTCCTCTCTGATAGGCCCCAGAATCTTCCGCCAGATTTTCCTCTCCGCCACTAAGAGCTTGCTCTCTTCTTTCTGAGTCAGCGTCCAAGCTTCGCACCCATACATCAAAATTGGTCTAATTACAGTCTTGTAGACTCGAATCTTGGTCGGTCTACTGATCAGCTTGGACACTAAGACTCGATGGAGCGCTGCCGAGCATCTTAGGGCGTTTTGAATTCGAATATCTATCTCTTCCTCCCTTCGGTTGGTATCAGTTACTGTGCAACCAAGGTACCTAAAATGATCCACACCTTTGTAGGGGGTTGCTCCGACTACTAGGTCTTCCCTTTTCACTCTGGTGTTCTTGTACCTTTTCATATGGAGATATTCTGTTTTCTGGTGGTTGATTCTGAGACCTATCTTCTCCCCTTCCTGCTCCACAATTCCAGCCATGGCTTCCAGGTCCCTTTTGTTAACTAACAACTAACAAGTACTAAACCTATTCACAAAATTTGCCCTGCGCCCCTCCAGACGCAAAGGAGCCCATCACGCTCGCCGCGTTGCCACGTTGAACTGCGATGGACAACCTTTGCATGAGGAACGACCCGGAACGAGGATCATGACCACTCTGTATTTTTGCTATTTATTTAATTTTTAGTGTATTTTGAATTGTACTGTATGTATTTTAGGTATAAGGAAATTGTATACCCGGTTGATTGTGACACTCACCAATCTAATAATATTGTAATATCTGTAAACTGACATGCACAATCTGACAATAAATGATTACTTACTTACTTACACAATATTATATCTTTGCTTAATTAACATACTTAATTCAAATCAGTTTCATGTAGCCAAGCCTTCAACTGTCCCTTAGGTGACCATAAATGGTAGACTTATAGTAGTCCTATACTGGGCATACTCACCACCTATGTTTTTTTAACACTAGAATTTACACCGCGATTCACTAGAACCAATATTATTTTTTTACAAACACACCAAGAGCCTTTTGTACTACATAATGTAGTGTCGTAATGGCCACTTGACTCGTTACTGGAGCGAGTCTCAAGTGACGTCTGTTTGCACTTTCCCGGCCAGTAGCAAGTAGCACCCGAGGCGATGGTTTATTCCGCTATGCGTCTATTGATTATGATTGAATTGAAAATTGAATTTTGCAAGAATAATTTAATTGTATTTATTTTACAATGGCACATTTACATGCTTTAAGTCTAATTCTTTTAATTCTTTTAATTCTTTTATCTTTGTAGATTTTAGTTACTTATTTATAATTGTTTGCCTGAATTGTATGTTTTTGTGGGAATAAATGGCTTTATTATTATTATTCTCTTTATTTATTTATCATCTTAAGTTAGGTTAATTTATAATATGGATATAAAAATAAAATACAAAAACACTTACAAAAACAATACAAAATACTTATAAACATATTATAAAAAAACCTAACCTAGGGTGCCGCCAGCAGCGGGGCAAGGCCCAAGCTGCCGGTGGTCAGGGCTGCAGAGAGAGGAACCGACGGACTATCCGCGCCGTGTCCAAGATCACCGCCTTCTGCATCTGACCCTTGATCCAACCACCTAGCGAGAGTCTCTCAAGATGTTGGTCGAGACTCTTCGCTATTAGACCGTTCGCTGATACAACTATCGGGACAATGATCGTCGAATCAACATCCCACATGGCGGTTATCTCGTGAGCCAAGTCTAGGTACTTACTGGACTTGTCCTTCTCGGCTTTCACGAGATTCTCATCATGGGGGATGGTGATGTCAACGAGCACGGCCCGGCGTTGCGCTCGATCTATTATCACAATGTCAGGCTTATTGGCTACAATAGTCCTGTCAGTGATGATAGATCGATCCCAATAGAGCGTGGCACGACCATTCTCGAGAACTGGCGCAGGTGAATACTTGTAGTACGGTACTTCGCGGGCCACAAGGCCGTATAGAAGAGCAAGCTGCTGGTGAATAATCCTGGCTACGAGGTTATGTCTGTGCAAGTACTCGCCGTTAGCAAGATGAGAGTTATTATTATTATTATTATTTTAAGTCTATTTCACTTTTCTCGACTATCGATCAGCGTCTAAAGAAAAAATACCGAAAATCAATGCAAGTCGGACTCGTTACGTTTTATATGCGTCACTGGAGTCTGTAGTTACTAAGTATTAGAATTAAACAATTTTGTAGGGAACATTGCACTGTCTGATTTTTAAGTTCATTCGAACTGAAACATCCATAAACTATATGCAAGTTATGGAAGTAATTATAGGCTTTATAAGTTTATATGCCAACGAATCGAATTATCAATAAATACGTATCGAAAAATGTGTATCTTACTTGGCGTAGGTAACAGTTTGTTAGCATTTAAACAACAAATTACAGTTTTAATTCAAGTTCTTTCCAAAAAATTATGGTGAAGCCAACATCAGCTACTATTTACAAAGACGTACTTAACCTAGGTACTCATTTATTAGTAAAAACTGGGTAAAATTGGGTAGTGCCTGTTTCGCCCTTAGCAGGCTGATGACCGTCCTCCCGCTTCAGGCAGTCCGCAGCTGTTACTTCGCAAGTATACAATCCATCCTTCAATACGGGCTTGAGCTATGGGGACGTGCAGCCGATTGGCAGCGTGTCTTCCGGCTCCAAAAACGAGCTGTAAGGGCTATTGCTCGTGTCCCATGGTACGAGTCTGCAAGGCCACACTTCACCACCCTAGGGATTATCACGTTGCCGGGTCTATTGATACTGCAAACAGCTCTATACACGCGAGAGAATTTGGATAAATACCCCAAGCGGGGCGACAACAGCGACCGGATTACACGATACGGACAAAAACTAGCAGCGGTGCCCCGTAGCTTAGCAAAGAGAGCAAAAACTATACACGTCATGGGCCCCTCCGTGTATAATAACCTGCCAGCATCAATAACAGACGCACCTAGTTTATTACTCTTTAAGAACAAACTTAAAACTTGGCTTGTTGAGCGGTCGTTCTATAATATAGAAGAATTTCTGACTGCGAAATATTAATGTACTTAAATGAATGAAAATATAAAACTACGCAAGTAGCGAATCAATTTGAATATTTAGAATACTTTATATTTTTTGTCTTTATTATGTTATTTGTACTAGCTATGTAAGTTGACATGTAATCACCTATTACCAATAAAGAATGAGTATGAGTATGAGTATGAGTAAACGTTTAGTCAAATGAATCCGGTTGTAGCTAAAGTTATTGATGCTTATTTAAAGTTATCCTCTAGCCGGCCAGAGACCCATAAAAAGGTTTCCTGTTCCATTCTAATTTGAACTTTGTGTTGACAAAATAAAATTTTATTTTTCTTGGCAAGGTTTGACGTATGGGCGGCTAGAGGTTATGGTAGGTAATGAATTTTTGCCTACTTTTATGATGACTTGGGATGAAAAGATGCTGATGATATTAAAATAGATTATTTCATACAAACTAGAGAATAGAGTTGACCAGACATCACTACACCTTATAAAACAAAGCCCCCGCCGCATCTGTCTGTTTGTGTGTTTGTATGTTCGCGATAAACTCAAAAACTACTGAGCGAATTTGCATGCGGTTTTCACCTATTATAGATAGAGTGATTCTTGAGGAAGGTTTGTGAATTTTTTAACCCGTGCGAAGCCGGGGCGGGTCGCTAGTTTAAAATATAAAGATATAGCTTTGAACTGCCACCTTATTGAAATAAATATATGTATAAAGTGCCATTGACGTAAACGTCCCGTTTTTGATAAACTGTAAGAAGTGAAATATTGCAAATTAATTTCTAATAAGTTGTTTAATTGCTCCTTTGCTACTTCTTAACCTATTTCCTCTTCTATAACAAAAGTTCGATTATTTATTCGAACTTTTCGAATTTTCTCATTTTTATCGAAGCTAAATCAGAAATCGGAACATTCATAATCTGAAATAACCGCGCACTTCTCTCTAATATTAGTATCCTTATAATTAATTATCACTACATAGTATAAAAACAAAGTTGCTTCCCGCTGTCTGTCTGTCCCTATCCTCTAGCCGCCCAGAGACCTATAAAAAGGTCTCCTGTTCATTCTAATTTGAATCTTTGTTTTGACAACTCAAAATTGCATTTTTATTGACAAGTTTTGACGTCCGGGCGGCTAGAGGCTATGTATGCTTAGATCTTTAAAACTACGCAACGGATTTTGATGCGGTTTTTTTAATAGATAGAGTGATTCAAGAGGAAGGTTTATGTATAATTGCGAAGCCGGGACGGGTCGCTAGTTAATTATATTAATAAAAAAAATTAAGGACAAATACATGCAGTAGCTGTGTTCGAAATCATCTACGTAGATCTTCACCATCATCATCATAATCCAGCCAGTGCAAACCAGCCCTAATCCTAACCGGGCCTAGACGGGAGCACCATAATCGCCGACATCCGACCACTTGCGCAAACGCAGGTTTCATTACCAATAGAATCGCGAGTGCGGGACAAACTAGACGTCAAAGTAACCATCGTAACCTAAGATCTTTAGCAACATTACGCACAAGAGGGCACGCTTAGCACGATTTTTTAGCTATGTATTTTTAATGATCCGATCCATATCGTAGGGTAGGTGCGTTAGTTTTCGTCTAGCTCTAGTTTTCGTCCAGTTCTAGTTTTCGTCCACTTGACGAAATTTGAATATAAACCTACATTGCTGCACACATTTGTATGTAAAAATCCTCCTTAATGTAAAAATAATATATCTATCTACGTAAAAATTATATTTCGCAAGTAAAAAATTAGAAGTCAATTATATTATTTGCCCATCGTGTATAGGAGCCATTAAAGTTAGAATCTGGCCGTATATCCGCGGGAGACCTAAGACTCACTAATGCTCGCTCAGCATTTGGAACGACACACCAGCTTATGCCACTTCCTCCATCATTACGACAGCTCCTTGTTGCTATAAACTTTCATTTTTCAGCCCCGGGGAAAATAACTTTTGTAATACAACACTTTAATAATGTTTGTTGTGTTTTGTAATGTTTGGATTTCATGAACGATTCACACGGCGGAAAAAAAACTTGTGAACCAAGTTTTTTATTACATAAATTAAAACATACTCGTATGTAACCAAGACATAATAGGTACAATGTCCACTGCCCAGGGCTGATCGAACCAGCGTCTTCTACTTTGAACATCACAATTTTCCTAGTTTTATACATGTTCATACGTGTTTATTTACATTTTGTACACAGTTATTGTAAACATTACAAATACCATTGATAGTGTGTTAAAAAATAGGTATTGAGTAACAATAGGTAATACAAAATTTTATTTTCGCCAAAAGCCAAATCTTTAAAAACCAAATAAATAATCTAACCGCAAGACAACAAAGCCTTTATATTATTAAACCTTTAAACAAAACGAACATAACAACTATAGCCCATTCCGTATAAAAAGCTTTTAACTGAGATAACAATTCGGTTAGTCACAGGCGATTTCTACGTAAATTCTTGACCGCAGTCCCATTTTACTGATGTTTAGCAAAAAGGGCGTTACTTGATATACATTTATAGTTAGTTACAGCCTTTACGTCTTGAAATATATTTTATCCTTTTACCTCAGAAAAGAATATTTGTCCATTGACCTCTTAGTGATTGAATTAGTGTATTAGATAGAAGCCATGATTAGAAAAACCGGCCAAGTGCGAGACGGACTCGCGTTCCAAGGGCACAATAAGTCCAACTCACGCTTGACTTCACATTTCTAATCGCTTTTCCCGTCATATCTATAGGTAAAAAACTATATTGTGTATTTTTTTTTTAATTTTAGACTCAGTCGTTTTAGAGATAAAGGGGGGGGGGGGGATGGTCGGACGGACAGACAGACAGACGCACGAGTGATCCTATAAGGGTTCCGTTTTTTTCTTTTTGAGGTGTGGAACCGTAATGATAAAAAAACAAGTTAAATATGCAGCTAAAAAATAATAGTCGCCAGTACCATAGAGAAAAAAATACATAGAGTGCTCACTCCATACATCAGTTTTAGTACCAAAAAGACTATTAGCATCTAGCATCGAGTAGCGGAACTATCAGTACTGCTACTTGACAATAGATGTAGCGCCGACCGGAAAGTCTTATGCTGTTGAGATAAGACTTTCCGGTCGGTGCTACATCTATTGTCAAGTAGCAGTACTGATAGTTCCGCTACTCGATGCTAGATGTAAACACTGAAATTAATAGTCTAACTGATGTATGGAGTGAGCACTCTTGTCTTATTATATTTCTCTATGCCAGTACCTACGAATAAATCACTTGAATACTGACAGTAGGGCTAAGATGGCCGGCTCTTTATCATTTGTCACCATGGCTGTCATGTTCTAACAAATATGTAAGTGCGAAAGTGACGCATAGCATGACAGGTGATAAAAATGTGACCATGATAGCTGGTCTGGACACGTTAAAATTACATAACAGCAACCGATAGTGTTGAAAAATAAGTTGAAATTATGCCGTTAACTGCATAATGAAATGAAGTGGACATAAGAAATATTTCTCAAAGTTGCGATGAAAGACATGGCTATTGTGCAGGTTTTGTATTTTCTCTCACTTACTCTAATAGGTATAAATCTGTGTAAATTTTGCTCGTCAGGTCCCTTGGTACTAAAGCTAGCTATTTTATAGTACAATTTTAACTGCTATTGTATGCAGAGTAACGATATAAGTAAATTGGTAACATTTATCTTTTACGGTTTTGGCTAGAGTCTGCCCTTGCAAATATAGTTTAGTTACCGTGTGATTTTTTTATGACATCTGCCCTTTATTAAAACGTGTAAATATTAAATATAAAACCTAAAATGTTGCGTTAGCCCCCCCTTAACAGTGAGCATGTGTCTACAGACGTACTCACACAATGGCTGGTCATATTTATGCGTAGCTCGGCGCTTAAGTATAGGCTGTAACAAATTCCGAATTAATAACATTCCTCTGGGCATTGCTGCTGCGGATACAGGGTGAGAACGAAAAAACCGGTGTTCTAAGGGTGCCCTACCTACATTACCATTTCTTATGTACAATAAAGTGTTTACATACATACATACATACATACATTACCCAATTTATAACAATGTAGTTTTTTTATGTTTAACGTAAATGGAATGTCTTTAAAAACCCTTAGGGCTCGGATCAAAAACTACGTAATTAAGTCCGACTCACGCTTGACATTTCTAATAGGTTTTTTTCTAATTATGTGTATTTTTTTCAAATTTTAGACCCAGTAGTTTCGGAGATAAGAGGGGGGGGGGGCGGATAGACAGATGCACAAGTGATCCTATAAGGGGGGCCGGCTCGGACAGACAGACAAATGCACGAGTGATCCTATAAGGGTTCCGTTTTTTTCTTTTGAGGTACGGAATTTTACGTACTAGGTATACCGAGTAATGCCACTTATTTTCGATTTATAATTAATAACAAAAAAGAGTTTAGGTACACATATTAGTTTTTTAAAAACAACAGGAAACAATTTATGAGCATGTTTAAATAACAACTCTTCTCGTGTTATTTATTTAAAAAAAAACATCACGCTGTACATCTCACACCTGTTTGGACCGGCCGATATAAATAACCCAATCGAGGTGAAATTCGTTTTGTCCACAACACTAGAAAGCACGGCTTGATAAATCTACTGTATTTGGTAGCCAGACCCATTCGATTTACGATCCCGATTCTTCGATATCGATTCACCGATTCGTCGCGGCACTAGTAACGTGATTAAAAATAAACTGAAGATCATAACAATGTGCCAAGTCTATGAGAGTTGAGACTTTTTGATTGCTATTTTTTTATATTATTGTGATACGTTTATAATTGTGATACGTTTAAACTGGCTGTAGTCGGCTTTCTATATTATTCTTTTTATGTAGCTAAGTCGTTCAAAGATAACAGCTAGAACAGCGTGGAATTTCTTGATAGATTTTTAATTGTAAAATGTCTAAGCCGTATATCTATATTCAATATAGTAACAAAGCTTCTAATTGGCTAATTCGTTATGCTGTTTTAAGACAGGTCATCGACTTGTCTACCATCTAGTCTAGCTTCTACGTTTAAGTTAACGTATGCTAATTCAAATGTGTGGTTTCTATCATTCGATGGTCTATCTAAGCTAACTGTTTCACCACCTCCGATAGTCAATATACCTCTTGCATCCAATAATGGTCCCCATGACAGTTATTTCTTGTCTCTTTTGGTTCAGCTTAATTTCGAGTCAACGAAAAAGTTTAAAAGATTCTTAGTTTCAGCCTTTTGTGACAAGTTCTTTGCTTCAAATTAATATTCATATTAAAAAAAGCCTCTGATCTATTCAATTAAGGTTAAACTACATCAGCATAATCATGTTCTTGTAATGAAATGCCCTCCTTTCCGCCAAAAGACTTCCTTCGACGAAGATCTAAGAAGTAATCTTGACCTGATCGTCCGTCCACCGCCGAAGGGCTTCTATTACTGCCTAGTCACAGGTCAAGAACCTATTTGCCCTAGTGTCCCTAGTGGCCATCGGTTAGCTACACGAGCAATTTCCCCGCTGTCCCCCTCGAAAAATATTTTCTACAATGTAAGTACCCAGGAAGGAAAATGAGGACTACCTTTGTACAGAAAACGGGCATCGACAATCTTCTTAAGTCTGTATGCTCTCGTAATATAAGTAATTCCTAAAAAAATGTTCCACTTCGCAACAAACTATAAACTCTCACGCCTATACGTGCAATATGCGTCCCGTTTTAGAATATCCAAGCCCATATAAAAGCAATATGATTAATTATAATATCCATTACGACTTCCATTGCGAGACCGCACTTTCTCAACGAGATTTCAATAAAATTACTCAGATGTTGAAGAATGTAATTTCATTTAGTTTGAAAAGGGTGTAAGTAAGAGCAATGTTGTACTGAGATTTAACTTTATGCTTAATGGGCAGGATATGAGGTGCTTTTCTGAGAATTGACTAACATACTTAATTTGTAGTTTCGCTATTACGAGTATGGGACCTAAACTATAGAACTGACAACCTATTAATGTGGCAAGCTTTAATGCGGTTAACCAGTATGATCGAATATTTGAATGTGTATAGGAATGAAGGAAGGAAATTTGATAGATTTGAGCGATTGTACAGTTCGAAATCAAACGACAAGAAGCCTCCGTCAAAGATGTAGGCATAGGTTTACTTGCATATCCATGGCCCATTTCTCAGTATATTAGTTAATAGTCTGATGGTTCGACGCTAAGGAAGGCCGTTGGGCAGATCTGACAAGTCAATCTATGCGTTAGAACTTCGAATTTTGAACACTTAAATCATACTTACCTATCCTCAAACACTTTCATCTAGTACTTATAGTTCGTGCATTCCTATTTGCATTATTTGACACATTATGACTGACGTTTATAGAGATGTAACTAACCCAAATCATATTGTCACAGCAAGCGATTACGATTGGATGGCACCTAGACAGAGGTCTCGAATTGTGAGGTTTTCGAATTGAGAATTTTTATTTGAGAGTTAATAAATAAAGCTAGAATTTTATGGTTAATAAATAATAATAAGAAAATATAATAAATTTAATAATGCTTTGTTGCGCGACCTAAAATGAAAAATTTATATCGATTTACTTAGACGACTACCGATTCATAACGGTGGTGTCCGGCCCTAAATTAAAAAAAAAGACGTAGAACGTAAAAGTTCGCAGTGCAATTGTCTTCCTTTGTGATTTCGATGTGCAAGACATTTTACGTTGTATTGCTGTTGTGAGAGACATGTGTCAAATAATGCAAATAGGAATGCACGAACTATAGTTACTCAAATTTACCCATATCTCCGTTGTGCATTGCTGGGACATCAGTCATCCGCCAAAAAGACTAGTGTAACCTTCATCGGAACGTTAAAGTAAGGAAAACAAATTGACGATAGACGTGTTACAATTTATGATTTCATACGTAGCTTTAGTTAGAATTTATTTATTTAAAGTTTATTGCTCAGTAAAAAATATACAGTGACAAAAGGCGGACTTAATGCCACACAGCATTCTCTACCAGTCAAATTTTAGGCCTAACAGAGAAGCACAGTTAATTTATTAATTAAACTACAACTAAACGCATTACTATTTCTAACAGCGGATATGGTAAGTAAACGCATATAAATTACCACGTAATTCCTCATTAATCATTACTATTGTAATACTGGTTAGATAAATATACGGACGGACAAACGGACGGGATGTATCTCGTCTCCGCATCTCGGGACAATGGAGATTGTGGCTACCGGTTATCTGAGGCGATTGTCGATATTAGATTGTGTTTAGTTTTGTTTTAAAGATTTTGTCATACTTCCTATTAATATTTGTTAGTTTTGTTACTATGATTATCATGGGTTTATCATACTTAAATATCATTATTAGGCGTCTTTTTGTATTTATCTCGGCGCCAGCCCATTTGGGGACTTCTTTGGATTTTTCTTCATGAGATGATGTAACAAAAAAAAAATACATTTCATGTTTAAGTTTCGAAACTAAATCAACGATTGAATACCTAAATGGTTAAATGGATTTGGATGAAATAGTACGCCCATATCATCCAAATCCTTTAAATTAAACTATTAACTTATCCCATGGGTGAAAGCCAAACTTCAACCTACTAAAATATAGTATGTAGGTATGTACCTACTCAAGATTACGTGACACTTTATTTTCTTTCTCCTTCTACTTTATGTCTATTCTCTGTGTGTCTACGAATAAACTATTCTATTATATTCTATAAACGGCCCTAAATCTTAATCAACACACCAACATACGAAATTGAATATAGAAGCGAGAAAATGATAGAGAATTGTATAGATGTAACGCAAAAGAAATCTAGGAAGTACTTCACCAACTACGTATAAATTGATATTGATAATGAATACAAGCTCACAAGCGATTACCTCATCCCCCCAAGATTAGAAACACGCCGTAAACGTCTAATTTCCCGCATTAAAACCTAAAAAACACGTCAGACAATGCCCGGCGTCTCAATCTCGAGTCCACTTATCATAAATCTAAATCAAGATAAACGATATTTAGCCTTTTAATGGTGCTTTCGATTTATTACTCCCCATTCACTCACGGAATGCTGTGGACGCACTGGTTAGCTTATCAGTTGGTCACATGTTCCCACTGCTTTGGACAGGATAACGTTCTGATGTGTCGAAATTTGAGTTCCCGAAATTTCGAAATCTTAAAAAAAAAACTGAAGATTTTTACTTTTTGTGCGGAGAACGAAAATGTTGATTTCCAAAAATGGAAACAGGAAGTTTGTCTTGTGAAAGATTTCATAGTACTTTACCAGCTTTTTACAAACTTTGCGCTACAAACCTATTCTAAAGCAAACCGGTGTATTAGCAATCGAAACTTGATGAAAATCTAATTTAAACTGTTGTGAGACATACTAACATTGAATAATTTTACGGTTTAGACTCACTTGTTTCAAGTCACTTGCGCGACATGTTTCGGAGAGCCTGTCGGAGAACATGTCGCGCGAGTGACTTAAAACAAGTGAGTCTAAACCATAAAATTATTCAATTGATGAAAATCATATAAATATTAGGACAATCTGAAAGACTTAGGTCTATTCGGAAAGAGAAGAGTCGTGAAATGTATTGGGCCCATACATTCTCTTTCCGCACAGACTCTAGCCCACAAAACATGGTAATAATGAAAATGAAAATGAAAATGAAAAATATTTATGAAAATGAAAATATTTTATTTACATTAATAAATGTTACATAACAAGGTAACAGGTTGGGACTCCCTATTAAGTATATTATACCTGTATCAGGAAGCCCCGCTCCTCCGTAGCAACAAGTTGTAGATTTAAGAAATATTTAACTAACATACAGAAAGAAAACTTAAGCTAATAGTACAATTTATTCTAACTTTGTGTGTGTGTGTGTGTGTGTGTGTGTGTGTGCGTGTGTGTGTGTGTGTGTGTGTGTGTGTGTGTGTGTGTGTGTGTGTGCGTGTGTGTGTCTAGGTATATGACTGTGTGTGAGATCGTGTGAGTGCAAGTGAATATGTTGAACTTTTCGGAACTTCTTATACAATAGGTACTGTAAAGCATAATATCGTATTTTAAGAACTGGTAAGTACTTAAGAATTTAAGTTAATTAAATAATACCAACTTAGTATATCAGAGCCTCTGTCTCGTCATAGTTAAGTATTTTAAGCCATTCAGTTAGTGTTTTTTTACATTTGTACAGTTGCAGATTATATATATTTAATACTTTGTTTATTTTATTGTACACATATGCAGATTGCGCCCCGAATTGTCTCTTAGCAAATACAGATTTTGTAGTTGAAAGGGGAGCAACATTATGTTTTCTTCTACGATTTTGCAGCTCCGGGTTAAATGGTAATGTTTTGTGTAGTCTCGTTGTTAGACTCAATACATACAGCTTCCTCATTGACAGTAAGTCACTTAGGTGGTAGAGGTCTTTCGTTGGGAATCTGTATGGCTTAGAGTACATAACCTTAAGTAGACAACGTTGTCCCCTTTCAACCTCCAGAAACTTGGTTTTTGCTGAACCACCCCACACCGATATGCAGTAAGACATTACTGATTGAGCTAAGGTTTTATATAACTGATTTAGTAGATTTTTTGTAGTAATATGTCTTAACTTTTTGAATAGCCATATCAATTTGCGTATTCTCATATTAACGTATTCAGTATGAGTATACCATGACATCCGCTGGTCCAGCATTACACCTAGATATTTCGTGGAGTTTACTTTATCAATTCTCATACAGTTACATGAAATTAGATTAGAATTATTACAGGTATGAATTTTTAACTTAAGATTATTATTAGGTTGTGAGCTGATATATTTAGTAAAACATATGTAATTTGTTTTATTAATATTAAGAGTTAGAAGGTTTGTTTTTAGCCAAGAAGACACTTTACTGAGACCTGTCTCAGCCCTTTCAAACACAGTCTCCCAAGATGGGCCTTCAAAGACTATGACAGTGTCATCCGCGTAAGACAAAGTGTGCCCACACTGTATTCGGAGGTTTGTCAGTTCGTTAATATAGAGTAGAAACAGTGTGGGCCCAAGGACAGATCCCTGGGGGACGCCGAATGTTATGTCTGCCTCTTGGCTTATAAAGTCACCTATCTTGACTCTCTGGGTTCGCCCCTGTAAATAGTCACTTAGCAAATGTAGTGGATTTCCCCGTATGCCGTTTAAATACTAATATTTCCCTATGAATGGAAAGATTGAACTACCTGACCTGTCTCTTAACAGCATGTATTTTAAAAGCTTCTACATATAACAAACACAAGCCTTCTAATCTTAACCAAAGCACAAATACTTTCATAAATAACTAAGCGCACTTATGCTGGTTGACCTAAGCGTTTGTCTCGTATAGCATGTATAATAAAACCCGGTGATTTTTAATTGGTGACATAAAATGAGGCATTTTGGTGGGAACGGCGGTTATCGCCGATCGGAGGTTACTGCTCATTTGTTTTGCAGTTTTTTGTTTTAATTGGTATGATATCAACTTAAATTTAGAAGGAAGGTGGTACAGTCAGTCACCTTAAAGTGACGTGATTACGATAATATCTCCTGGAGCCCGGGGATGTCATCTTTTTAAGACATTTTTTATTTATTTAGGATTACCAACAGACATCTTTAAAAATCCACTGTAGTTTAAATAGGTAAAATTAAAGGCAGACGTTTGTCCAGTTAGAATAATCATAGCTTATTCCTGTATCTTAATTAAATATAGGTACAGTGGCAGTGGGACATTCAAACTTAAGGTATGAATAAATTAAATTGAGCAATATTAAAGGGACAGGAGGGAATTAATTATGATACTTACTTTTTCAAGTTTCAATTTTAACTATAGATCTGTTTGTACACCGTGTGCAAACGATACTGTTATATTTTATGACACAGGGCCTCACTAGATTAAAGCAAATATACTTTTGTAATTTTAACAATCATGGAAGCCTTTTGCCACATAATATTCTGCCACTATGCGCTTTGTATTGACAACATTGGTTCAACAGTACCTACATAAAGGCTGACGCAATCTTTTGTCTCCGAGTAAACACTCTCCGTAAACAGTTTCTATTGTTTGAACTCATTGGTACACGCCAGGATTTGAACACACGACCTCTATTTGAAATTGAAAGTAAGAAAATAGACTTTGAATTAGTGGTTACAGCAGGTGACAGTCCATTTCCAACCGCAGCTGCACTAATGTTCATTTTACTATGGAAATTGACAGTAACAGCGACGCGTTCAGTACCAGTAGTGCAGCTGCGGTCAGAAATGGAATGTTACCCTAAGGGAAGCTCAGACCGGGCCGGGGCCGGGCCGCAGCTTCCAGCGCTTCGTTTTCTATGGAAAGCACCACGTGATCACCGATCAGCCGTCATAGAAAATGACATGTCGGATTCAATCTAATATCATTCATTCGTTTCTACAGGTAAGCCAAATGTTTTTACTGGTTTGAATGAACTGACGCTTGCGGTATTTCCGGACCGAAACGAGCTTCAATCCTTCAAGAAAGGAGCGTACTCCCATCTTAAAGACAAGCAACACACTTGAAAGTATCCATGGGTAGGGGCATTATCCCTCTGGTATTGCAGGTGTCCGGAGTGCTTCCGATACTGGTTTTCTATACAAATACAGTACCGAAACCGGGAATTCCCGGTTCTCGCCATTCAAACTCAGTACCGGGAGCATTCCCTAGTGTCCACGGGCGACGGTGATTGCTTAGTATTAGGCGATTCTTCTACGCATTAGCCGCCTGTAACATAAAAAAAATCAATTTGTCTTGATACCGCATATAAATTAACAAAATAACGATCGACAAACCAGACAATTCCTAGTAAGTACCTAAATAGCCACCAGTTCACTGCTGACGCAACCTTTTGTCGCACAGCAAACACACTCAGTAAACACTACAGCTTCTATTGTTTGCGGTTTCGAAATATGGATGCGGTACGTGTCTTTTAGGGCCACCCCACACTCTAGCGTCTCCCGAGCTTCGGCGTCTACTCAACTCTATGGCAACTGCGCCATTTTCCATAGCCCTGACTACTGGGCGATATTCTAGTGTGGTCCATGGGTGTTCTAAGTCGTACTGATGAAAAGAAGATTGGTAACAATGTTTTTGAAACATCTTATCTTATCTTAAGTGATTCGTGAACAAAGTTTTATACGGGACACTAAAAATTACTTCTCTCTAAGATGATTTCGCCAATGCATGTCAAAACTGCGCTCGTAATGATGTTGTTCGATAGTTGTTTTTAGTAAAGTTATAGCTTGTAAAAGTCTACAAATAGCTGTTACCGGGTGTTGACTAAAGAAAGGTTAGTTACGTTTTAAAACTAATAAGCTATCAATATACTTACTGCACTTTAAACAACATTAATAAGCAAAAAGAAACTACTTACAGACGGCCATTTTGAAGTTTAACCGGAATTCGATATCGAGTCTTAGAAGTGCTAAAATCATAACCTTTTCTTTAGACTTGTTCCAAAGTCGGATAAAAGAGACCTGTTCAAAGTACCTAGATCTGAACCACTTCCTAAATTATAATAAAACAACTGCCGTATCTGATCTCATGTTATTTCAATATTCTTGCGAGTCAATAGTGTCTTGACATACACTTGCAAGCTTTTGTCTGCCCACCGCGCACAAAGGCGTGATGTCATAAGGCCACAACATGTAAGAGATTTGACATAGGTTTAGAGATACTAAAAGTGACGTGGTCAGTATTTCGCAACTAAAACAACTTATAATTTGACCGATAAAGTTAAAAACGAATAAACCAATTTATTACTAATGTAACCTCGCACTTTACACTGAACATGATCCAATCATTAACTTATACACACAATCCTTGTATTGAATTCCATTCACTTTTAGTTGAAAAATTCGTTAATTATGCATGTTGTGATAAAAATTAACTTAGCGAAATTTGTAGGTTATGCTAGGCAAATTTTGTCGCATTTGCTTATCTTTTTCGACTTCAAAATAGAACAACTTATATTGCGTGTGATAGTGACTTTCTGAATTTCTGAAGTTATTTCAATAACCCTGCGAGTAAATATTCTTGATTGTGCACCATAACACTCTTTCTTCTTCTTTCTTTTCTTGATGGTTATCGGTTTGCGGAAAATGCTCAGTAAAAGTAACTTACGACTTACTATTGTACGGCAATATTTATATGCATCGACGAAGTGCCTTAAAGAATTGTACAGTACATATTATGGTGGTCCATTACGACACCCTGTGCTATAATAAGCACATTACGTTACTACGTCGAAAATTTGAAGCGCAATATGTACTGTAAAACGTTGTACGATACACGTGCTAATAGGTAATTCGCAACTCGTGTCGATTTAAAACGCTCCCTTGTGTCGTGTTTTAAAATTCGCCACTCGTTGCGAATTTCACACTTGCTCCGTAAATGAATATTGTCTTTTCTAGCTCCCTATATCTCAGTCCACTCAGCTTAAGCCTGTGTCGTAAAATCAATGTTTAGAGTGGACCAAGCAATTCCGCGCACAATGTGTTGGCCGTTTATACTCTTGTTTACGTCCGCTACAAGATACTATCAGTATTGCTGTAATGATGTCAGTATTTTGTTTGTCCACTGCTTTAAACTCCTTAAAACCTGGAGGTCAAGTTACAATACAATACCCTCCTGAGTTCCTGAGGCCAATATAAAGGAATTAATTCAAATAGAATTTTAAATTAAAATGGAATAAAAGAAGGTTCCAAATTCAAACCTCCAATAATGACAAGGGGGACTCGGGAGGATGCAATAAAATACAATACAATACAATACAATACTCTTTATTTCACACCTCACATACTTGTAGTTTACAATAAATGTACAGTAACATAAACAAAGACAAGTCAAGTTATTTTAACATGAAGCATTGGTTTCCTTTTCCTAGCAGTAAGGTGACTTAGTTTTGGGTTCTAGCCCCAGCAATATTTAAAAGTCATTTTGTCAGCAATGAATATTTCTATAAAAAAGGGGATCATATTTATTTCAGGGATGTTGCGGATGCCGATTTTTTGACATCCGCAGATGCGGATGCGGATGCGGATGTCAAGATAGTACCATAAAAAACGTCAAATATGACATTTTAGTAATTTTTATTTCAAAAAACCGGCCAAGTGCGGGTCGGACTCGCGTTCCAAGGGTTCCGTACATTAAGTCCCACTCACGCTTGACTGCTCATTTCTAATAGGTTTTTTTAGTTAATCAAACATCAAACATCAACATTTATTCAGCAAATAGGCCACAAGGGCACTTTTACATGTCAACATGGAATTTACATACAGCAAAAAAAAAAACACATCTGCAATTATAAAATACAACTTTCTAGGCCGCAAATATAAAATCAAACTAAAGTATTACATATAGATGTATCTATCTATCTAATCTAATACCTTTAAACGAGCAATTCTTGTTTATATATACCTATATATATATTTCGGGGATCTCAGAAACGGCTCTAACGATTTCGATGAAATTTGCTATATGGGGGTTTTTGGGGGCGAAAAATCGATCTAGCTAGGTTTTATCTCTGGGAAAACGCGCATTTTCGAGTTTTTTTATGTTTTCCGAGCGAAGCTAGGTCACCCAGATATTAAAGTCTCTAAATGTCGAATTACAAAAAAAACAACGCTATAACAATAGTATTGAAAAAAAAGAACACAAAAATACAAAACTATAATCTAAAATTATTTAGATGACTAAATAATTACCTAGCAGTCTAGCACTTACGCCGATGCTAAGACGTTCCTGTACCGACCTGTTCCACATCCGCATCCGCATTAAATCCGCATCGATTTTATGCGGATGCGGATGCGAATGCGGATGTTGAAAATAATGCGGAAGTTCCGCGGTCGCGGATGCGGATGCGGATATTCGCAACACCCCTGATATTTATATAACCTACCTCTTCTGCTAATAATAACTCTTTGATATATTTTGCCTTGTATGAGCCTACGGTGGCAATGTTTAAGGAATCAGTGACGTGAGGCAATACAAATTCAAAAGCCGACCATTTACAGATATCCTAAGTCAGCTTTGCAAATCAAAACGGAATCTCTCTTGTCATCCGCTTACTCCCACCTTTGTCAATCGAATAACCTACAGATCACTTGCTCGCTAGACAAAGGTTGACTCACGCTAGACCGGGCCGTGCTCGAGCCGAGGCGTCCGACATGTCATTTTCTATGACGGCTGATCGGTGATCACGTGGTGCTTTCCATAGAAAACGAAGCTCCGGAAGCTCCGCCCGGCCACGGCCCGGTCTAACGTGAGTCATCCTTAAAGCATTTGAGATACCTCGCGGTTATCACGCGTTGGCGTTCCCATAACTATATGTATTTTTCGCGAAAACCGAAATTCGCAAATTGCGGGGATCTTTCTCTTATACTCCAATGAAGGCATTATTAGAGTGACAGAGAAAGATGCCCGCAATTTGCGAATTTCGATTTTCGTGGTTATATTAACCCAGTTTACCTACGAATCGTGTCCGCGCAAATTTGGGTATAAATACGGTCGTAGGCTGTTTATACAACACGTTGTAATTGCGGAGTACCTACTTATCAAATATGTATGTAGGTTCAAGAGCGCCTTTGTAGATGCCTAGAGTTAATTAAATGTTTACGTAAACTGTCTCCAATGCAGTTATTTTTGTTAGTCTGGTTTAGTGTCCCACTGCTGGGCAAAGACCTCCCCTCCTTTCCTCCCCTCAACCCTTTCGTTTGTACTTTCCCGCCATTCCAGATAAAATGCGTTTGTTAAGTTTAATTTAATCAAAGATGCAGTAGGTAAGAATAGCGGGCGACAATGACGTTTAGCCCGAGGCGTTTATATTCTCGAAGACTTCGAATGCTTCATAACGCGCAGTCTATTTGAAGTAGTCTACGTGTTGGCCATTCAAGCCGATTTCATAACGCAACACTGTGTTGTAAGTAGGTATTTAACAAACCGGTGGATGGCAGATAAATTGTATCTGTTTACAATCGGAATGGACTTGTGCCCCATATCGATATCTTTGTTGCCAGTATTATTGTCTAATAACGGAGTTTGTACATAAAATACACGATATTATTACTAAAGCATGTATGCAAAATGGCTATAAAAGATATAGAAATAGATTGTTAGGAAACATTTTACACATGACATGTAATTCGGTTTCAACAGTACAATACGATACAAGTACGAAAAATAGGAAATTCGCAACGAGTGGCGATAAATCGAAACACGACCGAAGGGAGTGTTTTAAATCGACACGAAATTTTCCCATATTTTTAATCGTCTTTATAGCAGCTGCTTTCTAAAGGAGATTTAATAGGCGATCTAAATCCAAGAATTGAAGAAGTATTGTTTTCGAAAGTACCCTTTCACCGTCTAACCTTTCATACCAAAAGGTCTTCATACCTTTTTAGATTGTACCTGTTTCCTTAAGAGAAAATTCCTCACCTATACCATAGAGAAAAAAATACATAGAGTGCTCACTCCATACATCAGTTTTAGTACCAAAAAGACTATTAGCATCTAGCATCGAGTAGCGGAACTATCAGTACTGCTACTTGACAATAGATGTAGCACCGACCGGAAAGTCTTATGTTGGTGAGATAAGACTTTCCGGTCGGTGCTACATCTATTGTCAAGTAGCAGTACTGATAGTTCCGCTACTCGATGCTAGATGTAGACACTGAAATTAATAGTCTGAACTGATGTATAGAGTGAGCACTCTTGTCTTACTATATTTCTCTATGCCTATACGTATCTTCGAGCTGTCTCAATAAACTCTCTAACAATAAGTAATATCGGGTAACCGCGCCTAATGATGGTTTATCGTGCGTACGCGCAGACGCCAATTATAAGCGAACGATTCGTAATTATTTTCATACTTGGTATTCGTTTCCATTGTTCTACGGCCTTGGTTATTTCTTGAGACCAGATATAGGTAGAATTAAAGTTTAATATAGTGCCATATTATTATTGTATATTAGTATTTGCACCTCATTATATAAATACTTATAATTTCACCAATATTCAATATACATGTATATTTAGCGGATGATAAAAAAAATTGGAAAAAAGGTGCATGCATTTTTTGCACTCTACCACCAGGTCACGGTGACAACTGATGTCTGACAATGACAATTTGTCATACATGGTTGGTCTAACAAGTAAAATCTTGGTACCTTGTACCTATATTTTGTATCTTGGTTGGTTGGTTGATTGGTAATCTTGGTATCTTGGTCGTAATAAGGTCCACCGATGGATAGTTAAGAGTGTTGCTGCTTGTACTATGGTTTCTCATTGACCCGGAAATTAACAGGAAAATGTCAGTGCCTTGTAAGAAAAGTTTGAAATTTCTCAATCCTCTTAATTACCAAGGTCGCAGTGATCGAAAGCCGGACTCTAGTAATGGTGCTCGGGAACATTGGCTATTATAAAATATTATATAACATGGTGTGACAGGGATAACACAATAAAACACTTTCAATACTATCATGCTGTTCCTGTCACTCGCTGTTTTATATTTTTTTATAACAGCCAATGTCTGAGTACCATATGGTGTTATTACGGTTTGCACGACGGATACGAAATGTATGGGAATATCCGCGGATCCGGATCCAGATCCGGATAATTTCATACATTTCGGATCCGGATTGAAAACCCTAGGTGTTATGGAAACGCGTCCATATAATGCCCGTGCGATTATGCCGCGAACGCGCGTTTTTATCCCGCTTGACAAACCGGCAGGCCGGATGAGCCTTTATTACACGCTTTGATTTGCCTACCCGTTCATTAAGACTAACCACTATCTAATAACACCGACCATATGTGAACCTTAAGTCCTTGCAATAAGATTGACAACGTTAACAGTGTGGATACCCTTCATTATCTACGGGATTATCTATGCGACATAACTGAAGTTGATCGATCTGTTTATGTTTTTATTTTGCGTAGACTTTTAGTGGCGCCTGATGGTTATAGGTTATGGGAATGTTGTTATTTTATATAATATTATATAGTTGTTATTTGTTGTTATTTTATTTTATTTATTTTATACTAAAAAAATGACAAATAATAGCCCGCGAGCCAGGTACGGATTTCCATGATCATCAGTAGCATTCCGGACGTTAACTTTAAGTGTTTAAGACGATGTATAATGAACGCTCGTGGACGTCAGCTGCCGCTCCTTTGGTGGATTGGGAACGTCGTCTACCCAAAGACGTAAAATAATAACAAGGGTTCATTACACATCGACCTCTTTATGAGTGCCGGGATGCGATGACCGACAAAATTTATGCCTAGTCCGCAGTCTAGAAGATATGATAGCATTATTGCAAGTTCACATTATAGCCACGCGACTAATGAAGACTTCCCGTAGAAACGCTGAATGTTAGATTTACCTCCATCTTAAAGTTAGTTCGCTCAAAGTACATTTTAAAGAATTCTAGTCACATACTAAACTTCCAATTTCAGCGTAACAAAGCACGTCAATCAATCTCTAGCTAGAGTTTCAATAAGAAGGTTCATTCGGACTTTATGAATCCCGACATGATTTGATATTAACCATACTTTACTTGCAATGTTACCTTGAGGGCATCAATGTATAAGTTCAAAAATTTCTCTAATATTGTTCACATAGCTTGGCGGCGATGGTACCCAAGCCTTGTAAAAAATACTATTAATAAAATCATAATTTTCTATGGGGAACTACCTTTTTCATTTCCGAAATGAAACCTTCCTTTTATTTGATGTACAATTTCCCAAACAATTTAGAGAACGATTTTAGCATTTTGGACAGCCTTCACCTCTTCAGTAACGAAGAACTTAGTACATACTCTGAGCAATGTTAAATTAATATCAAATCGTGATAATGTCTTTAAATTTGGAATACCGCTCAAGTGCGCCCGCGCCGTGTCGGATTAGCGAATGCGCCGGCTATTAGCGCGTGATTTATGATGTGAGCCCGATGGAACGCTGCGAGAGATCTAGGGATGTCCGCAAAACTATCGATAACCTCTCCGATGTGGGAAGACCTAAAATCATCGACACTTTCCTTCGCTCGTATTCCGCATGGATAGGTGTTATGATGTGAGCCCGATGGAACGCTGCGAGAGACCTAGGGATGTCGGAAAAACTATCGATAGTTGATGTTTTAAGACCTTAAACCTTTCAAACTCCTCTTCGCTCGCGTGATATTCCATGATTAGCGGGTATTGTATAATAACATTTATTTGAATAATTATTTATCATTCATTTATTGACTAACTTACATTAACAGGTATACCAAACATGTAAGTTATAAACATAACAAATTATTGTGTTAGTACTATACTACATACTTATATGACTAATAATACTAAATTATGAAGGTATAGTCGTGGGTGTGGAGATTGTGATGCGAGTGTGAGCCTGATGGAATTCTACGAGAGATCTAGAGATGATCAACATGGCTATTTATTCAAGCTTAGGTTGTTTTAGATCATTAAAAAATAGTTAAAGTTGCACCTGAGTCGATAAATCGATTTATCGATACTTTCCCATCGGTACTTTTCCTCTACGCTAGCAGGTACGTTACAGGTAGTACAGGTGCGTTAGGTTCTCACAGGCGCGTGTGTGCGTGCGATTTGTCCGTCGATAACATCTCGAGATCGCCACTTTATTTGTCGCCGACAAACTTTAATGCCGCATTTATTTTTGTTTAATAAAAGGCGGGCTATGTGAAGTTTGTCTTTGAATGTTATTCGCTAATTAAATGAATATTGGTGAAACGATTGTAATGAAGAGAAAAGCTACTGCTAGAAAATATTTGTTCTTTGTGACTCAGCAAAAAATATATAAAAAGCTGTCTCTTTCAGACGATCTTTTGATAGTAGGGCGCCGTAAAAAGACGTACTTAAACATGTTTTCTAACTTAAGCTTTTTTTGTCTTTAACTTTACGGTAAATGCGGAAAGAGACCACATTATACGACTATTCTCTTTTCGTATAGACTCTAAAGGCCTTAATTTATAAATTATGAATATTTAATATCAAACAGGTTATGTAAGCAAGTACCTACTTGTATAAATTTATAACGTACTTATAATTTTTACGACTTTTTATATTAGTCAATCCCAAAACCCCCTAAAAATTGTACATAACTGTTTGAAAGGTATCATGAAGCTATATCGGTTTAACTATAATTAACTATCGTAATTACTACTTTAAAAGCTTTCGACGCGTGAGAAATTATAAGCAATAGTTTAGAAACAACACCAAATCGACATCTTTCACGGTAATCGAAACAAACTTTTCACCATCGAGAAACCGTTAAAATCTACATTATTTCAACAGACAATTAATTGTAGTTTCATTATCCAATCGCGTCTCTATCGCGTCAGTAATGATCCGCTGTCAAAGTCCAGAACCACAGAACTATTAGCCGAACATTTCAATTAAAATGAATTATCGACTATCAATACTTCGTTTTACACCGATATGTATTTATCTAAATCGGTTTGGACATCCTCTTCTGTTGCGCGTTAATAATTAGCTTTTTTTACAAATTTTATTTGTTTTCATTAATAATTGTCTAAATTAATCGAGGTAACTTTTTCTTTCTTTCATTATAAATAATCGCAATTTATTTCTTAAAACATACAATCATTATCGTCTAGATTTGTATCTTTGTATAATACCATAACCAATCAATTATTGCAATTTACGTCTACAAAATGTATAAATCAATTATGTCATTTCAACTCCGAAATGTACATTTTAGAATTTTATCTCCTCATTTCTTTATCATTGGATCCAATGATCTGTCTCATTAACATAAATTCGTTCATACGTTCCAAATATAACTAGATTTATCTCAAGATATATCTTTAGATGGTATCGTATTGTGGGTATAACAAAGCAAACAGAACAGATGGATACTTTGAAACAAAAAAAGCCTCAAACGTTGACTTATGTTTGTAGAATTTTATACCTCAATGGGTGAGGTTAAGATTGAATTTCGATTGAGTTCGAGTATCAAGTTAAATCGTTTTTGGTTTGAAGCTGTGACAGATGACCAGTTGTTGGCCGTATTTATAGGCATGACCATATTTGAGGGTATTGAAAAGTAAAACCATTGTTTTAGGATTGAGCCGTAAAATAGCCGAGCGTGAGAAATAATTGCGAAGGGACTATTAGGTCAAGGAATTTAATTAGTATTGGTTAAAGAGCTTTGAACATTTAACTTTATGACTTCACTTTTAACTCTTAGCTTTACTTTGTTTAACAAACTTTGTTAAATTATCAATGAAACGTGAAATTCCACTATAATAAAGAAATATAGTAAATAACCAATCGATAAGTTTTGACTATTGACAATTACATCACTATTTTCCTTAAATAAACATAATACAGCCTATTATACCTACGTCCCACTGCTGGGCCTATGCCCATTGCCATGTTCGAGGTGGATTTCGATATACATAATAGCCACGCTGATCCAAAGCGGGTTGAACACTTCACACACACCATTGAAGTATATTAACAAACTTAAAAAGCGAAATGTATCATCACAATCTCCACATCACTACATAGTATAAAACAAGTCGCTTCCCGCTGTCTGTGTGTCCCTATGTATGCTTAGATCTTTAAAACTACGCAACGGATTCTGATGTGGTTTTTTTTAATAGATAGTGATTCAAGAGGAAGGTTTATGTATAATTTATTAACCCGTGCGAAGCCGGGGCGGGTTGCTAGTTGAAGTATATTAACAAACTTAAAAAGCGAAATGTCTCATCACAATCTCCACATGATCAATATACTGCTCATCCACCAAACCCGTTTAAAATGGTACTAAAGCCGCACTATAACGCGGCGTGTAAAAAATGATGTAGAAAGTAGTATGACAACGCGCACACATGACTAGCATTGCGTTGATTAGGCGGCGTGGTGTGCGCAGGCGCAGGTGCGTGGCGATACACCGACTAGAAGCGACAGCCAATAACAAGTCTAAATTTAAATCTATGTTAAAAAAAACATTACCATAATATATTGTAGTAATTAATTACCTACTATAAGTAATGTTAAGTTACATAACTAGAGACCGATGACCCCACAGTCAAAATCATTGTTGAGTTTTGCTGGGCTATGAGTATATTTAAGAGTAACTCTGTATTTTTATTAAATATGTACATAAATAATAATAATAAAAAATTGGGAGCGTAATTTGAAGCGACACAAAAAAAATCGTTCGTATTGTTTTTGGTTGAACAATACGATATTGGTTGGTATTGTGTGGTTTCGTTTTTTGTAACCACAAAAAATCAGGAAAACTACATAAAAATTGGGCAAATTAGTGAGACGAATGGGATGAATGATGAAAGAATGGTATAGCACATAATGGTATAGCACATAATGATGTACTATGTAGTGTGACAACGCGCACACATGACTAGCATTATACTCGTACTAGCGTTGATTAGGCGGCTTGGTGTGAACGATATGTATTTCAAGCGTAGTTTGAAGCATCAATTAAAATAAATTAAACTTAATGAAACATATTTTTTGGTTAGGAGATAAACTGAAAACAGTCGGGGAAAGCATATAAGCATTGGGCAAATTAAAGAGAAAAAACCGGCCAATTGCGAGTCGGACTCGCGCACGGAGGGTTCCGCACCATCAACAAAAAATAGAGCAAAACAAGCAAAAAAACGGTCACCCATCCAAGTAGGTACAGGTACTGACCCCGCCCGACGTTGCTTAACTTCGGTCAAAAATCACGTTTGCTGTATGGGAGCCCTACTTAAATCTTTATTTTATTCTGTTTTTAGTATTTGTTGTTTTAGCGGCAACAGAAATACATTATCTGTGAAAATTTCAACTGTCTAGCTATCACGGTTCGTGAGATACAGCCTGGTGACAGACGGACGGACAGCGGAGTCTTAGTAATAGGGTCCCGTTTTTACCCTTTGGGTACGGAACCCTAAAAAATGGAATGAATGATGACTAGAGTAATAGAGTCTCGGTATATCGATATACATTTACCTATGCAGTAAACATTCTATATTAAAAATCGGCCAAGAACATGTCGGGCCATGCTCAGTGTAGGGTTCCGTAGTTTCGATTATATTAAATAAAAAAAATTGATAAATTCAGCGCAACAAGGCAGCCCCTTCCAGCATCTCTTTGCATCTAAACCACATATCTATATAAGGTATGGGATGGCCGCAGCTCCTTTTACTGTTACTTGTAAACAGATATATGACGCGATTAAACGTGTAACTAAGTACGTGGCTATAGTATATGGCTATACTGGCCACTTCGTCTTTGTAGTGTATGGGAATGAAAGAATGAAAAAAGGTTTATGGGATAAATGGTTGAATTGTTTAATTTTGATGTAGTTGTAGTACTTTATTGATTTAAAAATATGGTATAGAAAACATTAACTTACTTAAAACAATGTTTTTTTCAATGTTAACAAATTCCTTACATCGCTGAAGTTTAGGCATATTTGGCTAAAACATTTGGATTAGTTATACCTGTTACATTTTTTTTTCGAGATTCACATTGGAATATTCTAATCTAATACCTTTAAACGAGCAATATATATTATATTGTATGCTAATGTTAATACCTGGAAATGTGTAAGCATCAAAAGGAAAATGTAGTAATTAAGGCTTTTAAAATAATTCTTTGAGTTATATTCAAGTTAATAAAAGGACTTAGACTCAAAACTGCAAATAGGAGAAGGAGAGGGACTGACACATAAGAAATTGTAAAAGTAAAATAGAGATAGAGATCTTTATTTTGCATCCAATGTACATATTTATATTACATACAAGTAAACTACACAGTAACATACAGGCACATGGACCCTGGTAGGGTATCGCAAGAAATATTTGTAACAAATCAAATTATAAGTTTTATGTGACAAGCATAACATGACTTAAAGTAAATTAAAAGTAGGTAACAATTAGGAATAATCAACTAATAGTTTTACAGGTTTAAAGGCTTGCTAGTGTTTGAAAATATTTATTATTTAACAGTTGTAAAATGGATCCACACTTCGCCGAGTTTCTTACGCCGGTTCTTCTCGGGTCTGAGGTTAACTTTTCCGAACCGGTGGTAGTATACCTAGATTGGAAAAATAAATCAACGTAGCGAGTATAAGATAATAAGATAAACTGAATTATTGTTGCATGGTTAATTTATAAAGTAAAATAAATAAATTTTTATAAAAAGGGAGAGATGTGACGGTTACACAATAAACAGTACGACGCAACTACCCGCTAGCTTCACTCCATGGGGAAGTGACATGGCGTGCGGGTGGCTGGCGGAGTGCACAAGCGATTACAGTTGTTTCATTTGGTCACCCAGTACACAACGGCGCCTGTACGTCACAAATGGCCTTAATATATATATTTCGGGGATCTCGGAAACGGCTCTAACGATTTCGATGAAATTTGGTATATGGGGGTTTTCGGGGGCGAGAAATCGATCTAGCTAGGTCTTTATCTCTGGGAAAACGCGCATTTTCGAGTTTTTATGTTTTCCGAGCGAAGCTCGGTCACCCAGATATTTTCCTTAACTTGGAATCCGTATAGGTAGGTAGTGCAAACTTGATGCTACCTACTATTAAATAATTATGTACCAGATACATACTTAATTTTAATTTACTGCAAACCACGGTACTTAGTTCTTTAGTTAGGCTTAACTTATTGTCTATGTCTATGAGAAATACGCTCTCAGTTTCGTATTGTAATAATTTAGGCCATCGACCTTTTAACCTTTTAAGTCCCATGTTAACACCAAATTTATTAATAATCAAACACAAAAAAGCATGACGGTGAAGTACCTACAGTCAACAAAACGGTTAAACCTGCTATTGTCAATGGAAGATTTTATAGTTTTTTAGCTACTTAGAGTGATTACAATCGATTGATGGTGAGTTGAGATAATCTGTAAGATTGTATACAGATTTAGGAGCACGTCAGTGATCATTGATTTGAATGAATACCTACTCGTATATCTATATTTACGGAGATATGTAGGTATTCAATATACTTTGGCGACAAAAAAACTTGGCATTAATATTTTATAGCTACGTTCTCAAAAATAGTTGATCTGATCTGACTCTAAAATGTATAGCTTAGCAGGATTCACTGCATTAACAATAAGTTCATAAGTTTGAAGTACCTAGTAGTAGTAGTAGTAAAACCAGAGATGCGATTTATTTGAAATACTTCTATTTAAAATGCAAATACAAAATGCAAAATACCTATTTTGTATTTTGCATTTAAATGCCTTTTAGTAAAAAACATTTTGTATTTTATTTGAAATACTTTTCGAGATGTATTTTGCATTTTTAATATTCATTTCAAAATGCAAAATACTTTGTGATTAAGTTTAGCCAACATTACCAGTCAAACAAAATGAAATGAACGAATGACGCTTGTATTGCCGAATTTGGCCGATAGAGGCGCCTGCTAGCGCCTGGCGCCAGCGCCAGGTATTGTTAAAAAAACCGGCCAAGTGCGAGTCGGACTCGCGCACGGAGGGTTCCGCACCATCAACAAAAAATAGAGCAAAACAAGCAAAAAAACGGTCACCCATCCAAGTACTGACTACGCCCGACGTTGCTTAACTTCGGTCAAAAATCACGTTTGTTGTATGGGAGCCCCACTTAAATCTTTATTTTATTCTGTTTTTAGTATTTGTTGTTATAGCGGCAACAAAAATACATCATCTGTGAAAATTTCAACTGTCTAGCTATCACGGTTCGTGAGATACAGCCTGAGGGCCTACCGCGAACCACGTTCGACGTGTTGCCTCCCTGTCACACTTACGTACGAATTTACAAGTGCGACAGAGAGGCAACACATCGAACGTGGTTCGCGGTAGGCCCTCTGGTGACAGACGGACGGACGGACGGACAGCGGAGTCTTAGTAATAGGGTCCCGTTTTTACCCTTTGGGTACGGAACCCTAAAAAGCGTAAATAATAAAAATTGATGTTTATTTTTTTCACTTTTTAACGATACCAGTCCAGTTGTTATTAATAAAAGTGTAATAATAATAAAATAAGAATTAGATAATATTAATAACAAAATTTATTGATACGCGTACTGATAAATATGACCAAAATGTCATGCATAAGGTGTAAGGTGCCATGTTATTAGACGTTTTTGTTCGGCTCGGCATTGTGTCTCTATTTCTTATGACAAATACCTAAAATAAATAAAAATATCTGAGATTTGGTCAAAAGGCATTTTATTTTGAAAAAGTATTTTGAAAATACCTATTTTGCATTTAGCATTTGAAATACAAAACGCAAAACTATTTGGTATTTTGCATTTGAAATAATAAATCTGAAAAGTATTTTGCATTTTGTATTTAAATGTTTTTTTGAAACCATTTTGTACATCTCTGAGTAAAACACTTTTTTTATATTATAAATGGGCTTACTCATGGCCAAAGACTAGGCGAGGCGAAGACGTGGCCTACGATGGAGCGAGCCTGCCCGGAAGGTGCCTGTTCACCCTTGATTTTATTGTACAAAATGACACATAAAACATGAAAAAACACACATCATTTATACAAAGGCGAACTTATCCCTTTCAGGGATCTCTTTCAGTTAACCTTTGACCAATTGAGGGAGAATTGGAGAACGGACGGACGTAATTAAAATAACACACATAAGAATAATATTTTATCCGTATGTATCTTATTTTTTTTACATATAAAACTGACCATCTTCAAGCTGTAGATCACGACCCGGGGTCAGACGAGCAAGTACGAGCGTGTGGTATTGTCTTAGCCGGAACGATTGTTGGCACAGCCAGCTTTGATTTCACACGATCATATTAGATGGAGTGCAAGCCATGAGAGACGAGAGGGAAACAAAGAAACGTAACTTGCTTCCACCAAAAAAAAGAATAAATTCATAATCATAATCATTTATTTATTTGCCATACGTACACAAGTATACATGCAAATATATATACAATAAAATAGTACATATTTACATTAAAACTATATTTACAATAAGTTACTATTAAGTTCTTCTACATGAAACGTTTCAATTTGTTATAAAACTACTTAATATGTAACATCTGTATTAAGCTTCAATAGTCGTTGTTGTTAGTAAAATTTTCCTCTTTAGAGGATTTTAATAAACTGTGAAAGAGAGAGAGGGATTGTTTTGTTAAATATCAAATTCGATATAAATATCCTTAAAAATATCAACTTGGATCATCATCTTCCTCGCGTTGTCCCGGCATTTTATTTGCTCATGGGAGTCTGAGGTCCGCTTGGCAACTAATCCCAGTAATTGGCGTGGGCACTAGTTTTTACGAAAGCGACTGCCATCTGACCTTCCAACCCAGAGGGTAAACTAGGCCCGTATCGGGATTAGTCCGGTTTCCTCACGATGTTTTCCTTCACCGAAAAGCGACTGGTAAATATCAAATGATATTTCGTACATAAGTTCCGAACGACCCGCGGCCTCCGGATTGCAAGTCGCACGCTCTTACCGCTAGGCCACCAGCGCTTCTGGAAATCGTTCAAGTACCTACTTATAAATCGTATCGTAGTAAAACTGAATATTACTCGTCACAAACTCTTTTCACTTACACCACCCCCACCTCTAAACAACGCGCGCGCATCAATCACTCCAAACAATCGTGCTGCGCGCGAGTTATACGCCGTTGACAGATAGTTAGTACAACGTACATCACACGTCATACAGGCCCTTACACCTTTCACAATAAGGTATATAACACAGACTGCTCATTAACATTGGTTGCCTACTGTACACACATGAAATTGTAGCCCTAATGGCGATGACTTAAGGTTGAGATTTGATGGATTGTTTTGCGCTACCTCATGCTGTTTCTTGACGTTTATTTGACAGGCGACGCGAAGTTTAGAAGTGATTTTTGCGTAATGTGACTGTTTGTTATAAAAGAGAGGTGATGTTTTAGTGTCATTAGTGCATCTTGATAAAACAAGCTAATAAATAGGGCTTAAAGGGTATGTTATGAAGGCCTAAAAAAATCTTATTTTATATATGATAGGTTTGTACCTATCATATATAAAATAAGATTTTTTTCAAAACTTGATCAAAACTTGTGTTTTGATGGGATATTTTAAAAAGAGTTATCAACTTTTAACTTTAGCTTTTTAGAAATAAAATCACCAGTGGCTACCTTATTTTTTTCATTATATGGTGTACAGTAAATAATATTTATTTACTTACTTTTTACTAATTTCTCGTCGAGACTATTTAAACTTGATGGTTTCGTGAATGATATCGTCACAATATGACATACTTCATCAACTAAACAAGTTTCAGAAGCGCGATTCAGAGTCTACACTCACATGAAACTGTGCCCTCTTGTGTGCATTACTAACTTAAGCTTTTCCAGAAAGTGCAATTACTGTTGTACGACAGAACATTTATCGACAACAAAAACAAACTTTAGCTAAATGACACTACAGCATTATCATAAAATCGATATAGCTGTGAAAATAGTACAGCAACGGGTATATAATATAACGAAAGTGTTTGACCCTAGCGTTTTACGCGTTAAGGCCAATAAAAATGTATAGTTTTATTGTACTCCACAACAAGGAGCCGATGTGAAAATGTCATAAAAGCAGTGATGGCCACAACAGCCCGTTTTAATAGCCGGCTTAGCGGGTATTAAAGGCAAAAATATGCGAAAGATGATACAGGTAGCCAATTCTGTTTTGACAATTTGATAAGGTTTTCACCTTATTTTGATTCGACTTTGAACACCAATAAGTGCAAGCCAGATGTCTTAAAAGACAAGACTACACCTGATTGAGTACAATGAGTATTGTGAACACTAATTAGTGTCAAATGGAATTAGTCGGGATCGGAACTTGTTGCCAGGCAGAGCAGGTGGACCAAAATGTTGACAGATTGGTGGCCGCTTTCGGATGAAAGAAGTGGCGTCCGGTGGTTCGTTGGGTGGATGAAATTCAGAAAAACGCTGGGCACGTCTAAATGAGACTAGCCCAGGCTAGGGATACGTGGCGTACACAAGGCCTATGCTCAGCAGTGGGTGACTGGCGGCTACAATGATATTGATGATGATGATTTGATGAATCAGCGTTAGCGAATGAAGATAAAAATAAAACAAGATCAATAGTTAGATACAATAGAATCGGCCCCTAGGTATTTGCATATAGAAATTGTTTAATGCCAGTTTTACTACTATGGGTTTTAAGGTACCTGCGATGGTACATAAAATTCTCTATGTTTATTAGATTTTAAGCCTTAACAACCTCATAGGCTTGACAGTGGGGGAAATAACGGTTTCCTGCTGTTTGAACAGACCCAACCTTTAAATGGTAATTTTACAAAAATAAAAAATGGCGTAGGTATATAATAACGTGTTTTTCTTCCATAAAGTAAGCTTAGCTTTATTTCTACGTAGGCAAATACCTTCTGAAGTATATCATCTTTATTAGTACCATTTCCCCATACAAGAAGGCCATATCTTAAAGTGGATTCCACGTAAATAATAAATAAATATTATAGGACATTATTACACAAATTTACTAAGCCCCACGGTAAGCTCAAGAAAGCTTGTGTTGTGGGTACTCAGCAACGATATATATAATGTACAAATACGAGTACTTAAATACATAGAAAACAACCATGACTCGGGAACAAATATCTGTGCTCATCACACAAATAAATGCCCTTACTGGGATTCGAACCCAGGACCGCGGCTTCACAGGCAGGGTCACTACCCACTAGGCCAAACCGGTCGTCAAAAGTAAGTATCCGCTAATGCGGTTTTACAGTTTGTCGCTCGTCGTAATCGATTTAGGACATATACAATAGATTTGTACTTTGTTATATGTACTTTGTATCTTTGCATCTTAGCTGGTTATCTAATTTTAATACATATATGTATATATTAATTTAGATATGTTTATCTCGTCTTTCCCTCGTCGTCTGATATGATGATCCATCGAAAACAAAAACAATAGGCAAGTCCATTACAAATGTATTGCACTTACATAACACTAATAGGTGTAAAAGCTCGGGAACGAACCCGCTGACCCCCAGGTCACGCGCATAATTGATTTATACCTTCGGTCTGTGCATTAACATAAGATAATGCTTAACCTCTGACTTGGGTTTTAAAATTTCACTCGACCAGTATTGCTTGAGCTGGGAATTAGAAATTGAAGTTAACAATAGTTCCTTGTTGGGTTTAATTTGTATATTCGATGATGAATGACTTAAGTCCAAGCTTGTGTCGATCAAATTCATTTACAAACCAATAGAGCATACAATCTGTACAAGCGTAATCTTTTTAATATTGCTTTTATGTACTAACCATGCCGCACATTGCTTTAATGGAAAAACTGATCTTTATCTGACGGCTATCTGTAAGTATGTATATAATTCCTAATAATAGGAGAGAGATTTTAAGCAAATTAGATATAAAATTAATTTATTTAGTTTGCTACCTCTATGGTTATTAAAAATATATATACGAGTAAGAGTTCATAAGAAATATGCTTTGACCCGCAATGGAGCAACGGAGGAATCCTTGGTGTCTTCTCAAGTTACCTGGTCAAAATGTCAGACCCTATTTATTTTGTGCTACGTAGCTGTAATAAATAATCTGATGTCGGGAAGCAAAGCGAATTATCTAGGTTTCACTGTAGTTATACAGGGTGCCATTTGAGTCGTGATTAGTTATATGTTTTTCTATCTCCATAAACAACGAGCAATTTAATGCCATGGGTCGTTCTCGCATTTCGTGCAAATCGGTGTTTTCGGAAATTTACCAAAAATGTGGTGGCGTTTTCAAATATCTGTTAATGCAAGGTTGTAACATAGGGCCTAAAGTATATGTCTCTCCAATGAACAATTCTAAAAAGATATGTATTTTCTTTATATGTACAATTAACACCCAAATTTTTCATTCATCTCTACATGTAACGCGTGAAGATATAACTTTGACCTACATTTTAACCTTAAGATACTACAAATAGAAAATTCGTTGTTTGTTCAATAAATGACTTATTTAGTTATGTTTTAAATCGTATAATATTAGAAGCTAGAAATAAATAATAAAAACTATACAGCCTTATAAGTGTATGGTTCAAGTAATTTCTTCATTACCGACGCGAGAAATAGATTAGCTATATTTTGCTATATAGCGAGGGTATATAGCGCCTACCGCCGATGCAACACATTGTTCGTCAGTCAGTTGGCCGCGTGATCTCGTAGCGGACGCCCGTGTGCCGCTGTTAGCGAAAATATATACGATCTCTCGGGTCGGGAAGGAGTGTGGTTCTCGTTAGTCTTCATCGCCATCGCGTGATTTATACAGTAAGTAGCAAGTGTACATTATTATAATTATACGTAATGAAGTGTTTTAGTGTCCCCTTTCAGATGGTTTATTCTGCAAAATTAAGGTCTGATGCCAACTGATGTAGGCGACAAAAACTTCCATAACTTCATTCATATCGGTTTCATTCACTTCTTTTCCTTCTAATTTTACTGGGAAAGGTAATGAATGACTTAAGAAGGTAATGATAATATATTCGAGGCAGTGCATTTAATGGAAAGAGGCTTAGTTATTATAAATATTACGTTGTTATAAACATTTAAAACTGTATATGATAATAGGGGAGCCCAACCGGGGAGCCTTTGTAGTCTAAGATGGTCGACCTTCACCGATATGTCTGACGGATGAAACTTACATATTATGAAAGAAAATATATTCCTGAACATAAATAAATAGGGTTGCTTAAAGAAATATGGTCAAAACTATGTTTAATTATTTTTTGAAAAAAAATATTTTTTTCTTTAAATTTCACCGATCTGTCTGACAAACGAAATAAGTTCCAATGGAAAGTATACAACTTGTACAATATGAATCAACTAGGTTGCCTATCTTTTTCCGGTCACTATTATGTGGTTATAGGGTTGCTTGCGAAAATCCGGTCACAAATAAGGTTTGCCAGGCTTTTAAATAAAATAAGAAGGGAAGACTTTTAGCGATAACTCATAAACGGCTTAACTTATCAAGTTCGCTTTAATTTTGTTTGAATGAGTTTATTAAGCACTATTTTTATGATTTTTTTTTCATATTTTTTGGATCGATTTTTCAAAAGTTAGAAGGAATAACCTTTTTTTATTCTTTCTAAATTATTATTTCCGAATTGATTGACTTTATCAAAAAATGTTGTTTGCAAACTCCTATTTATTTTTAAAGACCTATCCGACGACACCCCACACTATAGGGTTAAAACGATAAAAAAAAATTACATAGGTACAAAATGCGAATGATTTAAATATATTTTGTCTATGCTAATTTTTGAAAATTTGAAAACTATGTTTAATGTGATATGGTGCGCAGATGATCAAACCGACTTAACAAACACTTGGGGTTAACAATCTCGACTTATAATGATGATAAGTAAATGGTGAATGTACCATCTAGCTTGAACATTATAAGTTGAGATTGTCAACTCCAAGTGTATGTCAAGTCGGTTTGATCATCTCCGCAGTGCTTAAGACACATGTTTTTAATATTGTTGATTTTAATTGGTGTTAATTTTCTTGAAATACAGTTTTTTATATAAATAATATATAAATAAATAAATAAATAAATATTGGGGGACATCTTACACAGATCAACCTAGCCCCAAACTAAGCAAAGCTTGTACTATGGGTGTTAGGCGACGATATACATACGTATATAGATAAATACATACTTATATACATAGAATATGTTCGATTTCATAAGTTTGTTTCATTACCGTCCACTGATAAAATTACCATCTCGGCCGAATTCATTACCAGCGCGTAGTTCATTACCAGTAGCCTTATTAAATGAAAAGTAATAACGTTACAAAGGTGCCTTTAGCAGAAAAATGTTAATAAATGAATCCACAAATTGACGAAACTCAAAAGTTTACCATTTAAAACAAAAATTACAAATCGAGAGAATCTCACCGATTTGCACGAAATGAGAGAATGACCCCATTACTCTTACTAAAATCAGACAAGTTTTTTTTTGTTTTTTTTTGTCATTTATTTTACTTTTACAAGTGCCAATGTGGTATTTAAACAGCTTTGTAAGATGTTTCAAATGAAAAATTAAGTAAATTTTATTTCTAACTGGGACAAATGACAAAATTGATGTCAATGACAGTTCCGATTCAAAGAGGCGATTCAATTTACTAATTTAAATATCTTAATAAGCCGTTGTAATATCCTAAATCCACTTATAAAAGAAAAATAAATGACAAAAATAAACAAAAAATAAAAAAAAATCTTGTCTGATTTTAGTAAGAGTAGGGGCATTAAATTGCTCGTTGTTTATGGAGTTAGAAAAACATATTACTGATCACGACTCAGATGGCACCTTGTATAGATAAAAGTATGTACTAACAAACAACAACTGAGCATTGGGTTTGCTTTACAATGGTTTATGAATTGTTATTTGTGAGGACTATACATGTCGTACTGCGGGCGCAGATGACAGATAAGGACAAACTTTTATCAACGACAGGGGTTTGTCACTTGCAGAAATTTTATTAATTATTAAATTGTACAACGGGACTTAATCGCGTATCTAAGTTCAGAATCCAGTCATTAGTAAATGTAAGCGTAAACGAATATCGACATTCGATAAATCGAATATCGTTAGTGTTGTGTGTCGACAGAGTGACATCCCTAGTGCGCAAAACGTTCAAGCTGATAAACAATACCAAGTGCGGGTAGTTCGAAAAACTCGCGCGGTTAGAAGATGCTGATGTCAACTTTAGCCAGTCTTCTCCGAGACCACGGGGACAACGCCGTCCTCGAAACGTCGGAGGTAAATCTTAAAACTTAGATGCGCGATTAAGTCCCGTTGTACAATTTAATAATGTGTAAAAATCGTGAAAGTTTAAATCAGTGTAATTTTATTAATTTTCCATTTCCATTGTTACAAGTATATTCCCATGTTAAGGATGTCTCATCCCATACTGGCCAACGATACGCTCACACAGTAATGTATGACTGCCCGTCGACTAATCGCTGTTGATTTTGTAGCTTTTGTTTTTATTAACGTGTTCTTTTTGTTTTTACTTTCGGTTTTATTCGGTTATGAAACGAAGCAAATGTGCAGTGTTATATATAAAATATAATATGTCTATATCAGTGTCTATCAAGTGATAACTTTAAGAAATTGGTAAATCAAAAAGTTTACTAAGCATAGTTCTGGATTGCAATAATGTTAAAAATAAAGTAGCAATTTAATTCAAAAAGTATTAGCAGAAATAAAAGGTTACTTTTAAAAATTATTCTTAGGTTATTCAAATCGACAACAGTATTTTAAATACAAACATTTTTATCACGAAAAAATTGTAAATACATAATATAATATATTATAATAGGTTCTATAAAAAATACTGTTCTCCGTTAAACCGTTAAATGCCAACACTTCATTCTTTAACACAGTTACATTTTTATTGAAAATTTGTGCACTTGGAATTCACATATTCGTAGCATTTTTACCAGTTTTCACCGTCTCCATGTTAAGTACACTACTACATACAATATTTGTAGATACATTCCGTAACTCGCCATGACTCGACTACAAACCAATTTGTTTCAAAACGGCTTATATCACACTAAATAACAAGTAAGATACGTCTTTATCAATGTACCGTACGATATTGACACGAATCTTGAAATCAATTGTTCCGTTAAGTTAAGCCATTACTAAAGGTTTTGTTCTCGCCATTAAACTCTGTCACTTTTTGGCTAGGTTTTTCCCGCAGCAAAATCTAAGATAAGTACAATACTTTTTCCTTATCGTACAGCAATTATTATCCTTTGTTAGTTTTTGTCATTTATTTAATAAGGAAAATCTTACGAAAATCCTACCAACCATAACATTATCACTAGCATTCTCATGTAAATGACCTTGTAGATCATTTATACGCGATTTTTCAAGCATTATATATAGTCAATCTTAAATTTAATACAATAATATCACCAACGATTAACATTACTTCGTGTCAATTATCTCTTATTTCTTTAGACTTTTTGTAAGCTATGTCATTCATATATGTATGTCACAAACCTGCAAAAAAAAAACATTTACTATTTTAACTTAAAAAATCATACTTAGATCATCGTTAGATACATACGGTAGACTACGAAATAAACTGTTCAACTCAGAAAACCAAAACACAATGAATAGGTACACGAAATTACAATAACAACTTTTAACAAATAGCTGAACAAATACTCGAAGAAGCTGTCACACCCAAAACTTCAATCAATAGGTATAGATAAATACACATAAGTAGTTCAACTTTATTACGAAGACATACGTCTAAGGCCGGTCGCACACGGCGACTTTTTGCAGCGATTCAGGCGCGCGTTTCGTCAAATCGCGACGAGGGCCTACCGCGAACACAGAAATTCGCAAATTGCGGGCATATTCCTCTGTCACTTTAAAGTCTTACGCCCTAAAAGAGAAAGATGCCCGATATTTTCAGTGTTCGCGGTAAGCCCTCTGATTTGTGGCATTTGGCCCCTTGTCGCCTTTGCAACGCGCGACAGAAGCGATCCAGGCGGCCTAGCCAAGGTGATAATCGCTTGCGCTTCACCATAGAATCGCTTTGTGTCTCTCTATCACTCTTCCATATTAGTTCGACAGTGACAGTTGCGTTTCGATCGCTACGGAGCGTTAGCGATTGGCACGTTGGCTACGCGGCCAGTAGCGCTGTTTTAATAACGCATCGCTACTGCATATTAATGGAAACGCGCGACTGTATTGATTCAGCATTGCTACTAACACGCGGCTGTTTCGCGCGACTTTGGGTATAGGAAGAGTAGAAGGTATATTAGGAAGAGGCGCACTGTTGCTGTTGTTGAGTATTTATTTATGCACAGTCAGCTGAAGAGCGAGGTGCATGCTGTGCTTGCATATACATTTGTTTGCACGGGGGTCACCTCTCTCTGCAGCTGAGTGTACATAACAGTGTAAACACCTTATATATATGAATACTAACGTAGAGAATAAGTAAGCTATTATTATGTTACTAACCACATATAATGAATCTTTTTTTATTTGAGGCCTTTTTGCGACTGCATCGCTACTGAACTGAATCCCTGCAAAAAGTCGCCGTGTGCGACCTCCCTAAGTCTAACACCTAAACAGCAAAAGACTAGTTATAGCTGGACCTTATCTGTTTGAAATAAGGTTTAATATCATTCAACAATGTATACATTTGAATCTGACCGGCCACTTGACCTTTGACAGGTGATTTCATGGTTTCTCGTATAAATACTACAAGTTAGAAGTAATTGAGTGTCTAGAGTGTTTTGACATACTTTTTGGACAAAAGAACGTCGTTATAACGTATATTGTATAGGAAAGCAGAAGTTTTATAGATGTTGAATAATATTAAAGTAAGTTCTTAGACCATTAGCATTTAAACGACATATAAGCAGTAACTAGGTACTTTTTAAAAATAATATAATAAAAAGGCAAAACATATGAACCCATTTCTAAAAAGTTTTGTAAACTCTCGTTTTAAGTAAAGAAGATCCGTAAAGGGGCCCACTGATTACCAGTCCGCCGGACGGTATCGGTCTGTCAGTTGTTCGGAACTGTCAACTTTTTGTTCTAACTGACAGACCGATATCGTCCCGCGGACTGTTAATCCGTGGGCCCCTTAAAATTCGTAGGTATTATTAAATTTAGGTATAGTATTTATCGTTGTTAAACCATATTGAGCTTAGGACTAGGTCGGTTTATGTAGATTAGTCCCATAATGATATTAGGTGTTTACCTAATATCATTATGGGACTAATCTAACGTAAGATACGTGTTTACGTTACGCGTATCTTATACCTTTAAACGAGCAATTCTTGTATACATACCTATATATTTATATATTTCGGGGATCTAGGAAACGGCTCTAACGATAACACTGATTTAAACTTTCACGATTTTTACACATTATTAAATTGTACAACGGGACTTAATCACGTATCTAAGTTTTAAGATTTACCTCCGACGTTTCGAGGACGGCGTTGTCCCCGTGGTCTCGGAGAAGACTGGCTAAAGTTGACATCAGCATCTTCTAACCGCGCGAGTTTTTCGAACTACCCGCACTTGGTATTGTTTATCAGCTTGAACGTTTTGCGCACTAGGGATGTCACTCTGTCGACACACACCACTAACGATATTCGATTTATCGACTGTCGATATTCGTTTACGCTTACATTTACTAATGACTGGATTCCATGTGGATGAGATCTTGAAACCCTCGTCCCGATTGAAATTACTATGTTTAACATTTTTGAGTTCTTATACGTTTTCCGATCATAGCTCGGTCTCCCAGATACTTAAAATAACGATAGTGCGCCCCAGTGACACTTGTCAAAAGTGGACAACAACATAATATTGACATAGAGGTAGGTATTTATGCTATTTTTATATGCGTGTAAGTATCTCGTAAATTGTGTAATAAAAATATGTTTTGTAGACGCGTTTACTTGATGTGGGTAGATTGATTTTCTGCCCGTTTTCTACTGCCATGACACACGCTGTTTAGTCACGGCACCGCAATTGCTTGTCAGCGGAGAAGATCGATAGGCCGACAATAATATGAAGCCGCTTCTTTAGACACGTTGTATAACATGTTGGTAGGAAATATTTAATTTTGACACGAGTAAAAAAAACTACACTGTTACTTAACAATGATTAATAAGTGGTTTATTAAACTTAACTGAACAAGCTTTTTTTATAAGTAAACTAGATTTAAAGTGCGGTCAAGGAATTCGTTTTCTAAACCATTTCATACGTTTGTCACAGTGATAATAATATTAGACCTCAAGCGACTTTAATATTGCCGACCCCACTTTGAAATTTTTCAGTGAGAGTCTGTGCGGAAAGAGAAGTCGTGGGATGTATTGTGCCCCATACATTCCACGACTCTTCTCTTTCCGAACAGACTCTAAAATAAGAGTTGATACAAGAAATATTAACTTCCTATAAAAATAATTGACAATAATATGTACAGTAATAAAAAATACTATCCCTGAAACATAATCTTGTCTTCGGTTACCGCGATAGTTACTCATGAAATAAAACTATTAAAACGGATTATAACGCGTATAATACTGAATTTATTCTACATCCCGACGTTTCGAACCCTTTACAGTGTTACGGGTGACGAGCCACCCGTTGACCACGAACGCTGTAAACTTGTAAAGGGTTCGAAACGTCAGGATATAGAATAAATTCAATATACGCGATATGATCCGTTTTAATAGTATTATTTTATCCCTGTATGGTCAAATTGTGATAGCTGTCAGAATTCCACGGAATAAAAGATAGCAGTTTAGGTTAAACATTTGAGTTCATAGCATGGCGAGTGTTTACGCGCTGTCATTGTTAAAATTGTAACCGGAAGTGCTAGTGAGACTCCATTTGTTTGACGATACGTTGTTTACCGACTGTGCCCACAATGTTGCGTAATGAGAGCAGTGAGAGCCCTACTTGATGATGGCAGGCCTCGAGTGGCATCTTTTAATTTTAACTCTATTTCATAGGAAACATTATATTAAACCAATCAGGTTAATTTAATTGTATTGGAAGAGACATATGTGTTTTAATTGGTATCGGAAATCAAATAGCAGCTTGGTAAATCTTTTTTACAGATTGCGAAACGTGAATACGCGTTTAAACTCAAAATAAAATGAATACCTATGAAAAGTAGATAAATAATATTTGTCATAGGTATTAATTTTATTTTGCGATGTTAATATGTACATACATAAAATATAGGAAAAATGTTTAACATAAGTACAGGAAGAAATGTGGTCATCAGACAAATCCATTATTTCCTGCTACCTAAAGGTTGGCTGGAGGATATCGCCTTTTTATAGTTATAGAACTAACTACATAATTCCCGCCAGCTTTGATGAGTTGTTGAACTTATTTATAAGCAGATAATGCTGTAAATGCTTCATAAAGTATTTTTGAATAGTGGCCAATGTGACCATCGCACTCACAAAACAAAGCTCACACTGCTCACAGCCGCGTGTTGCACAAAACCAACATTTTCACACTACCACATATCTACCTAAATTAATGTCCACAGGTCAAATAAAACTAATTTAACTACAATGACGGTCAGGTGGTTATTAAGCTTAAATCTGTACCAACTCAGATAATGCTGTAAATTCTTCATAAAGTATTTCTGAATAGTGACCAATGTGACCACCGCACTCACAAAACAAAGCCCATAGCCGCGTGTTGCACAAAACCAACATTTTCACCCACCTAAATTTTATTAATGTCCAAAGTTGAAATAAACCTAATTTAACTACAATGCCGGTCAGGTGGTTATTAAACTTAAATTTGTACCTACTCAGATAATGCTGTAAATGCTTCATAAAGTATTTTTGAATAGTGACCAATGCACAGACAAGACATCCTCCAGACTGAGCTGAGCATAGTAGCGCTACCCCCTCTGCCACGAATATACGGTAGTTTTACTCCATTTTCGAGTCAAAATGTCTTTGTGTGACGTCCGTGTCTTTGAACGGACCAATCACGGCACGGGACTCGCTCATCTCGTCCGCACCCCAGTATTTTTGGCAGCATCGGTTTCATGAAATAATTGCTCTAAACTCCGTCTAGAGGATTCCGTCTATGGACCAATGTGACCACCGCACTCACAAAGCGCCTGTTGCACAAAACCAACATTTTCACACTACCACATAATGTCCACAGTTCAAATAAAGCTAATCAAACAACAATGCCAGTCAGGTGGTCCAGACCACACGGCTGCGTTGCTTTCACAATTAACGAACGTACGGAAATATATGACAGTCATTGTACGGTTTTGACTATACTTGACAGAATGAAGTGGGTAGTTGTTACGAGTGTCGAAATGATGTTTACATTGTTTTGATTTCATAGATTTGTAGTTACTTAGTTTTGAATACTACAGGGTGCTTCCTGTAACAGGAGCAATAAATTAAATTAAAAATTAAAAATTATAAATTAAACTAAACATTTGTTCAGCTACTTTTAAAAATTATGAATCCTTTAGACTTCATCTTTTTCATACAAAATAAATTTTGCCTTCAATGTACGCTGACATCAGTGTATTTTGACGTTGCTTGTCACGCTTTAAACATAACAAAATTTACAATACATTGCGTCTTAGAATAAACTTAAAAGTGTAATAAAAATCAAAACACGAGTTATTTTCAAAAGTTGCTGAACAAATGTTGGTCAGTTTGAGGAGTACAGCCTACAGTTTAATTTATAACAGCTGTATAATAATAATATACTTTTTAAGCTTCTTCGGCGTGATGAAATAATGATGATGATTGATAAAAACTACCCTATGTTCTTCCATGTGCCTCTAACCATCTCCATTCTAAATTTCATCTAAATCGGTTCAGCGGTTTAAGCGTAAAGAGGTAACAGACAGAGTTGCTGTCACCACAGTAGTAGGCAGTGATTTTAATATTTATTTATTTATTTTAGTCAACCATATTTTCCTTACGGATTATCCCCGATATCATTTTAAACACCTCTCGAAGAATCGATTGTTGATGCACCAAAGCTCTCAGTATACAAAAGATAAATTAAAACTTTAAAAAACTTTGTTTTTATCGTCTTACGAAGACAATGCGATAAAACCATTAATTCACCCATCGGACCTTCCAAAGGTCAAACGTTTTTTATAACAATTGATGGCTTCATATGAGTCTAAAATACGTAAAAAACTCGAAATCCGTGTATTGTAATACGAGCCATTGTTGAGTCAGCGGGCATGATAAATAGTACGAGTGACGTGTTAATACACGCTTCTTTTATTGTTTGATTGTCGGGTAAAATGGCGCTTTTCACAGATTAAAGGGTTAATTATTAATTATGCTTGGAAAAAGGGTAAGTAATTAAATATTATCGTGGAACAAACTAATAATACTAGTAGGATAAAGCGATTGTCGTGAAAGCAAGGAAACAAATAAATATAAACGTTGTTTTACGTGGGTTTTATAAGTAATGCTTACCTTCAAAGTTTGATTTGAGACTTAGTAATGTTTCAAATTGTATAATTAAATTCTATATTTTTATTAACTCACCCAAAGAGGGATCAGACTGGTGTCAAAACAAATAAAATAAACATCCAAGTAGGTATACGCAGGATAAAACAAAGTATATGCATATTTACTTGTTTACAGTGGATCCATGTGACACTAATGAATTTATTAAAACTCCGAAAAAAGTTGCGCTCATTCGACGACACATTCAATTACACATTCCCTAATCTTTTCAGTTCGACAGTTCTACTACTAAACTATTTTTATTTGTTTATTTATTCATTAGACATTTATACGCATAACATAAAGCATCGTCTGCTGCTCAGTCTACCCCCGCGCAGATACAGACAGCTTCAGAAGCTAACTTAAAATCTCAAGCAGCATTTTAGCGTCCCCTGCCCGGTCAGACTTTTTGCGGTCATCCAAATCTTCGAATGATTTAACGGAAAATCGCGTATCCCGGATCAAAGTTCGGCCATTGTTGAGGACTGTTGAGGATGGTTGAGGTGAGGTTGAGGTGAGGTTGTCTAACGAGATGGGGTATTTGTGGAGATAATTGGTTGAGGTTTATTAAAAAAATAAGTTGCTTTTCGGTGAAGGAAAATATCGCAAATTCCTAGGCTGGACGATCAGGTATACATACATGTTATAAGTTATAACTTGTTGTTTTACTAAAGTTCAGATTTAATTATTCTAACTGTACTTTTTACACATAACATCAATAAAACATCACTTAAGTGGCAATTGTCTTACTTTCTCATTTTAAAACGCTATTAATAATATTTTATTGATCAATATACTTACTTACATACCTATATCAATCGGAGAATAAGATCTCACCAGATAACTTTGTCATTCAAACTTGTTTCTTATCTGAAGGTGTTAAGATTCAATTTAGATTATGTTTGAAGTGGATTTATATCGGTATGGATTAGATACAGGGTGTTTGGTAATTGTAGATCGATAAATATCTGAAACATCTGTAATCATAACAATCAATTAGGATTGCGAGGTTTTGGCACATTACGATTTGGCCGTAGAGTTAAGAAAGTTCAAGAACTGGAGGGCTTTCACTTTATTTAGTATATGAAATATGTAGGTATATTTTATTTCAGTTTAAAAAGTGTATTGAAATATTACTTTGCAGGTAAAGCATTTATTATTAGTAATTATTAAACTCAAAAGGCAGCCTTAATGAATCGGAAAATGAAAGTCCCTTACGGTATAAACATTTCAGTACAGTACATAAATATGTTACTGTGTGTATGTTAACTTATTTTTTCAGTTTTTTTTTTCAGAATAATTAGCTTAAATCTAAAATAGGCCCTTGAGGCAGATTGTACCTACGAAATTAAAAATGTTTGCTAACCTACTAAAATGAATCTTACTGAACATTTAGTAAATAGTAAATCATATGAGCCGAAAATAAGACATAAGGCCAATCAATAACAAACAAAATATTTAGGTGTAGATATTTACTATAGGCACAGAATAAATAATAGTACTAAGTACAGAAGACTCACTCTCTAACAAAACGCGTCTGTTACGATCAGCACAGATATGGCCGCTAGGTGGCGACAGCGCCACGCGCGGCTTATGGCTTTCCCCAAAATTGGGGCCGAACGGGTGTACTTTTAGCTACCTGTAGCAAAGCGACGAAATCGCGGAGTGAGACACGCCTGCTAAGTATAGCTTAAAATGATTACTCTTTATCCCTTGAAGTGGCAGGAACCGGCTCCCGGAAAATTTACGTCATTTAAATTTGAAATTTGATTAATTAAAATAAAGTCGAAATTCGAACAACTCAAAAATTACGTATGGTTGAAAGGTTATAAGCCTAAATCCATCGTAAGATTTTCGCGAGCCTCTAAACATTCCTAACTCTACATAGTCCAAGAGGTCAGAACAAGTCCACCGGCCCACATTTATTTAATTATCGTATTAGTTGCCACTCTCGATTGTTGCTTGCACAATGACGAGTCCACTTTCGACGGCGGGCGAGTCCATTCGTGTACAGCGTGATTTCATTTGTATAGTTATAGGTGCAAAAGTGTACAATAATTAATATTACACAAAGCTGACACGGAAACATACAAACTTTTCTGACAAACGGAATTGACCTTAGATAAACTCACATACGGCCCGGTTCGAACTTTAAGATATACGTGAAATATTACGTCTAGATACGATATGTATTAGATATGTCAGTGTCAAAAGTGACGTTTTTGTTTGATGAAACGTCACTTTTGACACTGACATATCTAATCCATATCGTATCTAGTCTAGACGTAATATTTGACGTATCTTAAAGTTCGAATCGGGCCGCCACAGCCTAAACCAGCTATTGACAGTAAGACCTTTAAATTTGAAACATATTTTTTAAATGTTGTAGAGATCCATTAAGAAGGTTTTTTTTTTTAATTCAACAACGTGGTGAAAATGGGGTTTATAGTTTTTAATGTCTTCTGTGTTGACGAAATCGATGCTATCAATGATGCCAACCTTTGTCTAGTATACTTAATTTACCGTGCCTAGTATACCCAATCGTTTGTCGTTGTCTTAATATATAAAAAAACATAATGTCATATTCAAAATTAATTATTTAATTTTTTAACTTAACATTCCGTATTATGATACTAAATTAAAAATATCCATGGGGTCCTAGCGCGCATAAGTTGTTCGCAGAAATTGCGAAACGTCAGGTTGACGTAACTGGTGACCGAAGAGCTGGTGGCTACCTCGCACAACGTATCAGCATTGCGATACAGCGAGGAAATGTCGCCAGCAGCCTTGGTACAATGCCTCAAGGGCCTATTTTAGATTTAAGCTAGTTTTTAATTTCTTTTAGTAATACCACTGTACCTATATATCTTGTTTGTAAATAAATGATTATACCCCCAATTAAAAATATATAAAAAAACACGTTTAAAAAGTTACTACATCTGGTTGAGCTGCACCTACAAATCCGTTTTACCAAAATCAAAAAGTATAATAAACTAATTAAAGACAAAATGAAATACAGCCTGTATATGAGTACTAAAATTGAAGCCACCTTGCCAGACAAGCTGCTCTACTTCGTTGCTAACATTATAATTTATTGTGAGAACCGAATACCAAACAGAGTAACTAAGTGGCGAGAGGCATTGGTCAATGCTGTTTTATGCCTTTTAGGGTATTTAATTACTTATTGATGGTAGAATGAAGTAATAAAATTAATTAGCATATCAAATTATTGCCGTAATCAATTTGAGATAAATTAATCATTCGCAGTTTTTTACATTTAAGAATATTAATGAATGGCCGTTTTTATGAACATAATAAATGTAGTCTTAGATTTGTTTAATAATTAAACATGAAGGGAAATAAGGAAACTACAGGTGATATTCGGATATCAGCTGCGGCTGCATTACTGTTGCAGCGTCGTTGTGAAAGGAGTGACATTTGACGCCGCATTACTGCCACGCCGTCACTCCTTTTATCAAGGAAATTGACAGATACGTCACCTTTTGCTTTGTTGAGATCAGTTCGGTTTTCCTCGAGATGTTGTTTAGGGTTCCATACCCAAAAGGTAAAAAACGGGACCCATTACTAAGACTCCGCCGTCCGTCTGTCCGTCTGGCTGTCCGTCCGTCTGTCTGTCTGTCTGTCACCAGGCTGTATCTCATGAACCGTGCTAGCTAGGCAGTTGAAATTTTCAAATATGATGTATTTCTGTTGCCGCTATAACAACAAACGTGAGTTTTTTTTAACCGTTTTTTTCGCAATGGTATGGAACTCTTCGTGCGCGAGTCCGACTCGCACTTGGCCGGTTTTTTTTTTACACCGAAGAGCTGTCGGAAAGTTTGGATGCCATTTTGCCCATAAATCCCGAGAAACTCATTGGTATTCGTCGGGAATCGAACCTACGACATCTAATTTGTAAGCCATAGGTACGGTAACTAAGCTACTTGGGTGCGTAGGCAACGTGCATTCGTGAACGCTCCGTAGCGAACGAAACGAAACTATCACTGTCGTAAGTGTGGAAGAATGATAAAGAGAGATGACTACGATACACTACGAAGCGTTAACGGTTAGCACGTTGGCTACGCACCCTGGGTGCTTTCAAAACTGATCTGTACCGCTATCATGGTCACGTTTTTATCACCTGTCATGTCATGCGTCACTTTCGCACTTACATACTTATTAGAACGTGACAGGCATGGTGACAAATGATAAAGAGCCGGCCATATTAGCCCTACTGCTTACTTTATGAATGCAAAAATAGCTCAGAGACATTTACGAGTAATTTTAACCTATTTAAAGCCTATGCAATTCGATCAGTGATAAGTACTTTCTCCGATAATAAGGCCTCGCTGGGTTGAAAGCCAACCTTTCGCAAAAACTAGTGCCTACGCCAATAGGGATGATGACACATGTTGAATTTTATAACAAAATCTAGTAAAATAGATAGCAAAGGAGCAATTTATCACAATAATGTGGATATTAAAATAAAAAATTGAAAAATTACAAAAATACAGGACCTGAAAGTTTCAAAATTTAAGTTTTTTTTTAACTTCCAAAAACGATAAAAGTGGTACCCTTACTTTTATCGTTTTTGGAAGTTAAAAAAAAACTTAAATTTTGAAACTTTCAGGTCCTGTATTTTTGTATTCGATTCCTTAAATTTCACCCAAAAAATATTGTATAGCAACTATATACATAAACGCAATATTTCACGGACAAAACGCAATTTTCTTGTATTGTCCATACTACAAGATGGGCTCCCAGAGACCTTGACGTCACGTTCCCTTGTAGTTTTGTATAGGGCGTTTCGCGAGTGAAGTGCGACTGTCGGCCTTTGACTACAATTTCTGACTTTTGTGTTACTTTAATGCAATGGGTCCCATATAGACATTTGATCCTAAAAACAAATCCGATCGATTGATACCATAAATGAAAATTAGTCATGTAGCCTATTGTACCCATGTGCCGTGGCGAAAAAGAAAAAAGTAAGAGGAAAAATACTTACGTACTTTCTCCACCTTACCAAATAGACGAATGTGTGATTCGTTGTAGTCCAATCGATTGTCTATAACAATCCCTTGACGCCGCCGCTCCATCCATCAGCCGGGCGCCATCTTTGATCGATGAGTTGTCACCTGGCTGTATTATTGACTGCGCTCGCGCATGCTACAGTCTGGTCAACCAGGTTTTAAGGACCTTGGGAATTCGGAAGCAATGTATAATCCACTTGGAACTCTTCAAGAAAGTGTAAACTGGGTGTACAGTCGCCATCAGATATATCGGAGCGGCCAAGGCGCTCACAAATATGTGAACACGCCTTTATTGTCAAGGCGTTAGAGCGACCGATATTATTATGATATTTTTGAGCACCTCTGCCGCTCCGATATATCTGATAGCGACTGTATTACCTATCAAATGCTGTTATGTCGTCGAATCAGTCAACTGGCCAGTCAACCAGTTACCAATTACCAGTCAAGAGTAGTGTTAAAACTCCTTTCAGTCCTCTGCTGTAAGTAAGACTTTAAGACTCGGAAGTATTTTAAGCGCTGAACTTCGTAAAAACGAGTCAAGTTCTTTAAATTTGGACTCGACAACAAGACGCGGGTTCTTACGACCATGTTTAGTAAGAAGGTGGATCTCTATTGTTACCCAAAAAGTTTTAAGTCATAATGTATTGTTTGCCCGCATTTTCGTTAGTCATAATTTATTTGATTCAGAAACGCGTCACTTTTCAGGATTGCCATAAAACAAACTAAACCAGATGGGTTACTATCTATAGGATGGCCTTACAAAAATCCTGAAAAGTTAACGGTTTCAGTTTTATAACTAATAGCGACCCGCCCCGGCTTCGCAGGGGTTAATAAAATATACATAAACCTTCCTCTTGAATCACTCTATCTATTTAAAAAAACCGCATCAAAATCCGTTGCGTAGTTTTATAAAATAAGGTAAGGTTAAGGTAAGGTAAGGTTTTATATATACAGTATGTGTCAGAACGAAAGGCCAAGAAAGAGACCCATTAATGTTTAAGGCGCTAGACGCCGTTTTTGGCCGAAAACTCTAACATTCTAGAGTCTATATCTTCTTAACGGTTCAACAAAAAAATATGAAAAAAATATATATGATTTTACGTTTTATGTACAACATTTCCAACGTTTGACTTGTTCCCTATGACTTATAGTTTTTCCAAAAAAGGAACATTACGACAGGCCGTTTTGCGACTAACTTTGCCTATTTCTAGTAAACGGTTTATTCGATTAAAGTTATTTTTAAACTAGAATAATTGTTTTAACAGATACTACAAATGCAACGTAGAATAATGTTAATAAATATTTTTTTTTTTAAGAAATCGAATATTTTTCAACATTTTGTGCGTATGTAGCTCGAAAAAGGCGTGGCCGGCAGTCGTGTGCTAGCTTTGAGACGAGGAGGCTGTGTCGCTCGTCGCTCCGTGCCTTCCTTGTATTCTGCATGCTTGTTCTGAGCCGAGGTGCAATAAAATTGGAGTTATTGTGGCCAAAGATTAAATAACTGCAGAATGTTGATTTGGTTGTGACGCGCTTTAGCGCGCGCAACACGGTGTTTCGCAGCCTATTATTACGAACGTAATGACAATATTTCCACTTATGTTTGAGAAAGCTTCATTTGAAATATATAAAAAATGTTTTCGAACATGCGCCGACATATTGCCATTAAAATTTAACGTTATTAATAAAGTTCAATTTCTAAAAAAAATTGATCAACATTGGCAATTTATGTTGTAGGTATATACTATATAGTTTGATTCAGAAACCATTACATTTTTAGGATTGTTACCCATTAAAAGGATGTTAGTTTATTAAGTAAATCTGGGGGCACGGCAGTGCCCCCGCCAAGTCTAGCAAAAAAAGAGGCCGTCCCATCCTTTTCTCGAAGCGATTCAGGCCATTTTCGACGTCCTGTAATTTTGTGCTGGCTGAAGCTAAAACCCTGAATTTTCAGTAATATATAGGGCTAAACATGCTTAAGATATATTCTTAAAAAACATTCAATTTGAACTAGTAGTTTAAGAATTATTGTACGTCAAAATTCCTTATTTTCGACACTGACACACTCACTCACTCACTCACCTACGATCATCATAATTCTAAGGTACTTCTAGTATATCCACAAGCTTCAAATTTTAAATATAAGTAGTTTTTAAATTTAATTTTAAAACCTAAAAATATTGCAATATCAGTCACGTTTTAAAGATCTAAGAACTGCATAAGTAAGTTTGTAATCCCATATAAATATTTGCTATTACAAAGTTACTGTTGCAGTTCCTACAAATAGTAGGTAGTAAAGTAAAGGTACACTACGATGTACGATGTGAGTATGAATGAAGATGTGTTTCTTTATGATATGTGTATACATAGTATGAGTACCCGAATAGAAGGACTGTCTACAAAAAGAGATGAGATCCCATCAAAAACATTAAGTACATGTAAAAAGGTGCAAGTCTCGCAACGCTTTCTACTACAAAAAAGTTTTGAGATGTAATGTGAAACCAAGTCGGTTATTTTAATCAGTGCCAGGGGGTGTTAAAACTGTATCAAATATATATCTTTAATTTGTAATACATATAATGACTTGGCAATCGCACGGCTGCAAACAAAAGGTATACGAGTATAGCGCCAACTGCACGCCTCGCCTCTGGGCTGTATCTTATTCTTTGAACCTCGTGGCGGTGCAGCGATACAAAATTCACGTACGATCGCAGCGAGCGGGGTAAGCGGGTGGTGCGGGTACAGAGCGCTTAGCTCCGCCCTGACGCTCAAGGGCATTGGGCCTTCCAATCGTCTTAAGTGATACTGAGTAACTTTTACTATGGGACCAACCCCGAAAACGCGGAAAAAAAATTGGATGTTTCATACATTTTGCTGGTCTGATGTTGAAATTTCCTATGGGAGAGTCACTTTTTTTTTTCGCGATTACAGGGTTGGTCCCATAGTAAAAGTTGCTCAGTATGACTGAAACATTAATGGGTCTCTTTCTTGGCCTTTCGTTCTTATAGATACTGTATATAGTGATGATAATATGACAAACAATACATTATGACTTAAAACTTTATGGGAAACAAAAGGACCCCTTAGTGGGTACTTATACTGGTTGTTTCGAGGCCTCGACTCGCCTGTGCTCGTAGCGTTTAGAATAAGACTGCTGCGTTTGATTCAATATCATAAAGATTATCAAAAGGTCGTAAGTACCACTACTTTCCTTGTCAAGTCCGCCAGTTTAGATTAAGATTATAATATAATTAATCGACACTGTAACCAATTGTTGTTTATCCCTGTCCGACGAGTAAGGCTTGTAATGTATAGGGTTGGTGATTGTTTAATTAATTCATTGTATTTCTCACTTAAAGGTTAACTAGTTGCCGAGATTGTGTGGAAAGATAAATTCCCATTGTTATACAGATTATACGGTTACGAAAGGAAAAGTATAGTTGACATAATATAATTTTGCACCAATCTCTCGACCCACTTATGGAATAGGTACTAGTGCAAATTATATTTCGTCAGTCTAAATGTTAAGTTTAAATAGTGCTATCAATTGCTATATAGTTTTAAAATATCTACATTTATCGATGCTATATTTTTTTAGGTATGTCATTGCCTTCAGGATTCCGTTGCAGTTAACATCAACTTTGACTGCAAGGCACTGTTCAAATTAATTTGATTAAAGTAACAAAAAAAAAACACTAGCTATCACGGTTCATGAGATACGGCCTGGTGACAGACAGTCTGACGGACGGACAGACGGACAGCGGATTCTTAGTAATAGGGTCCCGGTTATACCCTTTGGGTACGGAACCCTAAAAAAAGAATACGACTCAATCGGGACTTGAACCCACGGTACATCCTTGGTTTCACCTGCGCCAACGCTTATCCAATTGAGCTATCGGACTGTTGTAAATTGGATGGTGTTTAGCAAAAATGTATCAACCCACATTGATTTTGCGATAAAATGTCAACTTTAAGCGTAATTTTTTTGAGTTTACATCTTATTGCAAAATGAATGTGGGTTGATACATTTTTGCTAAGCACCATCCGCCTAATCTACTGATATATTTCGCATTGTGCTTTCTCAACTAACAGTGCAAACATCGCACGCAAACATTGTGCATTGCCACGGTTCACACCGAGCTTACAAACATAACTTACAAACGGCAATATACGGCTAAGCTTTTAACAGATGCCATACGTAAATCAATTTTTCGCAACAATAGACCGATTCAAAACACTAAACGACACAACAAGCATCTACTCTTCAAACGAATCTGAACCCTAGCGTAAACACTTTAAGTCGGAATGGGGTTGTGTGTTGAATAGGATGTCTGCTGGATGGTATGATGCTGTAAGTAACAATGTACCACTTGCGAGCACTTGCTTGAATGCTTGCGCCAGATACGTTCACAGGGAATCTATGTGTTGGTTCGATTTATTTGATAGCGTACGACTATATTCTTAACTAGCGACGCGCCTCGACTTCCCACGGATTAACAAAATATACATAAACCTTCCTCTTGAATCACTCTATCTATTAAAAAAAACCGCATCAAAATCCGTTGCGTCATTTTAAAGATCTAAGCATACATAGGGACAGACAAGACAGCGGAAAGCGTTGTCAACTGCTAGTTGATGGCTCTCGGTAGCTTAGTTGATATTGTAACTATGGGCTGGTATGGCGAGTAGCGAGTTTGAGTTTCACCCGACACATTGAATTTTTCATTTTCCAATTCAATCCAATACTTTATTTCCTAGAATATGGTACATACAATCCCTTTATCTAAGCATTTTGGCATTCGTTAGCAGACATCAAGGCTTAAATTCATATTTATTTAATTTCTTTCACATCCTGGATGTGGTTATAGTTTTAATTCTGTTTCTGCTATATTATTGGTAGATAATAAACTTTAAGATAAACTTTACCTCCGTAATCGTAATTGCTAGGATGTGGTTCGGTTTTAAATGTAATCAAGTACTTGATTATATTTAAATACTAACTAATATAATGTCGATATCTTCTGGTCAGGTTTCCGTTTCGGATAGTGTAATCAATTGATTTGCATGTCAAGTAGCGCAATTTCAAGCGATACGTAATTGTTTTTAAAAGATTTTTATGCAACAGTTATATTATACAGATCTAGAAAGATGAGTGGCGCTGTAATAATAATGTAAAGTGCATTTTTGACTTAGTTATACAACACGCCTTTGTGAACTTTGCTGGCGAAATATAATCATTGCTTTGCTTGTACGCTTGTTCAAATACTTATATCAATCAAATATTATATTCTAAAACCTCTTCTCGCTCGTTGATCGTAATTTGTGTATAAATACTATAAATGCGTAATAAATGTAAGTTCGTATCATCATAATTTAGCAGACTGAATCAATATAATATAATCTAATATGGAATAATTACGATTATAATCCTAATAATAATTAAGGCTTATGGAAATAGCACTGATTGTAATTACCATCAGCTGTCTCCATACATACATATGTACGGCCTTGACACACAAACATATGCAATATTATATATGCATTTATCATTACTAGGGAGCCCGTTCACTTTCATTAATATGATTATTTGCATATTATGTAATCTCATTACATACTAAGTAGTGTCAAGCAATGACGATTTATGTCTTGACTCGTCAATTGGATTAAGTATGAACGCTTGACCGGTTTTGTTATTACGATAAAGAATTATGAATACGATTATGATTATGATGTGATTTTAGTTTGGCAATCTGGTAAAATTGATTATATTAATTTACTGAGTTATTCAAGGATCTGCTACGTACAACCAGCATGAATAGTAGAGTATCAAACAACGCGCCAAAATTATCTGCCACCATCGAATACTTTTCCATTTAACTATATCTATATATATAAATGCAAGTGTCCTGACTGACTGACTGACTGACTGACTGACTGATTCATCAACGCAGAGCCGAAACTACAAAAGCTAGAAAGATGAAATTTGCACACTAGGTTGCATTTATAAAGTGTACAAGAGATAAGAAGCGATTTTGAAAAATTCAACCCCTAAGGGGGTTAAAAAGGGGATGAAAGGTTGTATGGGGAACAAGTTTTATTTTAAGCTAGGAATTTGAAACTTTGTAAAAATGTATTATATTAAAAAACAAGAAAACTAATTTCAGCGTTTTTGAAAATTCATCACCCAAGGTGGTGAAAAAGGGGTTGAAAGTTTGTATGGAGATCAAATATTTTTGTGAGTGTGGGACTTGAAACTTTGTATATGAGGATATTATTATAAGACAAGAAAAGTAATTTCAGCGTTTTTGAAAATTCATCCCCTAACAGGGTTAAAAAGGGGTTGAAAGATTGAATTCATTACAAATGATTTGAAACTTCTTAGAAAGGCATAATAGCCGATTACAAAATAAAGTAATTGCGACGTTTTTTGGAAATTCAACCCCTAAGGGGGTTAAAAAGGGGATGAAAGTTCGTCTTGGGGTGCAAAATTCATTTCAAGCTAGGAACTTGAAACTTTGCAAATAGATATTAAATTTAAATACCAGAAAACTAATTTCAGCGTTTTTGAAAATTCATCCCCTAAGGTGGTGAAAAAAGGGTTGAAAGTTTGTAAGGATATCAAACATTTTTTCGAGCGCGGGACTTGAATCTTTGTATTTGGGGATATTATTAAAAGACAGGAAAAGTAATTTCAGCGTTTTGTAAAATTCATCCCCTAACAGGGTTAAAAAGAGGTTGAAAGTTTGTATGTGGTTCAAATTTTATTTTAAGCTAGGTACTTGAAAGTTCGTAAAAAGATATATTATTAAAATACAAGAAAACTAATTTCTGCGTTTTTGAAAATTCATCCCATAAGGTGGTAAAAAAGGGGTTGAAAGTTTGTATGGATATCAAACATTTTTTCGAACGCGGGACTTGAATCTTTGTATTTGGGGATATTATTAAAAGACAGGAAAAGTAATTTCAGCGTTTTGTAAAATTCATCCCCTAACAGGGTTAAAAAGGGGTTGAAAGTTTGAATCCATAACAAATGCTTCGAAACTTTTTAGAAAGGCATAATAGCCGATTACAAAATTAAGTAATTGCAACGTTTTTGGAAATTCAACCCCTAAGGGATTTAAAAAGGGGATGAAAGTTCGTCTTGGGGTGCAAATTTTATTTTAAGGTAGGAACTTGATAATTTGCAAAAAGATATTAAATTTAAACACAAGAAAACTAATTTCAGCGTTTTTGAAAATTCATCCCCTAAGGTGACGAGAAAGGGGTTGAAAGTTTGTATGGATATCAAAAATTTTTTTGAGCGCGGGACTTGAATCTTTGTATTTGGGGATATTATTAGAAGACAATACAAGTAATTTCAGCGTTTTGTAAAATTCATCCCCTAACAGGTTTAAAAAGGGGTTGAAAGTTTGTACAGGGTACAAATTTTATTTTAAGCTAGGAACTTGAAACATCATAAAAAGGTATTATTTTAAAACGGAAAAAAAATAATTTCAGCGTTTTTGAAAATTTATATCTCAAGGTGGTGAAAAAGGGGTTGAAAGTTTGTATGGAGTTCAAACATTTTTGTGAGAACGGGCTTGAATCTTTGTACAGAGGCATATTATTAGAATACAAGAAAAGTAATTTCAGCGTTTTTTAAAATTTATCCCCTAAAATGGTTTAAAAGGGGTTGAAAGTTTATATAGGGTTCAAATTTTATTTACTTCAAACTTCGTAAATGAGTAGTTAGGTAAATACAGGACATGAAAATCTTTTAAGGGGTTTGAGAGGGATTATGTCGAGAACAATTTTATTTAGTTAGGGGCTAGAAACTTCGTAGGTTGTGAAAGACAAGTCTCATGCGTTGTATAATAATTATAATTAACAAATGTTTAACCGTCCTACTGCAATATTTTGCTGCATAATGTTCTAAGCTAATGTAGAATATATAACCACCAATATACAAATCCACGCGTACGAAGTCGCTGGCAACAGCTAGTACCTAATATATACCTACATCTCGACAGTTTGCGTTAAAAAGTATAAATATCTGGGAGTCCGAGCTTTCCTCGGAAAACATATAAAAACTCAATCTGTGCGCGTTTTCCCAGAGATAAGACCTAGCTAGATCAATTTTTCGCCCCCGAAAACCCCCATATAGCAAATTTCATCAAAATATATATGTATATAAATATTATACAAGAATTGTTTATTTAAATTATAAACAAACAATTCTTGTATTTAAACTTTAAAGGTATAAGATTAACTTGTCTCTATTTAGTGTTCGTAGGAACTCGAGTCTTTTGTGTCTTTAATTTGAAGAAATCGACTTGCTTTTACGAGACTGCATTAAAAAACTTCTGGGTGGGTCTTCTCAAATGGACTCAAGCCTCCGAATAAAGACTCCGTCAACAATTTCGCAGGTTTTATCTAAATATTAGTAGCTTTAAAGAAAATAAGCGTTATTGTATGGTGTACCTGACTCATAATAACTTTTATACGAAGACAATGCTTTATTTTTTGTAAATTAGAGTTCTCAGAAAAGTCTCTGCAAAAGTTTCGGGTCTCTAACACGTTGAAAAGAACTCTAGTTTTGACTTAATTTTATGAGTCTTAAAAATATGTACAGTCGAGTCTTAAAGCAGAGGACCAACACTAAATTATGTATGATTGAAATTACAACCGCTCTTGGTACATAGCAGGGATCGGAACCGGTTTTTTGCAATAACCATATTTTTCGAATTATTTTATACTCGAAATGTAGGACTTAGTTGTGTGTTTAGGTTACGACTTCGTATTATTAGATTGCCCAATTAGAAATGAAGTAATTAGCAAAGAACGAAAAAATACCGTTTCCGTTCCCATACAAAAAATACCGGTATCCGATCCCTGGTACATAGTAAGATTATCCCTCTCTTATAAAAAGATTTAAAGGTTTTGACAAAGGATATTATGGAGTGAGCTCCTATTGTTGATTTTTGTTTGTTTTCAGCTAAAATCCAAATTTTCACACTGCCAAAGATGACAGGTAGCAAGCACATTATCTAAGACTTGCCTACCTTTAGTTATCCCGCTTGGTACACAAATGTAAGATTGGCACATGCCGCCCTCCTATAAATGTAAGATTAACCCTCTCTTTGCATTTCCGTGTGCGGCCGGTCTGATAAAAAGGTTGACAAAGGATATTGTATGGAGAGGGGTCCTATTGTTGTTTGTTTTCCACAATGCGGTGACAAGCTGTTGACTTGCAAGGACTTGCAGGGCGGTATGCTCTACTTGGGTTTGCTAATTGAATTTTACAAGATAGTGCCTCCTATCATAATAAAAAAAGTACATATTTTACATCTTAAAAGAAGAATACTAAAGAAACTCGAACGCTTAACCATCGAAAAAAGCTATAAATAATATATTATTATATAAGTAATATATTATTTGGTACAATGCCTCAAGGGCCTATTTTAGATTTTAAGCTAGTTATTAATTTAGTTTAGTATTTGTACAGTTATTGTAATACATCTGTATATATCTATTATGTAACTAAATATGTAATTCACATCTTGATAAAAAAATGCATGGAAAATAAATTCATTCATTTAACTACATTATCCCTTCGCAAACTTCTTTGAATATCAAAAAGTATATAGTAAAGTAAGTAAAAGTTCTTTATTCGCATAAAATGGTACAGTAATAGGTGGTAAGTAGAAAAAATCCAGTACAAGGATATATTTTGCTATACAATAGCATGCAAAGTAATCTTAAAGCTAGACTTGGATTAAACCCTAAACACTAGACTAACATAAAGTATACGTACTCGTAAGCTCATAATCATAACATATTATATTATCTGTTCCTGTCGAAGAGGGCATTAGTTGAATAAAACATTACAGTAGTGATTTGATTTTATCCAATTATTCAGTGTTACAAATTTAAGTAGCAGTGGCGACATCTAGGCGACAATGTAGTGTTTGAATACCATAGCAAAAGTAGAGCAACCACACTCGCGGACACCACGAGAACAATAGCGACTTTAGTGGGCAACAACTTCGGATTGCGCTTGAAATATTCACAAACTCATTCTGCGCCCGTCCGTCTGCCCATAACCTAAACACCAACATACACTACACTTAAACACGGGAAAACATACCTTAGCTTACAGTTAATAAAGTACAGAGGCAATGATAAAGTGGTGCGCTCTCAAGAAAATTGTTTAGATGTTTGTTTAAAATGTATTTATGCATAACAATGTGACCCCAAAACTATCAGTGACCTCGGGAAATTGATTTTTGTCAATAATATCGATTTTTATACAATTTGTTGTATGTCGTATTGAAATAGAAAGGCTGTTTTTGGAATAATTTTGCTGTTCTCTTTGATTTATTTTAGTTGATGGTTATCTGTGTCGATGATTTATGCAACAGTTTAAGAGTTTTACGGTAAACTCGTATGGAAGCTTGGGAATATTAGTCACGGTTCGTTTTAGTAGTCACTACTAATTGTGTCGTAAATTTAAGGTAAAACTTAATAGAAAAATGTTTAGGATACAGCCGTAAAAAATTTAGAAGCTATGTTTATTTAACAGAAAATACGAATTTGTACCGTAAAAGACGACGAGTGATTAAAAAAAACATTGAAATTGATTTTTTTAAGCAAACGTCGATAAAGTCAGATATGCCTATTCAATTAAGTTTTCTATTACCTATATTAGTTTTCGACCGAAACCAAAATTATTATCAATTCGTCCAACGACTTCCAATTTCACCTAAAAATATGACACAAACACATTAGTTATTATTATAACACAAATCAAACGAAAATAAATTCACACGCTCATTTAACAATCGGCCGTTATTTAAAATTCCAACAGAATACATTAATAATTAGTTAATTTCCATATCGAATTTCATACGCAGTCGGCCACCATAGCAACGGTCATTAGATGGACAATTTGTATGGTAAACTCACTAACTTATGTATACGAAGAAAATCATTTAATTAGGAACCCCCTACTGTTTATATTGATTACTCTTCGATGCTTAGGCTATGTAGAAAAAACCTCCAACTGATTAGTCTACCAATCTAGCAAGACCCCTTTGTACCTGCACAAAGTTTGCAGATTCAGGTCTTTTTAATTTGGGTGTAGGGTGTCCATAATTTTCGAACTATTACACTGGAAAAGAACATGTAATTTGTCGCCTTTCCCACATAACGTGTGGTGACGACGGGTGGTGCACGTTTAATACAAAAATGACGATTTCTCATACAATAATGGATTTGTTTGAACAGATTGTTTATTTAACGGTTCATTTTGTTTCAAGTTCATGCATTTAAATTAAGACTTTGTTATTCAATGAAGGAATTAATTTTAAGTTTAATAATTCTTTTGATAAATTCAATTTGTCTTAGATTGTAAAGCATTTCCTATTTAAATGCAACATATTATATTCAAAGTTTGAATTTTTCACATTGGTAAGTAGGCACATGTTTATAACATTAAATTATTTAACATCCATGTGGAAGTTACGTGCGTAGGTACCTATATGTTTTACATGGTTATAAAAAGTTTGCTTGATAAACTGAAAACCAGTTAAAACGTTTAAGATGCATGTATTTCTTTCTATCGCTCATTTTAAAACCCCCGCACCCTTTATCACAGAAAATAATGGCTTCCAAAATGACCGGAAGTTGCCACGATCGACCGGAAACGCGTCCAGACAGGAAATAGATTTTTGAAAGTTCCGAGTGAAAAGTGCGCTCGTTCGCGTTTTGTTTGGGGCGATAACTCGTTTATGGGTGGAAATGACAGTTAGTTAACAAAGATTGCCTGTAAGATATTATTGCTGTTAATAAACAGTCACTTTTCTGGATTACGATTATGAAAACGGATAATACTGAACAAACTAGCAACCGTTTTCAATGGGTACCTAAGTGCATTATTGAACTAGGGAACAAATACAATTATTTTATGAAATATTTTTTGATTTGTGTTTTAAGTCACACTACTATGTATAAATTACAAACTGAAATACATAACATACTTACACTAATGAAAAAAAAGTGGCACAGTATAGTAAAGAGAACTAAAGTCTATTTTTTTATTCGGTAGACTGAAATGACAGTTAATAATAGTATGAACATGAAATGTCATTTCATACTATTAACTGTCATATCAGTCGTATCAGAAATTGACTTTAGCATACAGTATGGACGCTCCCTGCCTTCTGCCTACAATGTCTTATCTCACTCACACAAGCACGGTACGCGTTCACCTACACGTGCTTAGGCTGTGTGCGTAGGAACGCATTTGTTTCAGACATTTGATCGCCAGTGTCCGAGGTGTGCTAGTGGTCAGCCAGCCTATTATGGATAGCTTTATCCATCTTTATCCACGTGATAAAATAACTGTCACTGTTTAACACCGTGGGAAAGAAAGTGACGTAGACAAGAACGACCATCATATCCGTACAGGACGTTAGCCGCGTAAGCTGAAATAATATATGAGAAAATGGTCGAGGATCGTGCCGTGAAGAAACCGTACTTGAGACAACCAATTGGAAGACGCCCGATTGAACGTCCTATGTAGGTACCGCTGGAAAGACGTACATAGTAGCGCAAAACCTGCCTTAAGGATGACTCACATTAGACCGGGCCGTGTCCGGACCATAGCTTCCGGCGCATACTTTTCTATGACAGATGACCGGTGATCACGTGATGCTTTCGATAGAAAACGAAGCTCCGGAAGCTCCGGCCCGGACACGGCCCGGTCTAACGTGAGTCTAAGGATGACTCGAACATAAATGACTTCGGCTATGGCGACTGGCGAGAGCTATCGCATGACCAAGAGGCATGGCGAGGCGATCTGGAGTCGGAGGCCAGGAGTCCAGGACTCACTTTGGGCCGTTGCGTCACCGTAGTAAGTGAAGCCCTTGCTACACGGTCGCCGACAAGCCTTCTAACCGTCTGTCCTTGGTCTGACCTTGGTCAGTTTTGGTCAAATTTTGTTGGAAACAACTGTCTACACGGTCCGTCCAGACCAAGGCCACGCGGTCTGAGGGCCTTGTCGGCGACCGTGTAGCAAGGGCTTATGTTTGAAATACGGAACACTTTCCCACAAGACTTCTTACTGATGCTTACGAATGTCTTCATTTAAAGGGTTTCACATTCGAATTAACTACGAAAGTGGGTTACAGTGCGCGTAAAATTTTATGGACTGCATTATTGCAAGTTAAGAGTGAGCAACAGAATGCAGAAGTGTTTTTATACATTATTTGCAAAGTTGTTCACGCCATGAAACTTGAGAAAAGTGTTTTATATGATCTGACCAAAAAAGTACAGCCACCTGATATGTTATTAACGACTGTACTGAACGCATCGCCATGCGAGTATAGTCAGCATCAAAAGTAGCGGATGAAATAACGCTCCAAAAGTATCTGGTATTCTGAAATTATTTTCCAAATTAATACATAGTCCGTACTTTAAGTCGCGCCAGATATATATGGAGTCGCGCGCGAGAACGCAACTCATGGCCTCATGCTAGACCGCCAGATAGTACCTCAGTTTTACAGTTAGCATTCTACAGTATCTGCCACAGTCAACATCTTGTTCTACATATATCTGTCGCAGGGAAATGATCAAAACAGCATTTGTTCAAATCTCTGTTTTGATCATTTCCCTGCGACATATCGACATAAATAGGTACAATTTATATTTTCGTTAAGCTATCTTACTTGTGGCCAACTTCTGGAGTTCTGGACCAAGATAACCACGGAGTGGGAGCCCCACGAGTCTAACTGGAGATCCGGCAGACCTCGCCGGCGATGGCGGGATAACTTGGACTCCTTTTTGGGAGACTGGCCAACTTGGCTAGCATTTTAATTAACCGACGAAAAATTTTTTATGTATGACCACGCATAACTTTTTACAGAGTAGTTCGATTTTGATAATTATTTTTTTATTGAAAAGGGTATACCCCGAAGTTGGTCCCATATAAATTTGGAAAAAAAAATCCAACCTTAAGGGTAGGAAAATAGGAAACTAAAAATGGAAAAATAAAAACTTTTTACAAAAAAAATAAAACCGACTTCAAAAATGATGAAACATATCAGTTGGTAACGCATAGACTTCAAAAAGGATACCTAATATTTTATTTCATCCTTTTTGAAGTCGGTTTTTGTATTCGTTAACATTTTTCGACAGACTCGTCTACGGTACCTACCTGTCATTCCCATACATTCTCTATCGATTAGTTAGGGCCCGGCCACATGTCAGCGGTGCGGCGCCGCCGCCGCCGCGCGGCGCGGCACCGCAGAAATCTGCGGCGCCGCAAACCGCTCTGCGGCGACGCCCGCCGCAACGCAAAGCGGTGCGCGGCGCCGCGCGCGGTGCCGCAAAGCGGTGAGTTTCGCCGCGCGCGGTGCCGCCGAGCGGCGTGCGGCGCCGCAGATTTCTGCGGTGCCGCGCCGGTATTTTCTTTTGAAATGATTTGCATCTTCATTCATTATACGAAGATATGGGTTCACCCAAAATTTTCTTTTCAATTGTTTTTTTATTTCTGCGCCTTCTTAATAGCGCTGGCAGTACACCGAGAAATTCAGTAAAATGCTGCAAATGATGTTAAAGGTATGAAAATCGGTACGATTGATCTTTAGGATATTTGAAACAATTTGACCCGAAGCACCATTAAAAAAAATACGAGATCAGTTAGCTTTTTTTTGTATGGAATTTAAAAAAAACTGTTTTGAAACCTATCGTGTGTGGTATTAAACGAAAGGGCTTTCTGAGCCGATTCCAAAAATATCATATCATTACATTTTAGTCATTTTTTTTAGGGTTCCGTACCTCAAAAGGAAAAAACGGAACCCTTATAGGATCACTCGTGCGTCTGTCTGTCCGTCCGTCCGTCTGCCACAGCCTATTTTCTCCGAAACTACTGGACCAATAAAGTTGAAATTTGGCACACATATGTAAGTTTGTGACCTAAAGACGAACATGTAACGTAAATAAATGAATTTTAAATATGAAGGCCACTTTTGGGGGGTTTTTTAAACTATATCGTGTTACATATCAAATGAAAGAGCTCATTTTGAGAATCTCAAATATATATTTTTTTATAATTTTAAGATAAATAGTTTAGCAGTTATTCAAGAAAATAGGCAAAAAATTAGCATTCCTCCCCTTTATCTCTGAAACTACTGGACTAAAATTTTGAAAAAATTACACTAAATAGTTCTTTACCTATAGATGACAGGAAAACCTATTAGAAATGTGCAGTCAAGCGTGAGTCGGACGTAAGTACTTAGATTTTGATCCGACCCCTACGGGGTTTTTAAAGACATTTTACTCACTTTTAATGAAGTTAAAATTTGGCACACATACCTATGTAAGTTTGTGACCCAAAGACGGACATATAGGTAATTTTACATGGAATGTTATTAGCGAAAATCTGGGCAGTGACCACTTATTTATTAAATTAAAGATTATATATCAGGAACTCAGAGTAATGCATAAAAAACGAAATTATAAACTAGCTAATTGGGATTTATATAGAGAGCATTTAGAACGAACATTACGTCTCCTAGAAGGAGACCGTAATGTACAAGAAATGTATGATAACCTTACTACACAAATCAATCTAGCGACAGAGGAAAGTATTCCTTTTGTTAAATTATGCCCGTATCCAAATTCAAAATTTAGACCGAAACCTTATTGGAACCCTTCTTTATCGGCATTGGTAGCAAACCGCAGGCTCGCGTTGAGCACTTTTAGGAGAAACCCCACACCTCACAATTTAGATATTTTAGAACAAAAATCGGCTGAAGCAAAGAAGGCTATACTACATGCAAAGAGAGAGAGTTGGCAAAATTACTGTAGTAGTGTAGATGAATCTACAAGTTCCTCAGAAATGTGGTAGCGAATGAGATGGATCAAAGGTTTTAAAAAATCTAGTTACAACTTTTCACATGAAGAAAAGTCAAACATGCTAAGCAGCCTGGCCCCAGACTTTGTTCTTCCACAAGCTCCCGTGTGCTTTTCGAACAACCCTATTTTAGACATCAATTTTTCTATTCATGAGCTAAATAACTGTTTAAAAAAAAAAGACACAGCACCAGGAGATGATGAAATCACTTACTCTATGATATACTATCTACCAGACTCAGCAAAAAAATATTTGTTAAATATATACAATCTTATTCTAAGTTCCGGCGAGCTGCCTTCTCAGTGGCGAGAGATTAAAGTAGTTCCCATACCTAAACCAGACAATAATCCAAACTTACCTCCTAAGATTAGACCTATTTCACTAATATCATGTTTATGTAAGACTCTCCACCTCTTACTAGTTAAAAGACTTGAATGGTACATAGAATCAAATCATTTTCTATCTCCGTGCACGACAGGTTTTAGACGAGGCCAGTCATCGCTGGACTGTCTGACTAGAGTTGTCTCTCACATACAAATCGGTTTCACCACAAATGTTCCCACACTCGCTTGCTTCCTGGATATTGAAGGCGCTTATAATAATGTCCTAATTGATCAATTAATGAACATTTTAGATGACCTAGGAGTTGGTAAGCGGATATGCAAATACCTGTGGAATTTTCTGAGTAATAGGATTCTTATAGTTAAAGATACTGTCAACAGCCAAGAAACAGTAATAAGACATACCAGCAAAGGCCTAGCACAAGGCGATCCACTTTCCCCGCTCCTTTTTAATATAGCTACATCGAAATTGTGCCGTGACATCACAAACGTACATATGTGTCAGTATGCAGATGATTTTATATTATATAAAAGTAATAAAAATATCGCCCTTAGTCGCAATGCTATTCAGGAAGCATTAGATTATTTTGTAACTACCTTAGGTACTTTAGGTTTACAGATATCAGAACAAAAATCAAAATTTTGTATTTTCAGCAGAGGGCATAAACGACAACAGGTAGAGGTAACAGTAAACAATATGCCTTTAGCTTCGGTCACATCTTATAAATACTTAGGCCTTTGGCTTGATAGGTCACTCCGTTGGGGCAAGCATATCAATGAAATTACAGAGAAAGTACAAAGAAACCTTAATGTCTTACAAGTCTTAGCTGGTAAATCATGGGGCCTACATCCTAAGCACTTACGTAGAATATACATCGCGCTAATTAGGAGCCGAATCGATTATGCTAGTTTTTTATACGACAACAGTGCAAAATGCAATACATATAAGCTAGATAAAACACAAAACAAGGCGCTGAGGATTGTAGGCGGCTTCATACGAACCACCCCCATCCATAGTATGGAAAGTGAAATTTGCATTCCACCTTTATTTGTCAGGAGGCGATTTCTTGCAATTAAGTACCGGCTGAAAGCTCTTTCCACTTCAAATAACGAAACCAACTCCCTGCTACACAATTTAACTTTGCTCAATCAGAATAGGTACTGGGTGAATAAAAAACCGCCTCTTCTAGTCACCGCTGGTAGGGATGTTGCAGATGAAACCATATTCTCATCTGACCGCCTACAAATGTTTTCTCTTAACACGTGGGTATCAAATATAAATGTGAACAATCTGGTTACCTCCAATTTAGACTGTATAAGTGACTCTAAAAATACTTATGAATATAACTGTCTTAAATATAATGTCTTAGAGGAGTTACGTCAAAAGTATAAGGATTGGCAATTTTTATACACAGATGGGTCTAAGAGTCCGCTTGGAAAGGGAGCCGCTTTTTATGACACACGTAATCCTTTATGTGTCCAGGATAACATGTTTAAGGTTGTAGGAGATGTTTGTGTGATGACAGTAGAACTGGTCGCAATCTCGCAAGCACTTTCCTATATCTCTAACAGGCGAATTAGAAAAGTAGTAATTTGTACAGATAGTAAGAGTGCTTTACAACATATTTCACGATCGATTCGTGGACACAGAGGGGTACCGACTGTCTATGAAATTCTTGAAAAGATCCTTCTTTTAACACAAAATAATAGTGTAGTACGACTGCAATGGGTTCCTTCTCATATAGGATTAACGGGTAATGAGAAAGCTGATCAGCTAGCTAAACGGGCAGCAGTAGACGGAAATGAAACGGTCATCAGACCGAGTTATTTAGAAGCTTTTAGTCGCTATAGGAGCACAATCCACTTACTATGGAAGGAATACTTCAACGAACGCTCTAAAGAAAAAGGGATTTGGTACAAGGCCATTGCAAGTGAGCCTCCGCGGATTCCATGGTGCCTTAATACTGACGTGGGTCGAAAGACTGTCGTAACAGCGCATAGATTACGAACTGGTCACGTGCCCCTCAATAAATTTAGGTTTCTAATGAAGCAGATCGACTCTCCTAACTGCGACATCTGTGGATCAGTAGAAGATGTCTATCACATTCTTATAGAGTGTAGTAAAAATCGTGCCCTTAGGGAGGCGCTCATAACTTCAGCCAATCTAATGCCATATGACATTGGTGCTTTCATACACATACTCAGTCAACCATCATCAGACACGGCACAAATGGTTTTTAGATTGGCTGGAGTTATACTGAATAAATAGGTAGATTTGTTTTATTTTAAATATTCACTGAATTTTGTAATTTTTGGAAGTACTCATAGGAAGCGGACCATAGGGCCGATATATACAAATGTATGAAGGTCCTGTTAAATAATAAATTGAAAAAAAAAAAGACGGACATATATGTAACGTAAACAAATTAATTTTAAATATGTAGTTTTGGGGGGTAAAAGAGCAAATTAAAAAATAAAGGTTTTCAAACTAAGATATCGTGTTACATATCCAATGAAAGAGCTCATTTTGAGAAAAGTTTGTAAATTTCTGTACCTAAAAGTGTTTCAAAATAAAGTTTATTCGTTTAATTATTAATTAAACTTTGGAATGATCATTTTAAGATAAATAGTTTAGCAGTTATTCAAGAAAATAGGCAAAAAATGACCCTTTCCCCCTTTATCTCTGAAACTAGGTACTGGGTCTAAAATATTGAAAAAAATACACTAAATAGTTCTTTACCTATAAATGACAGGAAAACCTATTAGAAATATGCAGTCAAGCGTGAGTCGGACTTAAGTACTTAGTTTTTGATCCGACCCCTACGGGTTTTTTAGAGACATTTTACTGACTTTTCATTAAAAAAAACATATTGTTAAAAATTGTGTAATGTGCGGAACCCTTGGAACGCGAGTCCGACTCGCACTTGGCCGGTTTTTTTTAATTATAATAAAAATAATTTTCAAAACATACCAAGTTTGGGCTTCTCCAGATACAATACCGTTCAATATTTTTTTGTAAAATATACCTAAAATTATACCTAATATCCTATGAGGATATTAGGTATCTAACACTAAGAAAGCAATTTTGAAAATAATTACATGAAGTACTTTTTTTTTAATTTTTCAATTTTACAAAGTGTGATGAATCTCTCAATTAAATATTTTAATAGAAAGCATAAAATTAATATAAGTATAACGGTTTTCCAGAAAGTCGCTTATATCTCGGAATCTATAAGTCGTAGTAAAAATTATTTATGTAAGAATTAACTGAAAATCTCACCTTTAACCCCCCCCCCCTTTCCCCGAGTTCTCCACCCCCCACTCATGAGAACTTTTTCTTACTTAAAGCTTAGATATTACCAAAGGAGCATGTAAACCAAGTTTCAATACTCTTATTTTACCCGAATGACATTATGAGTATAATTCGGCAGAGGTATTATTACACTTTGTAAAATTGAAATAGTATTTTATGCAACCGTTGTTTAAGAGGAGTTAGAAAAGGCGAGTGGCGTGAGTAACAATTTGAGGCGAAGCCGAAAATTGTTAATAAAGACGCCACGAGTATTTTTTGACTCGGTTAAACAACGTTGCATACAATACTTTTTATACGACCAAGCACTTACTTACTTTGAAAAAAAATTGTAAATTTAACAAATATTTTTCATTCAACAAAAATAATACTTTAAACAAGTGGAATCATATAGGACATATATGTAGGTAAACAAACCAAAAGTATACAGCTAAGATACGCGACCCAGCCACAGCGCCCCGCGCCCCACGGCCGGATGGTCAGCGACACCTTCTAGTAACTCATGAGGCCCTGGTACTTGCTCTTAGTTAAATTACAATTTTGGATAGTTTTTTTCTCGATTTTGGCCACAGTAGCCTATGGAGACTAACAAGCAACGCTAAACGGTGTTCGTAGTCTATGGATCTTGCTATATTACGGGTGTCACATGCGCGTTTCTGACTTCTGAAGAAATTTTATTGTTTCTACTATAGAACCTAATGAATATTTTGTAAATTAGCAGCAATGCACTTAGTACTCATCAATCAATTAAAATTAGGTTGGCAACAATGTATTTAATACAATATTTTTTAAGTGGTACTGGTGATTACACGAAGTATCGTAAAAGTACCAAAAAGATACTGCGTGTATGCACAAATACTTTTTTGGGGAATAGATTAAAGACTTGTCTTGACAACTATAACATAGGGGTTTAAAGGTGTGTGTATGATGACCAGGGGTCGGACAAAAAGTGCGGATGACGTTAAACCACTTATAGGATGATTTCAAATAGTATTTTTGATTTTCATAAACAATTATCACTTATAATTTATCAACCTCTTTATTAAACGATATCGCTACTTGAAATGAGTAAGTACGTTTTTGACTGACACATTGTCAATCAGATGAACAATAAATTGACTTCGTTATTGTTTAGATATTGTATCTTCACGATTATATTTAGCTAAAACTTATATTTACTAATGTATAAGAAAACGCTCTAAAATGTCATCTTTACTCGAATATTGTGGCAAGTTTCGTGAAATTTATTTTATTCACTACATCACCCTACCACCTGTATTATTAATTCCATGGATTTATTTACGATTATTTTGTTACTTCATTAATACTACTTTGTTACTACATGTCACACGGAAGTTTAAATACAAACTCAAACATCATCCTGTGTGCAAGATTACGTCATTTTTACGTCATCCGCACTTTTTGTCCGACCCCTGATGATGACCTTTTAAATGACAAATAAAGGTACGGGAGTAGAAAAAATTAAAACAAATATACTAAATGTAAAAAATTATTTTAAAATTGCTTTATTAGAATTAGATATGAGGATATTAGGTATAATTTGAGGTATATTTAACAAAAAAAATTTTAACGGTATTGTATCTGGTGAAACCCAAACTTGGTATGTTTTGAAAAATATTTTTATTATAATTAAAAAAAATGACTCAAATGTAATGATGTGATATATTTTTGGAATCGGCTCAGAAAGCCCTTTCGTTTAATACTACACACGATAGGTTTCTAAACAATTTTTTTTTAAATTTCATACAAAAAAAAGATGACTTCATAACTCCTCTCGTTTTTTTATTTGTTGGTGCTTCGGGTCAAATTGTTTCAAATGTCCTAAAGATCAATCGTACCGATTTTGATACCTTTAACACCATTTGCAGCGTTTTTTGGCGAACCGCTATCGCTATAACAACAGCAAGAGCAGAACACGTGTGAAGGGATCCATGTCTGATTAAACAAATGGTAGTCGAATTTTATTCTTTACTATGCAGCGTGGCATCGCACGCGGCGCCGCACGCCGCTTGGCGGCACCGCGCGCGGCGAAACTCACCGCTTTGCGGCACCGCGCGCGGCGAAATTCACCGCTTTGCGGCACCGCGCGCGGCGCCGCGCACCGCTTTGCGCCGCGCACCGCTTTGCGGCGCCGCAGCGCGGCACCGCAAAATTTTGCGTTGCGGCGGGCGTCGCCGCAGATTTCTGCGGTGCCGCGCCGCGCGGCGGCGGCGGCGCCGCACCGCTGACATGTGGCCGGGCCCTTAGCGTTATCGTTTTTCGAAATGCATCTTGGCTAGGCCCCCAGATGTAGCTCAACACCGGGAGGAGTGGAAGAAGAGGGGGGAGGCCTTTGCCCAGCAGGGGGATACAATAGGCTCGCAATAAAATAAGGTATAAGATAATACTTTAGACGCGTTCCTGTTCAATATGTCTCATGTACTCATTACTCTTTGAAAGGTAACATTACATAATTTATAAAGTGTACTATAATGTACTTGTAATACATATACTTATCTATTTGTAAATTATTTATTTCAAATGCTAATTATGATAGTTTACGTGTACGTATTAGGCATAAATAAATGCCCATTGTTATCTAAAACAATAGTGGCGACATACTAAAATTGTAAAGGGGCACACACGGACCAATTGCGGTTTAATGACTGGCTATAAGCGTTAATCGTTGGAGCTGCGCGTGGCGCGGGTCACAGGAGGCAGCGTTAGCGAGTGGGGTAGCGGTAGCGGTTTAATGCTTGGCGTACCTTTTTCAAATTGTTTATGTTTGGTTCTATTTTTATACTACAGCGAATAGATCTAGAAGCCAATTCAGACTTACAAATTTTAATCTAAATAATGTATTTTTTTATCGCCCGTGCGTCTGGCTCACACTAATATATGTAGGTACGAACAAATACAATTGAAATGCACGCGCAAATGATGCGAGAGGAAATTAACTAACTGACACTATTTAAATTTGGAATTTTTCGTTCGAACTCACCTCCCAGTTTCTTTTGATGGAAAGTGACGACATGGCTTAAACGTTTCAGCACGTATATACCAATGGATGAATAACGGTGAAATAAAATATAAGCGTATCTAGATGTAATACGAAGTATAAGGTCTAAATTAATTTGTTATAATGGCACGCATGCAGATTTGGGTATGTTGCGCAAGCATATTCTCGATGGATAAGAATATAAGAATAAGAATGATTTATTGCAGCAGGTACTGTGTACATTTGTAGATGGTATATATGGTGATATTTCGGGTATGCAATACTTAATTAACTTATGAACTAAACTTAAATAACTTTCAAAGGAATGGAATTTCCAATAACTGTTACTTACATAGTAAATATATTAAAAACGGGTCACTCACGTATTTAAAGTCGAAAACGCTCGACATGTTTCACTTCGTACCGGGAAGTGTCATCAGGAGCTTGCGTTTACGGTGACGGACCGGCGCAGACTGCGGGCCGCAGCTCTCCGCGCCCGATGACTCGGCCCGTTTTTAATATATTTACTATGTCTTTGTCTCACGGAAGTTTTGTTATTAAAACTGTTACTTACAGCTGCTATGCGCTATGCTAAGCTCAAATAGGCTATCACTTTGCTCAAGTTCCAATATACAATATTTTTTCTCCGCCTACCGCTCATACCTCACACCACCAACTTAATCGTTAAAATAAATCTTGGTACGATAATGCCAAGCTAACGAGTGACGATACAATGCCGCGACAATCGGCGGCGGCGCCTTTCATCTTGACACTTTGTCTTCTACAGTGCGCTTGAGTGGATTGGCTGATGTACCGGCTTTCACTTGTTTTCGACGGTTTTTTAGATAGCGGAATTGGGGTCTTTGAAGAGTTGATGTAGCACCTACTTGAAGAGATAAAAACGTGTATTTTCATCAGACTTGAAATTTAGAGTTTAGTGAAGTAGATTGCTAAACAAAGTAACAAAATAAATTTTAACTAGATTATAAATACATCCTTTATACTTTGGCACAGGCTAAAAAGGCGGCAAAAAAAATGTTGACGTTGACTTTGCATAGAAAAATTTAATCACGCGTCTTTTTCTACTAATACGTTGTGTCTGTTTCAGTAGGTATAATATAAATTTGGCTAGAACAGCGATATTAAATTGTCTTATATAAATTTAGCACAGTATAAATTCATCACAAACGAATAGGTTTTAAAGGATCGCCGTTATCCTTCCTGGAGCTATTACCATCCATAGCTCAGGCAGCCACTTACCAACCGGCTAGCTGCATGTTTGCCCTTAACGTAGTAGGTTATTATTATTTTTATCATGATATTAGGTGAGGGTCAATCGGTCCTCGCTAGGAGTGCGGGCGGCCGATTGCCGTTGAGTTACATTTGGTAAGTATACTTTGGTCAAGCAGATCTTGTCAGTAGAAAAAGATCTGCTTGAACGTAGTAGGTATAACCCTACAGCAAAGAATGCGCCAAGGCCAATCCTCGCCGACCTCACTACATGCTTATTGGTTTATCGGATGCCTGGGTAATCTGTGAATTTTACAAAGAGGCGGTCTCTTTGTTCTTTTTCAGATATATTTTAAAATTATCCACTCTCGGGAATCGATTGAACGGATGCTCGGTAAGGCTCAAAGAGTTTTTACGATTGCAGATTGCGGGAGATAGTCTTATGTTTGTAGGCTTGAAATGGTTCAAATTGCTACCTATTATGCTTTGTTTTTATTCTTTAGTATATACCTAAAGACCTAAAGGTTATCAATTTGCTTCTGCATTTTAATTATTGTATCTAGGGGCGTTTTTTTTTTGTTGTACCCTACACTTTTTTTATCAAATTTGGGATTTTTTATGTTATTTCTACTCAGAATCACGAGCTCTTTCTATCCTAATAGGAGAAAAAAAGTGTCCTAAGGTTTTTATTTCCATTACGTCTTCATTTTTCATAGACTTTGTATGGCGGTCGCGGAATGGAAAGATCGAAAAATGTATGGAAATTTTGGGACACTTTTTTTCTCCTATTAGGATAGAAAGAGCTCGTGATTCTGAGTAGAGATAACATAAAAAATCCCAAATTTGAAAAAAATTTGTAGGGGATAACAAAAAAAAAACGCCCATAGTAGATTCCTAAGACCTGGGGCCTTACCATGATGTCTTATTGCGATTCTGTTTAGGACTTAAACTGAATTTCTAAGCCCTAAGGGACGGAGTTATGCGACTTATGTAGCTCCGTCCTTTAGCAATTCACCTAATAGTAAGCGTACTAAATAATAATAATAATATACCTATTCCTTGTTACAGGTTCTTGACACCGAGTCATCTTTAAAAACGAGAAGAATCCAAGCATTCTACTTTTTCGGAATGAGTTAGAAAAAGGTAAATATCTGTCTACATTCATACTTTCATAAATATCGTTAGTTCAATCACATTAAAGCTGTATGTTGTAGCTGCGGCTCTCTATTATTTCCCAAATACTTTTAAGTCATAATGTATTGTTTGCCCGCATTTTCGTTAGTCATAATTTATTTGGTTCAACGCGTCACTCATCAGGTTTTCCATAAAACAAACCTAACCTAACCTACCCCAGGATAACCTGACGAAAATCCTGAAAACTTAACGGTTTCAGTTTTAGGACTAATGATAATATGACAAACAATACATTATGACTTGAAACTTTATGGGAAACAAAGGGATCCCTGTAGCTGCGTGTGTCATCAGATCACTCACCTGGCCGCGTAGCCAACGTGCCAATCGCTTACGCTCCGTAGCGATCGAAACGCAACTGTCACTGTCACACTAATATGGAAGAGTGATAGAGAGACACAAAGCGATTCGATGGCGAAGCGATAGCGATCGCCACCTTGGCTAGGCCGCCTGAACTCTCCTGTCAATAGATATCTATTCCTTCTCCTCAACGCTGAACCTACTCAGTATTCAAACTATGCTAAGCTCCTAACTGTACCTCTAACAATTACCTACCGTTATGTAACAAACTTTGATTGCCTTTCCTACTAATTGCTTGTTACACGATTTTATTACTAGCTTTTATATTTTAAACCAATTCGACTAGACCTATCATTACGTACCCAACATTATGTAATAACGGGTCAGATTACGCTGGTAGATAGCATTGTAGAGGCAATCTTGTGTTCTTTATATATCTTAATAAGCTATGATTGTAAAGTCTATAACAGAAGTTGATAATTGTATCGATGTGTTGTTGGATTTTTTATTGTTTTACTGTCTTTAGGGTACCACAGACAATTTTGGTAAGGTCTAATGTTCTGACAATACATATCTGTAACGGCACACAAGCTTAATTTTTTTAAACAAAAACCGACCTAATATAGTTAGTCTGAAAATTCAAAATAAATGTACTACATTTAGGACACTGGGCCGTTAATTTCAATCTAAAAATAAACGTGTAGGGCTAAAACGTTTTGTCATAGGTATTGTGATGTTGTTTTAGTACACTGACATAAAAAGCAGTGATGTGACATTAAATTTAGCTCATTAATACAGTACCATTAGATAGATAGATAAACCATTTATTAGTACATACGGGAAAGTTTTAAAACAATCCAACAAAATTATTACCTATTAAAACCAGAGAAGTATGAAATAATAGGTACAAATACGCGACAGAATTGTCAAAGACAGGCCAACTCACGCTTAACCAATAATTTAAATAAATCAGTATGGCGCTGTGTTAGCTTTCATTTAATTTACTGTTTACAGTTTTATTATATCGAAAAGGCAATTAAGGGCCTACTGCAGCCGTGTCTGGTGCTTCGTAAACCACGCCCGCTAGTTCTTCCCTCCCCGCTAACACGCACACATGGAAACGCTTCGCGCCGCACGTGAAGTTTGTGTGACCTTTTAGCACCATCTAACGTTACAAAAGGTAACTACCATTATACGCGGTCGCTGCAGTCGGCCAGAAACTTAAATTCGGAAAAAATTTAAACAGATGGCGTTGTTACTTGTTCATAATAGCAAACAATAAAATAATTAATTAATAAACCTGAATATTTATTGTTGTTTTGGAAGATGTTAACAGCATAGAAGCAGCAGCGTATATAGCATATAAGTTAAGAGTACTGATAATAAGAAAATAGCACAAGAACAGAAAAGAGATTATTTTTGATAAAATATGACGAAAACAGATTTACTTGATTACGCTCACCTGACTTTGCGGTCACTAAATGCAAATTTCAACCTTATTGTTATGGGGTTACAATACCCCTGGGGTTGCAGGCGTCCATAGTCGTTATTATTATAAATGCTTTGGTTGAAATGCTTTTTAACCCTCGAATTTTTCATAGGTACAGTCACCTGCAATAATATGTTACTCTTCGACGGCCGCAAAAATATGTGACACGCTCTTATGGCTCTACAAATAAGATCTAACATGATCTACCGCAAAACGGCCTTCGGTGTGTAACATATTATTGCAGCTGACTGTACTCGTACTCATTGTTGTATAGGTAGGTATTAATATCTTTTATCCGATCGATTTGCATTTATTTGAAATAAATCACAGTGTTTAGTAATTATATGTTTTATTGAATAAGAGATTATTTAGGTATGTAAGGAATACAGGGTGCCTTTTTGAAACACTCATTTTTAGGGTTCCGTAGCCAAATGGCAAAAAAACGGAACCCTTATAGATTCGTCATGTCTGTCTGTCTGTCTGTCCGTCTGTCCGTCTGTCCGTCCGTATGTCACAGCCACTTTTTTCCGAAACTATAAGAACTATACTGTTGAAACTTGGTAAGTAGATGTATTCTGTGAACCGCATTAAGATTTTCACACAAAAATAGAAAAAAAAAAATTTTTTTGGGGGTTTGGGGAACCCCCAAAAAAATTTTTTTTTTTCTTAGAACTCAAAAAAAAATTTTTCATCAAACCCATACGTGTGGGGTATCTAAAGATAGGTCTTCAAAAATGATATTGAGGTTTCTAACATCATTTTTTTCTAAACTGAATAGTTTGCGCGAGAGACACTTCCAAAGTGGTAAAATGTGTGTCCCCCCCCCCCTGTAACTTCTAAAATAAGAGAATGATAAAACTAAAAAATATATATGATGTACATTACCATGCAAACTTCCACCGAAAATTAGTTTGAACAAGATCTAGTAAGTAGTTTTTTTTTAATACGTCATAAATCCCCTAAATACGGAACCCTTCATGGACGAGTCCGACTCGCACTTGGCCGCTTTTTCTGGATAATTTTGAATTTCAATTGTCAAGGGTGCCTACATTATTTTTTAATACATTTTACAACGACAACAAACAAAAGTTCAAATTCGCCGTATTAATAGAAATAGTAAAATAGAAAATCATGTTTTTCAAATCTAAGCGTTATTGTAATTTATCTCAAATAACCAAAAAGTCAATCTGACTAGAACTTAAAAACGAACTGAATTATTTTAATGTCGATTTTTCTTGGTGACCCTGGAGATTTTTTTTTTGTATCCCATACAAAAAGAGCGTATCCCAATCGCGTATCGGTTTTGGTTTTTACTTATAAGTGTGAAAAATATATTGTACCATATACGAAGGACGTGTGTTTTTTCATGTTTTATGTGTCTTTTTGTACAATAAAGTGTTTTACTGCTACTAATATATCATATTAACGATTAACTAAAAAGGTATTTACGTCTAATTTAACTGGTAAATTATTAAAGTCAGCTAAAATTAATATATATTCAAAAAAATATTTGTTAATATGTCCCAAAATCATGGCTCATTTTTTAAGTTTCCTGACTTACCAAACATATCGCAACGAAGGCAAGGGTACAACGCGGCATCGTGAACCTAATAACGTAACGTTTCAGTTACTTTTTTAGTCGCCGACCATTTTATCCGGGGTACGAAAAGAGGTATTAGATATATCCTGGGTCTAATATGTTATAAAAATATAGTTTTTTGAAAAATGTTCGTAGGTAGTACACAAAATTTACATTTTCTTTTAAATGTGATTTGGGTCATCGTTCTCCCTGGTGACTTTTCTGGTGACCCAAGAGACATCAATTTTATTATGACTCAGGAGACTTTTTTTCTATGCACTTTGATTTTTTTGATGCGCTAATTTTGTAATCTAAAATAACTTTAAACTGCTGATATACTTATATCACTTTGCTGATGAGTGGAAGTGGAATTGAAACTTAATTTATTGTTCTCTCCCTTGACAATTTGGCATACATTTGACATGCTGCAGTGCACTCCTAACGTTAATAAAGACATAATTTTTAGAAAAAGCTTTAGGAAAACTCACTCTTGAGGTTAAAACGATTAAGTCCTTATCATATTATGTTAGATTTTTAGAGCCCAGACCCCAAATCAGTGAAAATGTCTCTTAGCCAACTAAATTTGTCTCTGGGAAAAGTACGATATCCCTAAAAATTGTACGTACATTTCGCATTTTTCTGAAGGAACGGAATTCATAAATTGGGTTATTATTATTTTTTCAGATTATTTGATTGCATTGACATATCACCAAGATAGATAGAACATTTAAGTTACCAGAAGAAAAGCATTTGTGTTCTTTTATACAGTGTGGAAAAAGTAGGTTCGATTCCCGGGCGCGACTAAGCGAATTTAAAAAAAAAAACAACGTGTTGCATTCCGGGAGTGCCGACAGAAGTGAAAACTCAATGACTAGTCCAAAATGTCTGCAGCACTATGTATAATTGACCCATCCTCCTTTCTATTGAAAACTTTTGGTTCCGAAATTGCTGGTCAGTGAGCTTGTTTAAAATTAGAAATTCAAATTTATAGCGTTAATTGTTTAAAATTCGAATAGAAATTGTAGTTACCTTGCAGACCTCGCATCTAAATATATTTGGTCATGATATTTTGAGTTTTATTCACCAGTACTAGAGTTCACTTTTATTAGCGATTTCATCAAGATGTAGCTTTATTGAATTATATTTGAGTGATATAAAGTTATAATACTGTGAGATCCTCGTATTTCAGCCCGTACAAGATTATAACTTTTTTCATGTAATGTCATTGAGTTTTCTTTATTGATTTAAATGCCATCTAAATGATTGGCCATCTAAACCTTACGGTCACATGATCGCCTTACGCTGTCTCGAGTTTATCATTTTTTCCCCACCTCAAAAAGTGCCTAGCGCCGCTAAAGAAGTTTTCACTTCAAAAATCTTTGAATGCAGTTGTTTCTTTAAAAAACAATAATGTTTCATTTAAGTAAAATGAGCAAACTTAAGGTTTTAAGGCACTTTCCCTCCAGGGCCCATAATTTTTTTCCACCCGGTAGTAGACAACTATTTTTTTCGACTAAATGAAGTTTTATTAGATAAATCGTTGATCACATGGTTCGTTTCACACATCACATCAAATCGTTTGTCATCACAATCAAAATTTGTCAAAAGTAATGAAATTTATGCCAAAAAACATAAATAAAACATATAAATTCAACACATTTTTTAAATAAAAATCTTTCTCGATTATATAAAAAAGAACATCGACAAATGATGTTCAAAGAATTAATATCAAAACAGATGTCATAATTAGGATTGGCTACTTTAAGAAAGGGACAGAGAGATTTAATCCTCTCGCTCTGCACGTTTTTCTCATTCCTCCTTGTCAAGCCAAAATAAACTATAAAATGATAGTAACACAGTACATTGTAATATTCACTTTTTCTACGGTATCATGTCATTGTAAATTACTTATGTGAAATTGTAGTGGCGTGAGACTTTCAAACCGGAGGTCACGGGTTCGAACCCCGGCCCGTGCAAGTGAGTTTTTGTAAGTAGGACCTTTTTTTAGTGGTACTTAAATATAATAACTTTTCGTATTATTGAAATAAAATATTTTATTCAAACAAACTTAATAATATAATAATTAAAACGAATAATATCAATTAGTTTTTAATATTTATTCAATTATTTTAAACTATTTGAGCATGAAACATACTAGATTTATTTTTATCATTACAATAGAAAAAAAGCAAAAAATATATTCTTATAGATATTTTATTTTCAAACAAAAATAAAGCAAAAAGTTACGCTTAGATTCTGATGGCTAAATACCAAACAGCTACCGATACATTTCAATATCTGTCGAAATTTCCTAACCCGTTGTAACTGACAAAGAGTATAGATTTCGACGTAGCATGACGTAGCTAAGCAAACACGCACACATGCGTAACGTATAGCCCTGTAAGAAGGCACCATCATAGGTTTACCTCCGATTCCGTTACTACTCAATGGAGTTACGACTCAACGTTTATTGGATATTAACATTTTACGTAATTCGGAGCGCTGCGCGAAGTGACATAGGTCTTACCTCTTTGAGGCACGACGGCCATCTAACATTACTGGCATAAAGGATGCATTTATGACTTTGACGCATGACAGAAAGAGAAACGGAACTGCGTAAAATGGGCGTTTGCTGTTGAATTCATAAAATCAAAAATCGATAATAAATCCATCGGTAAAGGATAATAAGTTAATATTTAGTTCTTTGAAAGTTAAGACGAGATGAAAACCTTTGCTGTAAGGTGGGTTGTGCTGGATATGGATGTGTTTTCTAGTTGCACGAAGCTAAAACCGAAAAATGAGCACGTAAGTTTGGATTTATTTTCTATCGAGAAAATTTTAAGCATTCGTGTTTCGACTACTACGAAATCTCTTATCATATAGTCAAGAAACATATATCCGAAAATCACTACTGTTTGTTTCCGGGGCTAGCCACTGCCACCTTTCTAAGATCCTGTTATTTTTCGATGCACGGCCTTAATCGTGTGTCTATAGTGGCTATCAAATGTTGTTTAATATGTAAACATTAAGTATATAATTGTTAGCACTCTAATTAACTTACATTTTAAATAAAACTAGTCGAAAAGTAAATATAACGGATTATTATAAACTTTACCTACTTTGTTCTTTTTTCTTTTCGTGTGCCATAAATTTGTATTCTGTGTTTTGTACAATAAAGAGTTTATACATACTTTAGGCACTACAATGATCTTGCTTTCAGAATTTCAGGATAAAAACGATACGGATTTCTAAAGTTTGAATGTCCCTCTCGATTTGAAACAGATTTTGCAAATTTTACTAAAATCATATTGTTAATAATTTTATTTTGTATGAACTTCAACATATTTCAAAACGTTTACGACCCAACGCCTTTTACTGTAACCAGCCCAATAGTGCTTTTACTCCAGTCAACGCTTCTTTTTTTAGTCCAGTCAAAAAGCTTATCTGCTCGCATCTTGCCATTTGCTAATTACTCTCAAAGGTGCGGTCTTTGTGGCTAGTCTGAAAAAGAGAAATATAGCCTTCGATTTTCAGCCACGAAATACAGGTAAGGCTTTCAGTAGGTAGGACATTTTGTTTGTGTAACTCTTTTCTCGCTGTTTTTTCTGTACGATATACGGTTTTCGAAATATAGGAACCTTTTCCGGTATTCAATAACACCAAATGGAACTTTCCTTCTCGTTGAAGGAAAACATCGCGAGGAAATACATACATACACATATGCGAAGATATTCAAAGGTGTTGTGTAGTCCCCAAAACGTAAGGACTATAGCCCAAACCCTTTCGCGCAGGAGGCCTGGGGCCTTACCATGATGTCCTTATTGCGATTCTGTTTAGGACCTAAACTAAATTGCTAAGTGACGGAGTTATGCGACTTATATAACCCCATCCCTTAGCAATTCAGTTTAGGTCCTAAACAGAATCGCAATAAGTACACCATGGTAAGGCCCCTGTATCCAGCAGTGGGACGTATACTTATAGAATTATTTAAAAATGTAAAAAAAAATATTCGAAACATTACAATAAGTCATTACTTATATATTTTAGACAATTTAACCAACAAAATATACGAATTAAGTTTTGAAATTGTTAGGTTTGTTCAATATGAAAATATTTTTTTATAAATTTCTACTGACACCTTTTCTCTGAATTGTTTACTACACACAACCATAGTATATTCCTCAAGTAACACTATAATAGTTAGGACACTTTATAACTTTAAATACATAAACAGCAGGGGACACTTAATAAAATTTATAATTATGATATTACTAGCTGTTGCCCGCGACTTCGTACGCGTGAATTTGTATATTGGCGGTTATAAATTCTACATTAGCTTAGAACATTATGCAGCAAAAGATAGCAGTAGGGACGGTTAATCATTTGTTAATTATTATACAACGCATGAGATTTGTCTTTCACAACCTGGCTACAAAGTTTCGAGCCCCTAACTGAATAAAATTGTTCTCGATAATCTCGATATAATCTCTCTCAACCCCCAGAAGATTTTCAAGTCCACTATTTAATAAAACCTACTACCTAACTACCTATTTACGGAGTTTGAAGTTCCTAGCTTTAAATAAAATTTGAACCCTCTACCAACTCTCAACCCCAAGAATTTTTAAAAACGCTGAAATTACTTTTCTTGTATTGTAATAATATGCCTTTATACAACGATTCAAGTCCCGCACTCGAATAAATATTTGGGTTCCATACAAATTTTCGACCCCCTTCACCACCTTGGGGGATGAATTATCAAAGACTCTGAAATTAGTTTTCTTTTCTCTTAATAAAATACCTTTTTACGAAGCTTCAAGTTCCTAGCTTTAAATAAAATTATAACCTATACAATCTTTCAAACCCCTTTTTAACCCTGTTATGGGATGAATTTTTAAAAACGCTGAAATAAGTTTTCTTGTGTTATAATACTATGGCGTTGTACAAAGATTTAAGTCTCGCACTCTCAAAAATATTTGATCTCCATACAAACTTTCAACCCCTTTTTCACCTCCTCGGAGGATGAATTATTATAAACGCTGAATAGGTTTTTTTGTTTTTTAATAAAATACCTTTTTACGAAGTTTCAAGTTCCTAGCTTTAAATAAAATTTGAACCCTATACAAACTTTCAACCCCTTTTGGACCCTTATAGGGTATGAATTTTTAAAAACGCTGAAATTACTTTTCTCGTATTCTAATAATATGTCATTATACAAAGATTCAAGTCCCTTACTTACAAAAAATATTGACCTCCATACAAACTTTCAACCCCTTTTTCACCACCTTGGGGGATGAATTTTCGAAAACGCTGAAATTAGTTTTCTTATTTTTTAATATAATACATTTTTACAAAGTTTCAAATTCCTAGCTTAAAATAAATCTTGAACCCCATACAACCTTTCATCCCCTTTTTAACCCTTTTAAGGGATGAATTTTTAAAAACGCTGAAATTACTTTTCTTGGGTTTTAATAATATGGCTTTATACAAAGACTCAAGTCCCGCACTCTCAATAATATTTGATCTCCGTACAAACTTTCAACCCCTTTTTCACCACCTCGGGGGATGAATTTTTAAAAACGCTGAAATTAGTTTTCTTGTTTTTTAATTTAATACCTTTTTGCAAAGTTTCAAGGTCCTAGCTTAAAATAAAATTTGCACCCCAAGACAAAGTTTCATCCCCTTTTTTACCCCCTTAGGGGTTGAAGTTCCTAAAACGTCGCAATTACTTTTTTTTGTAATCGGTTATTATGCCTTTCTAAGAAGTTTCAAAGCATTTGTAATGGATTCAAACTTTCAACCCCTTTTTAACCCTGTTAGGGGATGAATTTTCAAAAACGCTGAAATTACTTTTCCTGTCTTATAATAATATACCCATATACAAAGTTTAAAGTCACACACTCACAAAAATATTTGATCTCCATACAAACTTTCAACCCCTTTTTCACCACCTTGGGGGATGAATTTTCGAAAACGCTGAAATTAGTTTTCTTGTTTTTTAATATAATACATTTTTACAAAGTTTCAAATTCCTAGCTTAAACTAAAACTTGAACCCCATACAACCTTTCATCCCCTTTTTAACCCCCTTAGGGGTTGAATTTTTCAAAATCGCTTCTTATCTCTTGTACACTTTATAAATGCAACCTAGTGTGCAAATTTCAACTTTCTAGCTTTTGTAGTTTCGGCTCTGCGTTGATGAATCAGTCAGTCAGTCAGTCAGTCAGGACACTTGCATTTATATATATAGATAACCTGGCTAGAAAAGTTGGGAGGCAGTTCTCACGTTAATACGGTAGATTTGTGAACTACCGATCAGATTTCGATCAAGTTTGGGAGTTTGATGGGCGTTTTAATTGTCAAATAGTAGCCATGTTAACACACGGTGTTTCTTAGAGTATTTTCCTTCACGGCTTTACTTTTAAAGTAGTTGCAGAAACAGTTTTGAATGATTCACGGTTTTCACTAGACTTATATCGACCGGGATATCGAAAACAATACAAAAAGTAATCACGGTTCATATCCCGGTCGATATACGAGTAAGTCTAGTTGCAGAAAAATATCAGCCTAAAACAAGTAGGAAAAGCTCGGAAAATATTGGTAAGTGGTTTTTTATAGCGTTAGAAAGACCTCGGCAGAAGTAACCATAAGATTATAGTGCACCTTTATGCGGTATAATAATGTAGACCTCTACAACAATCTATAAGTACTTAAATAATATTTTAGACCAAAATTTAAGATACGGAGACTTAAACGTTATTGTACTAAGAAATATACTTCAGAAAAACAATATCGGAATACATAATACCTACAGATTCAAATTATTTATGATTGAAATTAATATCAAATACATATTGACTTTGCCGCGACCACGCTAGTTGCCTATTGATGTATAAATTTGTCCCATACTAAATGCCGTCATCTAAACTGTTCACCTGATCATTCATATACCTTATACCATACACATAAAGGCCACCTTAGATGAGTTAAGTGTTTGTTTTAGTCCAGTCGCCATCAGATATATCGTAGCGGTCAAGGCGCTCACAAATATCTGAACACGCCTCTATTGTCAAGGCGTTAGAGTGCGGTTTCAGATATTGTGAATACCCTGCCGCTCCGATATATCTGATGGCGTACAAGTCAGTAGGTACACATACCACCAGACGTAGCGGATTTTTTCTCGATTTCACCTACGGGTCAATAACTTGATAGACCCAATGTCGCCAGGCGGCCTCCACGCTTACCTATCGCCATTATATTTGCATAATCGTGTTCCAACTCAATAATTTACTAAAACCGGCATTTTGTTGCAAATAGAGAGTGTCAGGGCTTTCGTTGTTATAAATATTAGAATTAGTGGGAATGCTTTCTAAATTCGTGGTATTAAATGTGCCTGTTTATAGTTGATTATAGTAATTTGGCACACACATAAGAATTTTGTGTCTGTCATAAAGCCGCTTAATGTGTCTGCAGTTTGGAGGTTATTATTAACGTGGTTACATGCTTAGAACCTATCATTTTACATTTAAATATGTTTCAACGACGGTCAGATAAGGTTGGCAGTTCGGCTACTAATTAAATAGTTGAGGGCCCATTTTCGCAACAACATTAAGTATGTAGATATGTTACTTACTGAGGAAAATATCACTCCGTTCGGCCTTCGCAGTTTTGTAGAATTCTCGAATTGAATTCTAGCATTTAATCTTGTTATTTTACCATGTTTTACATTTTAATATTTTTAACAATAATAACAACATTCGGACGCACAAAATGGACTGTAAATTGTTATTATCTATCTATATGTATAAAATACTTATTAAAAAGTAACTCCCAATCGATTGACAATTTATAACCAAGGTCGTAAATCTGTCTTAAGATGTACAAAAATGTTGGAATATAGTTTTTCATGGGTTTTGTTGTTTATAGAAAAGTGATCAATTATTATTAATGATCATTCAATATATTAGTGATGATGCTATAAATACTTAAATCCGTATGACATCATGTTGAGATTAATGTCATATTAACCTCCGTGTCATACTTACCTACTGTATAAGTTAACATTTTAAAAGTTAAGTTAATTCGAAAACTAACCTACTGAAATATTTAACTGATTATTTATTAAATGAATGGCATGTTAACTGATTTTTTCCAATTTGTTGGCAATTTGTAAAAATATCTTGAGCAAAGAATGTTATGTAGGCACAACATTTATCACTAACATCGTTCTGTAGGAAGGTAGGTATTGGAAATTTATTAGTTTTAAATAATATATTTTATTTAATATTCGTTCTTTTACTTTACCAAATGTAGAAATCTTAATTATTCAACCTTAAAGCGCCCCTTTCCTTACCAAAATCAATAGCGAATCATAATAATATAATTGGTTCAGATGCATTGGGATGAATATCATATAAACATCATATTCTGAAAGCCTGAATTCGTGTACGTAACAAATTCCCACCAATTTTACACAATTTGAATACTCACTTTACGAATTTAGAAGTTAAGTTTTTTTTTCATAAATTAAAAAGCGTTTAACTAATTTCCTGTTTTGACAATTATATTTTAAAGGTTTCATTAAATACTAATGACATTAATAGAAATTCAGTGGGAGGTGATACTTTAGACATAAATAGGTATGTAAAAAGTGAGATTCCCATAGGTACAGTGACACGTTTTGCTGGTCAAGCATGCAAATGTTATAGCTACACGTGGTCTTAATCTATTACATTGTTTACTTAGAACTATAATTACTACTTAATATTACTTTACTACATATACATTTGTAGGAACTAATTTTTTTTTCAAGCTTCAAAGTATACATTTTTATTCAGAGACCATACTTTTATATCCGCAACGCAGGCTTCGTCAGGTAAACACAAACTTACAATCAGCTACAAGCATCGTCACAAAAAACTACAGCGATAAAATCCGCAACAGGCTTCGTCAATGACATTAATCGAATTTAAACTGCTGTGAGACATACTAACATTGAATAATTTTACAGTTTAGACTCACTTGTTTTTAGTCACTCGCGCGACATGTTTCGGAGAGCCTAGGTTTCCTTACCTACCTAGCCCCTACCTTGCCTGCCTAGGACCTAGGCTCTCCGAAACTTGTCGCACCAGTGGCTAATAACAAGTGATACTAATGACATTTATAATATCAAAAATAGAAACTACAAATAAATACTTAAGTATTTACAATGTTCTTTTATACTGACCCACTCACAACTTCAAATACCAACTGAACTTTTTAATCCCCCAATCATTTATCCAGCACTCGGAGGATTGGCACAAGACAGCCAAAAGGCCTCTTATTTTTTACTCTTTACAGGTACAGTCGGAGCCATTAGGGTATTGACACGAACGGGTCGGAAACCGCAATAATTCACAAAGAAAGCGGCGCAAATAGAAGTAGTTTCCACAGAGTTCGGTATTTTGCGGGGTTTCAGAGGTTGGTGGAAATATTGGAAATAATGTTGTGCTGGAATGTGTAAGTAGACCGAATTAACTTTGTAATAAGTAAATAAGTTTGTATGTTTAGGGTTCTTAGGGTCCTTTCTTTCCTGTTGTTGTTGCTTATGTCCATGGGGGACGATGACCGCTTCCCATCAGGCGGCTCGTCTGCTCGTTTGCTGACTTACACATAAAAAAAACATTTATTTACATAATAAATTTACAGAGCTATATAGCTATATTAAATCTAGAACCGGCACTTGAGGCATTGTACCTATACTTACCAAGGATGCTGGCGGCATTTCCTCTTTGTATCGCAATGCTGATACCTACCTACGTTGTGCGAGGAAGCCGCTAGCTCTTCGGTCTTCGGTTATATACGTCAACCAGACACTTCGAGATTTCTGTAAATAACTTGTGCACGCTGGTACCCCATGGACCTAGAGTTTCAACTACAAATGATATATACTCGTAGTCATCATCATTATAGACTATGTAAATGTAGGTTTTTGTTAGGTGCCTAAATGTGCCATTGCATATATTCATAGTCAGTGGTGGGGTAACTAATTAAATTAGCGATGATAACTTATGTTTTGGCAAAATTTAGGTCTTCTTCTTCTTCTACTACCTAGCGTTATCCCGGCCTTTGCCAGGGTCCGCTTTCCTACTTGCTTTCCTCCACTTTACGCGATCCTGGCGGCCTAGCCAAGGTGACAATCGCTATCGCTTCGCCATCGAATCGCTTTGTGTCTCTCTATCTCTCTTCCATATTAGTGTGACAGTGACAGTTGCGTTTCGATCGCTACGGAGCGTAAGCGATTGGCACGTTGGCTACGCGGCCTGGGCGTCGTCTCGTGTGAGCGTTCACGCTCATATCTGCTATCACGACATCGAGCCATCGCTTTTTTGGTCTGCCTTTGGGTCGGGGGCCGTCAAGGGCTAGTTTAAGGCATATGTTTCCTACGTAAAAAACTACGTGGCAAAATTTAGGTCTAAAAGTACCCACTTTTTTAATATTTAGATATTGTCAGGCAAGTTTCTTTATAAATGGTGCTTTTACTCAATCTATAATGGCTGAGGCATTGTTATATTCAGTAATGTTTTTATTTTTCCCGTATAAAAAATTATTCGAAAACTTTTTGCATTTATCGATATCTTAATGATGATAAATGCCACAAAATACATAAGATAAGTTCACATCTATGTAGAACAGTTTATAATATGGCCATTGGATCGCCCTCCTCCTTTTCAAAAATCGGCTAAAAAGCAAGCTCTGTCTCCACATTACTCTACACCGAAACCCCGTATTTCAGCGTATACAATATACGTAGTGTTCGCTCCGTTCGCCCCGGGACCGCCTTGAATATCGATAGTTTTGCCTCCATTCTGTTGCCACAAAAATGAAAAATAAATGTTTGCTTGCGAACTCCTTGCGTGTTATTTTTGGGTAGTTGTGTTTTTGGATCAATAGTCAATAGTCAAAATATACTTTATTCATGTAGGCCTAGCAACAAGCACTTATGAATCGTAACATACTTATAAATTATCTTAAGCTAATTATCAGAGCAATTTATTGATGTTATTATTCCATAATAATATTGGATTATTATACAAATCAAATTTAACACAAATTTAAGAATTTCACAAAAGGATCGTCAAACATGAAAAAAAAATTGTATAAAAAATACTAATGTCAAATAAATAAATAAAAAACACAAAAGAAGTAAAAACATCGGAATATCAATTTCCTCGTCATTAATCAAATATACCTAATAAATAAATAATCATTTCGAATAACAATTAATCCCACGTTGTTTTATCATTCATGTAGTCTTGTCGAGAGATCGTTTCAACTGCTCGAATTTCGTGGTCTTTCTGCGAATTGACATTTGATTTTTATGTCATTTCCAATTGACCATGTACTCCTAACCTATATCGGGAAACGCCATCAAAAACGATTACCTCTTCTACATAAATTGTTCAAGAAATTGATCCGTAACAAACCTCGAATATAATTCATTATTTATATTTAAGACTGAGCAGAAGAAGAAGAATCACATTAAATCTAAATTATTTCATGTTTGTTATTTTTAAATCTTTTATCATACCACAAACATCATACATAAAAACTCAAAACAATGTCAAAGGAACTTCATATATATGTATTCTATGTTTATGTTGATCTACTGGACGAAGCGTCGCGATATTTCGAAAAATACTAGCTACAAGTACTTATCATCAAAGGATCAACATTCAATAAATGACCAAAATCATAAGGAACGTCCTAAACATAGATGATTTGACATTGAAGAATAAAATTGTTCCCCGCAGACAAATAAATCCTTTATTCCCCATTACTCAAATCACCCCCAACTAGCCATAAAGAAAAAATCGGCGATAAGCATCGATCTTTAATCGATTAAAAATTCACCGTCCGACCACCGATATCAATTTGCTGAATACACTGGAAAGGGATCTTTACAACTTCTTCAAATTTTCATTTCTGAAACGACCACTTTAAATAGACCCGTAAAGCCCACCTTTATTTACCTACGTTGTTCTTAAAATAAATACGGGGGAGATCACTTTAAAATGGTGAGTAGTACATCACAGTTTGGGAAGGGAGAATTTACAACCCTTTGCTGGCAGATTTATGTGCCGTTCATAGGGTTAGGTTAACCCCCACATGCAGAACAGATCGTGTTTCGTTATTTTATAAATGGCCCACGGAAATAGAGTGGCTTGTAAAAAGTTGGGGCTATTTTGGATTTCCATTTGCGTGATGAGGTATTATTTTTAGGTGTCGTTTTACAAAAAAGACAATAATAATATGGATTGAGTTTTATTATAGAAAGTACCCTAAGTATCTATTTTGACGGACTATAATTAAACAAACTGATTTGTGGCCCATAATATCTAGAACGTTTTCACAATAAGTGTCTTTATAATTTTTTCTACTCCCGTACTTTTATTTGTCATTTAAAGGGTCGTGCACACACCTTTAAAACCCTACCTTATAGTTGTCAAGACAAGTCTTTAGTCTATGCCCCAAAAAAGAATTTGTGCATACACGCAGTATCTTTAGTCACTCTGTGGTTTGGCAGAAGAATATATGTAATTAGTTGTAAGCAAGATTTCTGAATAAACGTTTTATTTTTTTTGGCGATTTTACGATACTTCGTGTAATGACCACTTAAAAAATATTGAATGAAATACAGTGTTGCCGACCTTAGGTATTTTAAATGTTAGCTCTGGCAAAGAAGTAAACCATAGACATGTTTTCTTTTAATTTCATTCATTCATTCATTCTTTTCCCGCCCGTATCCTCCATTTTTGCTACTTCTTGAATTAAAAATATTTGTTAAATTTACAATTTTATTTCAAAGTAGGTAAGCGCTTGGTCGTAGAAAAAGTATTGTATGCAACGTTGTTTAACTGAGTCAAAAAATACTCGTGGCGTCTTTATTAATAATTTTCGGCTTCGCCTCAAATTGTTACTCACGCCACTCGCCTTTTTTGACCTCTCTTAAACAACGGTTGCATAAAATACTATTATTTTTTATTCAATGTAGGTAATGTACCTAATGCCAATGTTGTACCTACCATGTAAATGCAAAAAGGTTACACAGTGGGTGGTAGTACCTTGAACCCTTTTAAGTGTATCATAATATGTGACGTTCCACGGCAAAAGGTACCTTATGGCACTTGGCGCTTACGTCGCATAGCGCGGCAATAATAATAGCGCGCGGCGGCGGAGCGGCGTTAATAATAGCGTAAGCGCCAACGGCCATAAGGTACCTTTACCCGTGGGACGTCACATATAGTCCCATCACAAGTCCCAATATTTGTGTAATTAACAAAATATTTTTCACACCTCCTATTCAGAAAAGACCTTTTCTTCCCTTCCCTTCTTAGGAGGGATCAAAGTGGCACTTTTCCTCCCTGCTAGGAGTCAAAGTAACACTTTTCTGTTCTAGCACAATATTTTTAATTTTTTTTTGCACATGATTTATTTAGCATAAATAATCGTTTAATTTAAAGCATCAAATTGTGTCAACACTAAGATTTTTTTATTTTCCTCATAGTTGATGTGAAAAGCAGTATGTGTCACACGGTATCAAAATTATTTCATCTTGGGCGTTAACACTTGAATCCCTTCTTACGCTCAGGATTCAATGTACGCCCTTGACGGAAATATATCATTTTGATCCCTTGTAACACAAACTACTATTGTTGCTGTTATGCAAAAAATATTTCAGTGTGTCCATATCTGAATATTAGTTACAGATTTGTTCGCTTATCATAATATGAAACCTATTCTTTGAAACTAAATCAAATGTCAAAGTCAGAGCTTTTTCTAAACTTAATCCAATTAGTGTAAACAGGCCGCGACATGCCCCATTAGAGAGCTCATTAGTCGTATCGATGTCAGGTAATGCCTGTAATTACTGCACCGCCCTTTTTATGGCTACCGACAATTTACCGTCTTTGTCATTGTTTAGAGACAATAAAATTGGAAGATTTCTTATGTGCCTGTGTTTGGAACGTTTTTAATAACGTGGTGGGTAACATATTTTGCTTTTGAAGTAGAGTAATTCGCCAATTAGCCACCGGCCAATAACAGGCCACGCTTAACTAAAAATGAATTCTATTCACCTATAAACAAAATTCATACAATGTTTTTGTTTTAGGTTCCCAGCACGATTCCTATCACCAAATCAAAATTATTCACCGAACATTCTTATCGTGCGTGGTACGTCTTTCAACGTCGTCATTGGCAAAATCCCTCCTGCCAATACCACAAGAGAGGAAAGCCATAAAAAAAAACAAAAAACAAAATTCATTTTAGTATAAGGTGGTAAGTTATTGAAACCTACCCACAACCCAAGCCTTCTTGAGCTTACTGTGGGACTTAGTCAATCTGTGTAAGAATGTCCTATAGTATTTATTTATTTATTTATTTATACCGGTACCTTATTATGGTGGCCAGTTACTAACAGGTAGCCAGTTACTGGTGAATTACCCTATATGGGTGTCCAGTGGCAAAAAAAAAAAAAAAAACAAATTAATTTAATTTTCGAACGCGAACTGCGAGGGGGACGCGGGAGGGGGGGAGTGTTTTAGTTTCGCGAGTTGCCGATTATTAGGGCCGGTACGGACAGACTGCAACCCGACTGCAACTTGAATGGGAACTGCACGCCGACGTTGCAGTTGGCGTGCAGTCAGCGTGCAGTTCCCATACAAATTGCAGTCGGTCTGTATCGGCCCTTAGTGACAATGGATCGCTGGCCAGCAAAGCAGTAACGTAGTAGCCAATGGATTTCTCAAGGCGTTTCACATTTATAGGTTTTTCATTTCATTACAATATGTAAATTTGATAACATGTCATTATTTTAATAACAAAACTTCCGTGAGACAAAGACATATAGTGAGAGCTCCTGATGACACTTCTCGGTACGAAGTGAAACATGTCGAGCGTTTTTCGACTTAAGAGCCAACAGGAGTGGTCATTTCTCCATACAAACGTACTCGACTGTTTCCTCCGTGGGTTTTGAAGCTAGAGCAATGATTTTTTCAACACAGATTAATATTGTCAATTTTTGCCGTTTTGCTTTTTTTGATATTTTTGTTTTTTAAGGCGCTAGAGCCCTTCAAAAATGGTCAAAATGGCCTAATTGACTATACCGCAATGAGAGGCGTGGTGTTCAAAACTGATATCAATTAGCCAAAAAAGCAAAACGGTCCGACACAGATAATTTCATAATCATTTTGATTTCCAAATTTGGTTACGATTGGTTAAGTTTTGGAGGACGAAACAGTCGAGTACGAAACCTCGATTTTTGAGATTTTTACGCAGGATTTTTCGCCTTGTCCTTATCGCACTAGTTTTAGGAGCGGCTTCCGTTAACGAGACGGGTATATTTACCTAAAATATTTAAATCTCAGCTCCTGTTTCGTCTTAAAATACGTGAGTGACCCGTTTTTAATATATTTAATACATGTCATTATTATTTGTCATAAAACTTTGTTATACTATGTATTTGTATTTACTGCATATTCAACTTAAGCTTTCCGGTTTCATAAACATTAAAGTACAATAAAAACACATTTATTTGACAATCGGCAACATAAAAATACAACATTATTGGATGGTTTCAGTAGTAAAAATTAAATTATGCACAGTAAAGTTAAAGTTAGAATTACCGTGTATGGCTACTGTACCAACATTGCACGGTATAATAAAATAGTTGGGTCGGAGCAGATCACGTCGGTGAGATGCGCACGACCATGCTAGTAAACAGTTTTAATACAGTATGCACAGTAATTGCCAGTATATTTATTTATTTATTTAAACTTTATTGCAAAATACAAGAAAGTACAAAAGGCGGACTTAATGCCATAAAGCATTCTCTACCAGTCAACCATTGGGCCAAACAGAAACTAATAATGAAACTACTATAATAAAACTACTATTATAACTAGTATAATGAAAGAACTAACATTTAAAATGTCTGAATCAACAATTATAACACCAGATCTTAATATGATAAAACAAAAATGGAATAGAAAAAAATGGTGTGGGTTTTTAATGCAAACATTAAAACAAACTACGATTAACACAAGAAGTTTAACACTTGTGTTTGAGCTAGGAAACAAAGTACATATTTTAAGTTATAAATGTAAATAATGTTTTTCGTATTGTGGTCGAGCCAGGATAATGTGGTGATGGGCTCCTGTGATTACTAAATATAAGACGTATCAATTATTGGTATTAGAGCACTAATACCAATAATTGACTCAATGTAATTTAGAATAGATAGATAAATAGAATACTCTTTATCGGCACATCTCAGTATAAAGATACAAAAGAAAAGAACAATTGATTAGATGTAGAGGCAGACAACAGGCGGTCTTATCGCTAAAGAGCGATCTCTTCCAGACAACCTTTGGGTAGCGGAGACAGAGAAAGTAATCGAAAAAGTAGGTATTGCAAAAACGTTATGAATAAGCCTACACACACAATCACATCGAATAAACACTTACATTCACATGGAATTTACTGTTTTTTACCAAAAAAATCAAGGGTGAACAGGCACCTTCTGGACAGGCTTGCTCCGTCGTAGGCCACGTCTTCGCCTCGGCTAGTCTGTGGCCATGAGTAAGCCCATTTATAATATATAAAAAAAAATTACATAAAATATAATCTGTGTGTTAGGATGCCGGTAAACTAGACCCCCGCGGAGGCATCTTGATGCAGTTAACGAGGAACAATGTCTCTATTAGCTTATTCTAGACTTTTTGATTAGGACAGGGGAGGCAGTGGAGCCGGTTTCACTGAAGCGACATGGGAAGTTATTCAAAAGGGCGCGTCTTTGTTATTCTTTTCACGATATGGGAGCGGCTATGTTAATTTCAGTCCACCTCTCCCTCATGACATGGTTTTCGTAATCGTGTATACTTATTTTTATTAAATAAAAATAAATAAAAGAAAAAAGCCTCTTTATTTTCTTATCAACTACTTACAAACAACTTATTTTTATTAACTAAGCTTAATCTTGACTGAAGATATTAAAACAGGAGAAACAATCAGACAGGAGGAGAAACAAAAGGGAGGAGGAGAAATAGTGTAGTTAAAAGTAGGTACTATGCAATATGCATACAATTAATGTGTGGCGTTATCTATGAAAAGGGACGTTATTGTCGATGGCGCTTACGATGCTCCGATATAAATAAATACAATCCCGCGTGACGCTGTGCGGCGTAAGCGCCATCGACAATAAGGTCCCTTTTCATAGAAAATGCCCCATATACGTAAAAACCAATATAGCTATGTGTACCATTACCATTAGGCATTAAGTCCGCCATTCTTATTTTTTATGTATTTCGTGCAATAAAGTTTATTCAAAAAAAATATTAAGTATTTGTCTATGTTCGTATTATTTGATACCAACACAGACTTAAATATACCAACTAATTACAGTTCATAAATTTTAAAATAGTTATAATTACAGTGATATACCTAAAATATCATATTTCTTAGAAAAACAAACTTTCTATTAAATAATAAAATTCTTAAAAAACTATCCCCTTAATGTGTGGAATATAGAAACACAAAAAAAAACAATGAGGCCACTCCACGCTTTCCCTGTCCTCGCAAAGAATTCCTTCCCTCGACTATGCAAATAAAGTTGGTAGCAAAAACAAAGCGATACACGGTAATTACCGGGGAAATTAACTGACATCGATACAGCCTTAATGAGGAGCTCTAATAGGACTTGTAGAATTCTAAGGGTGGATTTGATCTAAGAAACACGCGAGAAGGTCCGCGAATAACCACAATTACCCTATAAGCGGCCTGAGTAAGAAAATAATAATACTCACATTATGAATCTGCAAACGGAATGACTTGACGCTAGTACCTACAGAGTGACTGAAATTTTTATTTAAATTTCAACTATTGTCTGATAATAAAACCAAAATAGATATCTTGTTATTTATTGTTTTTATTCTGTTAATAATTATTTAAGCAATCTGTAGATTAAGTTTCAAACTACGAAAATAAGCTTTATAAGATATTTCAATATACTTTAAATATACTTTTCAAGCTTGTAACTGTTTTAGTTTCTGGAGACGACAATAGATGGCAGCATGTGTTCCTAAACTGGCAACCGATAGGATGTTGATAATAAGACAAATTATAAAAATGTGGTATGTTTCATACTTCAGTTGGGTATTCATTATGATAAAAAGCTTATTGTTAAGTACTGGATATACGCACGGGAGGAGACGCGCGGGCGGCGGGCAGCACGCGACGTCATCGCGGCAAGCCGCGAGCGACGCGCGGCCCAAACTTGGCTTTACCTACTTCACCGGCAACGGACGAATACCGAATATAATTTTATAATTGTTTGGCCGGGATTTCTTCTTGTAATTAAGGCGGAATAAACCAGCCTATTTTGATACAGTCCGCGATTTATTTCTACGTCCCAGTAGGACCCTAACACTTATTTTAAGGGAAAAGGGGGACCGTGTGCTATACCTATAATCATAAGATAATTTTATAAACGTTTTACTTCTATTAAGAATCCGTATAAAGACTTTAGGTATATGTAATCACAGCTTGTGATAACATAAAACACGACTCAAAACAAGGATTTGAATATAACACGTTACGGAGCCGAACTAAATAAGTTGCATCATAAAATTATTACCCCAGATATAACAACACAATACTCAAGCAAAAAACGCATTAGAATCGACTTACGGTTCAAAATCATTCATTTTTTCGAGATCTCATTCCACTAAACTTTAAGAGCCACCCCACACTAGCGTCTCCCGAGCGTCGCCGTCTAGTCAACTCTATGGCTGCTGCTCGACGCAACGTTGGCGCAACTGCGCAGCGACGCCATTTTCCATAGCGCTGAGTAGACACCGACGCTCAAAAGACGTTAGTGTGGGGTGGCCTTAAAGTAGTAAACACTTACAAAATGTATTCATGGGCTGTCTGAAGAATTATTAAGCAATTATAAACAAATTTGATCCAAAAGTGTCAATATTAGCTTACGTTACGGCAAATATCAATATTAATAACTGAGATTAACGACCTAGACTAAAATTCTAGAACAGAAAGACGAATATTACTATCAAAAACGTTGTAGTTACGTCTGAACTAGGTACAAGTTGGGCTAGGTTTCCTAATCGGCAGGTAGATTCTAGATTTATCCGATCCATGATTTATTGACAGTATAATGGCAAGATACAAGTAGCTGTTGGTAATAAATAAGTTAGAGTTCGCTACTTGTTTTCGCAGAATAGATCAGCCTGGCGTATTTAATAAAAAAAATTGGTCAATCTTACACAAATCGACCTAGTTCCACAAAAAGCTCAGTAAGGATTGTGTTATGGGTACTAGACGACGATATACATACGTATAATAGATATATAAATACATATCTATATATCTACATAGAAAACATTCATGATTTAGGAACAAATTTACAAATAAATGCCCTTACCGGGATACGAACCCGGGACGTAGTAATAAATACAGCATAAGTTTTCAAATAAATTCTACCTACTAAAAATAAACATTAAAAATAATCCAAAAGAGATACTTAACTTATTTTGTAGCCTTCATATATTACATATATATACATATGTATAAAACGAATAATAATATAACACATATTACTATTCGTTTTGTACATGCATGTTAAAACCAAAAACTTCACTTCAGCGACAAAATTGTATGTATTCGATACATTTTCAAGTACAGTGAACTAGCTGATATATACTTAATCCTCTTTGTATTTGAACAGGGTGCTTGACAACTATAATCTTCGATATTATCACACCCTGTATTTGAAACTGTACAAGTATACAATAATTTACACATCTTGAAGCGCAATATCAACATAAAATGCCTATAACCTTTGTGATTATCGCTGGAAGTGCGTGCCAATATTAATCCGTACTCAATAGATACTTGAATAATTTTAGATCAAAGAAATAATGTGGTGGGTGTGTACAGTGAAGTGCAATATTCATGTCTATGTAAAATGTGTTGCATTGTATAATAGGTTCTCGTAGTAAATGTTTTATAATAATAAACCGTCAATTTTCTTGCTCTGATACGACGTAAAAATGGAAGGTCATCGTTCTCATACTAATGATCTTTTGGTTTTGATATTAATTCTCGGGTGAGGAAAACAGTGTTAGCAAACCAGAATAATACATCTGCGAAGAAATTAAAAGCTGGGGATAGTTTTAATTTTAATAAAAAATATCATTTTGTAAAAGACGTGTAAGTAAGAAAAATATTCCCAAAAATTCTTTGTCAACGTATTTTTGCACCGTTCTTTAACAAAGTAAATGATAATATTGTCTTCGGTTACCGCGATAGTTGCTCATGAAATAAAACTATTAAAACGGATTATATCGCGTAAGTAGGGTTTACACGACGGATCCAAAATGTATGGGAATATCCGCGGATCCGGATCCACATCCGGATAATTTCGTACATTTCGGATCCGGATTGCAAACCCTACGCGTAAGTAAATGATCTGTAAAGCTATTCTGTGGCAAGCAATCAGTCTTTACGACAATGAACGTACGGCAAGTTTGATTGGACCGAACGTGGGGCTTCTCTCGTTATGCTCATGCTTATGCGGATTATGCTCGCGCGGGATTATGCATTTGATATTGTCAGTTGACAGAGTTTTATCCTAAGCCCGTACCATGAGTCACTGACAGTGTCAAAACTGACATTTAGGTACGCTATCGAGAACGTAATTTACTTTCTATACATCTCGTTTGCACTAATATGCGAGTACGAGCGAGATGTATAGAAAGTAAATAACGTTCTCGACAAACTGATGGCAGCCGTACTAGTACCTAATGTAAGTTCTGTTTTTGTTTTATTTTTAACTCCGACGCAAAAAGAGGAGTGTTATATGTTTGACGCCAATGTCTGTCTGTCTGTGGCATCGTAGCTTTCCAATGGATGGACCGATTTCGATGCGGTTTTTTTCAACTGAAAACCAGTTTCTATTCAATAGAGTTCCATTCGGAAACAAATTCCACGCTTTGCTCAAATTTGTTAAACGACTCGACCATACATAAATATTCGTTCGGAGTTATGTTTTGTGCTTCAGCCCAATGCTTTAAATTTGAAAAGTATACCCTCCACAACGCTTCGAATGTTAATTTCAATGCTCGTATGCATCTATTATACTGTTTTCCTTCCATAATATTTTGAGCTGTGGTCTCTCCATAAACTTCTGTTTCAGTCCACACATCGGTTATACCAGGATTGGAAAAGTGTTGGCCGATGACGTAAGAAATTGTATACCCAGTGAAATCCTCCAAGTCTTATAATTACTTTCTCTAAAGAACCGAAATGCCATTGTATTTGCTTGAGTTTACAGTACAGAGCATCATCGCAAGTTATTACCGTATGTTGTTGACCTACGAATTGAGATATATCTTGACAGCGTTTTACTTAGTACTGTAATTAAGGTATCTGTTTCATGAGCAGGCTGGGGAATTATCGGAATATAATCGATAGTCGAAATTTGGTGCGATTTTTCACTTAAAACTTTTCACAAAAAACATAGTTATGTTTGATACTCGTAGCTAAGATTGCTATAGTATTTTGAAGAGTATCAGCTCTTTTTTAAAATTATATAAGGCATTTTTGGCTTATCATTGATTTTTTTGCCGTATATAGCGTAGGGGGCTTTATTTTTTTTTTAATTTAGTAGTTATATCAATTGTACACCCAGCTGCGAAATTACATGGCCGCTTTATGAATGAATTAAATAAATAATGTACCTAGATGACATTTTGCAGCTCGCTGTAAATAAAGTACTTACTTACAACCCTGAAAGCGCAATGAAATTATCTGCTTTATTAAAAGCATCGTCATAAGGTCTGTTGAAATATTTATAATATCATAATTTTTATGTTTTCGGGGGTTTTTTCTCAAAGTTCATAATGAATTGTTCACTAAGTTTATATGTACCTATCTATTTACGTCGCTTCTTTTGATCACAGAATTTATGAAATTTCTAATTCCTGTTTCACTTTAAGAATTTTAGACGTCATCTAAAATTAAGGAATCAATGACAAGCCTAAATCAAGTCCTGGATAATAGTACTAAACTCCACTGTTATGTAAACACAAGTGTAATGTCACTGGTGACATGACATAATTTACAACATCGCAAGAGAATTTTGTTTACAATATTGTCACGGAGAGAGAATTATAAAAATTATTTATTTACGGGTTAAGCATAACAATCGTATTTTTACTAATAAAACGTGTCAGCGTCGGTATAATTGGGACAGAAATTATTATATTATAAATAGTTTAGAGATTTCGTTATTCCCTTTTATTACTTAAGAATACCATTATAAATTGAGCTCTGGCTCCTCATACTTATTATAGATCTAAAGGTCACGATTATACTAGTCCTTTTAGACGTGGGTTAAAGTGAAGAGAATGTCAGTCGTGGAATGATTTTATTCTGCAGACGCGGCGATAATTCATAATTTTGTGACACGTGCCCGCCCAGTCTTGATGCTTGATGTCATATTGGTATTTGGTAAAAGTAATTGACACTTGTGATTTTATGAAGGTCCTGGCTTCATTGTATTGTGAAGTGAAACCAATTTACATAAACTGGGAAAAATTGAATAGAAAATTAATTGCTAGAATGCTGATAAATGCTTGCTTCCTATACAAATAAAATAGGTACTATTTTCAGTATTGCTTATAAATTATTAGTAAGTAATTGCATATACAAAAGCTACCTACATAAATAAAATTTACCGGGGACTGTTTTAAAATCACGAAAAAACTGGAATAAAATGGAATAATAAAAAATATCATGATAAATAGCAGAAAGTACCAAGACTACTGAGCTCCTCACAAAAATCTTGCTCTTTGTGTGTTGTAAACAAAATGTCGTAAAACTATTTCCGTAACTTCCCTTCGTTAAATTTATTTAACAAGTTAGTCATCTAGTAAATCGGACATAATTAAATGATTTCAGCTACCGTCAGTCTCTCCCTGTCAGCAAATCATATCATATTCTCATTTTTTCATCGCCTCGATTTAGCTATGATCAAAATGGTTCAGACGATCTACGAACACGAATTTTTATTGTATAAAAACTATAATAATAAAATTGTTCATATAAATAAAAAGCGGTTATTCATTTCGCGACGTCAGAAACTACAAGACATTAATTCGTGCTATAATATTATTGTTTTATTGGTTGAAAGTATCAAGAAGAGGCGGGTATGAGAACGATTTATTTGTACTTTTTTATTTCCGCGAAAAAATGTGAATTTCGTCTGTCGTCACTGGCGGGTTTTTAAACTCTTACATCTTCTTCGATTAGTCTGAAATATTGTTCTTATTATCCTAAAGGATGTGCTCAAACCGGAAGTCAATTAGGTATCCGTTAATTTGATTGTTATTTGTTAGTAACGCGGGTTTAAAAATATTTTTTTTATATATCTTCTGTTTTATGACAGAACTTCCAACTGTTCTCGCTAGTTTTATTTTAGTGCTACTATATTTTCTCCAGAATTCCAAAACCTACGTTCTTGTAATGTATTTGATATTTTTACGACAACGTTTTGTCAAACAACTTTAATAGCAAACAGAGTAAGCTTCAAAAATATTTTTTTAATATTTTACTGTGACTCCGAATTATTTTTCGGTGGTATCCAAATGTATGTATGTATGTATAAACTCTTTATTGTAGAAAACACAAATTTACACACAAAACACAAACACACAAATTGTTTCATTATTAAATAAATTATACATATTTCTGCTATGTAAACTGCATCATTATCATAGCAATATTTTTATTAACTAACTTTGAATTAAATTGATTAATTAATTTAGTTATTCGTTTGAGTCGCATCTTTTTATACTTTAACCCGTTATTCATTAACTTTACATTCCTCAATTAGGTAATTTAGGGTTTATCCTTTTCTTACAAATACATAAGTCAAAATGACAGATTGAGACAAAATATTAATTGCTTATTGAGGCTTGTAGTGCGTTTACGAATAACGGCATAATAATTTTAGACAGGAAGTATAAATACGCATAGATAGCATAATTATATTAGTTTAGTAGTATAATACATAACGCGCTGGTGCATGGTGGCCTAGCGGTAAGAGCGTGCGACTTTCAATCCGGAGGTCGCGGGTTCAAACCCCGGCTCGTACCAATGAGTTTTTCGGAACTTATGTACGAAATATCATTTGATATTTACCAGTTGCTTTTCGGTGAAGGAAAACATCGTGAGGAAACCGGACTAATCCCAATAAGGCCTAGTTTCCCCTCTGGGTTGAAAGGTCAGATGGCAGTCGCTTTCGTAGACTAGAGCCTACGTCAATTCTTGGGATTAGTTGCCCAGGCTCCCATGAGCCGTGGCAAAAATGCCGGGATAACGCGAGGAAGAAGAGTAGTATAATACATAAACTCATTTTCACCGCCACCAACTTTACGACTACTAAAATAAAGCTCCCAATTTGTACACAAGACTAACGCAAATCCAAGTTGGCTACTTTTGTCGGAACTAATCTAACTTGTGCGACTTGGCTGCAGTTTTACCGAGCTGATTGTCCGGCTGGGATTAGTGTTAAGTTGTGCACATAGTGGGTGTTTTGACTCGCAAGTGGATGAGTTGGCGGACGCACTGTCTTTTGTCGAAACGAATTTTATCCGCGATTTCAATTGTACTTAAAAGATAGATAGATACATACATTTACCTATTTCTAATTGAAAATTATTACATGTTATTTTTTTTTAATTTACTTAATTTAAAAAATGCATTATTGTATAGGTAGATAAATACTTCTTGATGGAAAACTTTCTGTTTTTTAAAAGATGAATCTTATTCATATCCAGATTTTAAACTACCGGTAGCAAATAGCAAATTCTATATTATGTATTTATGAATTTACCTAGTTTTTTAGTCGTTCATTCATTGTTTCATTTAATAATAACACTTTTCTCACTCACTCACTCACTTTACATACAAACTTACCCGTTTTGCTTGTAGGTATGTACGAATAGGTACAATCCTTTAAAATTAAAATAGTTCGTTGCAGTTTTTCGCACCGATATGACGAGTAACGAAATGAACACAAAAGAAAAACGACATTGAAAATCATAACCATGTTTGCTGTCAACTAAAAACGTTACAATGAAACCAAGAGGCCTATTCTGATACTAAGTTCTGTTATGGATTTGTAAAAATAAATAAATATTATAGGATAATTTTACACAGACCGACCTAGTCCCACAATATAAGCATGATAATATTTGTAATGTTCCCGAACCAGAAATGTAGTTGACAGCTGACAGATCATATCCATTACAAAATTATTACAAGAAATTACTATCAGGCTCAGTGTTGTTAAGAACTCAAGTATTTTGGGTTTCAATTTGAAGATCTCGACTAGTTTTTACGAGACTGCGCCAAAAAAAACCGAGTCTTTTAAGTCCCAAGTCGAATCCCGTATTTTCGAAGCGCAATTCAAAAGGGCTCGAACCACCGAATAAAGACTCCGTCGACAATTTTATAGGTTTTATCTAAATACTAGTAGCAGGAAAGAAAATAAGCGCTATTGTATTTGTTATACCTAACCCATCAATTTTACATTAAAGACAATGTATTTTGAACTTTTTTGGCAATAAATTTGAGTTACTGAAAAGGGCCCAAGTCTCAACAATAGACTCGGGTCTCTAAGACTCGAAAAGAACTCGAAATTCGCCTTAACAAGGAGTCTAAAAACACAGATGAGTCATAAAGCTGAGTATTTAAAGGACTCGAGTGTTAACCAATAATCCGAATAGGCCTCCGGAGTTCAATTCCCTTCTATTTCAGTACCTGTCACACTTATATGACAAGATATGACAATAACCATATTTCCCACCATATTGTTACTTTAGCTGTCACCGCTGAGTGACGTACTTTGTATAAAAAGTGTATGAGTCATTTAAAACGTTTTCTTTTTAAATCTAAATATGTGCTGAAGTGTGTTTGTTCGGATTATATTTTTAACTTTCCGGAAATTAATGTAAGAACAGATTGGTAAAGATTTGCTTTTAATTTTTCCATTTATATTTAACATATTTAGTGCTGTGTAATTGTTCACTTAATAATATGGTATTTGGCTGTATTTAAAATAAATTATTTTATACCATACAAGAAAAGCACAAGAAGATTATATAATAGAGAAACATAGACAGCAGTTATTTTTAGACACATTTTCTATTTTAAAAACTCATGTAAAACTATAAAGAGTAGGTAATGTGATTGTGACGTCACATGCTAGTGGTTCATATAAATTCCATAGTACTTAGCAAAATCGTTTTGACAGTTCGAAAAAATAAACTGATTTGACTAGTAGTCAAATACCCGTACCCCATTTCGGAATTGTAGGGTAGGTAAATCTTATCGAGAAAAGGATGGTACGGCCGTGCCTCTTTGTTTTGCTCGACTTGAGATATATTTTTCTACACACATAACATAAATCCTCTATGATGCGTTCAAAAACCGCAACTTACGGCCAGCATAGAGATAAACTATTTTATTACAACAAATTTCTTATCTGTTAAAATGTTCTTATTGCACAATTATAACGCCGAAACTGATTTAATAGTGACATTTAAATTTCGAACTTTTCTAAAAAACAAATGGATTTGATTAGACGTTTTTTAAAATGAAATGTCACTTTTAAACATTGTGATTAAAAGCCACAATAATCGTCGTAACATGCGGCTCCAGGACACACCACAGAGAACTCAAAATTCAGTCAAGACCCGCATCACACAAGAAAAGCGGTTAAAATCTTCATACCCTGGTATTTGGACCTCCTCTAAGACCTGAAAGTTAGGCACACAGTTATCTAACAGCAATCTAAAGCTCGGTTATGTGTCTAAGGATTTAGGTCACAGTAGATGTGGGATATTGGACTTGGAAATCGGTCAATCTTTTCAATAGTAAGACATCGAGCGCCAGACATAATATTTTATGTGTTTTAGATTTTAATTTTTGATGTAGGTAAGCTTTGAATTTTGATGTTGTATTTTAGTGTAAATAAAGTTGATTTATTAAGTTAAATGTTCAATTTTATTTATTCCAACGCAAATACAGACCTTTTAATTCAATTGTATTAAAACTTTTAAGATATTTTTGGCAATTAATTAAGTACACTTGGTTCCATAAGGAGGTAGATATAAATAAATATTAGTCACTTATCGACTGAGTATTAAATATTAAGCTTAGTAAATAAAATAACTCAATTCGGCAGTAAAAACTCAATCAAAACACCGTTTTCGAGATTTTAATGCACAAACATAATAAAACAAAACTTACATAAAACTCTTTTCGCACCAATAAATTACCCAATAAGGTATTAATTACGAAAAAATTGCACTTAAAAAGTAGTATTACCGCTCGTACGATTGATATATCACGACGCAACTTTCAAAAACTCCTATCGCTCAGTTAACTGTTAAAGCAATTCCTACCCTAACAATGTTGTCTTAGGGTTTTATTTTAAATAGCAGGTTGGATGGTATAGGAAGGTTTTGTAGTATTAACTGAATATATCTTAAGCCATTAAAAAGAGATGCGAGTTCTTAATTGAGGCACAATGACGGGGGAAAAGGAAGGATGTCCCGAAATAGACGGAATAACAAACAGATGGTAAAAAGTGTTGGGTGACACGTTATGGGTGCTTCAGACAAACCAAAAAACGCTGACTTTGAAATCGGTGGCTAATAAACTTACAACTGCGTATTTATAACCGGTTATTATAATAATATACTGTAGCCTAAAGATCCCATGTAACTCTCTTGAATGACCCTATACTGTAATTTATAGAGGAAAGCAGGAGGAGGTAGCCGATTAAGAGTGTAACGCTCTTACGGAGATGTCGCTAGGGTCCCCTAGACCCATATGGTGGAAAGATTTTCTGGCTATGGATGAGGTCTTGGTGGCTTAGCTCTGCTGGCAGAGCGCTGGAATACCTAGGTATCGATCTAGATGCCTTAAATTCAAGTCTCACCCAAGGCAGTCAATTTTCCACTTTTTAATTTCTTCAAAGCTTTCTAGAGGAAATCTCGTCACGGACGATTTTTCTTCTTCTTCTTCATTTAACTTCACATAACGCTGCAAATGCTCGGTGCTGCTTTTTGCTGAAAGTGGTTCAGCAAGTTAAAACAATTAATTATATTTTATTGTTGGCCCTGACTTGCAGTCAATTTGTCATCTTGCCAATTATTGGCCCTGATGACTTGCTAAGAAAATCTCTTTGAAATGTGACCCGTTTTAATTTCTTGTTAGTGTAAAATAGCTTAGGTACCTACTGCTATTTTGTGGATGTTTATCCACTTTCTAGCAACGAAATCAGCTTGAAAAACTGTTAAGGAAAACAAAACGCTGAAATTTTCAATTAGTTACATCTGAAACACCTTTAACACACCTACCCTTTTATTTGTCACTCGCTATTTATTGTTCCATGCGCTTCAGGTTACCGCAATAATTTAAAAATAAAAAACGTAAGGGTTAAAATTAACCCTAAACTGCTAGCGATTTGTTAATTGTTGGGGTGTTTTTGTTTCTTAGAGGTTTATTTATGAAACCAAATGGCCTTAGAAGGGGTTGGCTAATTTGAATTTTATGAAGTTTATTTTCGATTTGGAAAGGGGAAAATCCCTTGAGGATGCCTTGGTTTCTTTCAATTTGCTGTTTAAAAATACATGTTTGGTTTTTAATTGGACATCTTTGTAGCAAATGTGTTTCTATGTTAATGCTTGTAATGTGTTTGTTTATTGATTGTTTACATATTGAAAACAGAGGATGGCGAATCCTGTTTCCACCGTGATACAGTTTAATACTAGTACGGGGAACAGATGTAGCTTACTTCATTCATAAAATGTTATAAGTATATTATTTTTATAGTAATATTTACTAAACAGTGCAGTTAACCGACCAATTGTACACCTTATTCTAACATTCTAACAACTTAGGGACTGGGATTGGTCACTTAACTGTGCCGTGCCTACACGGTATTAACTACGACATTATTTCTTGCACTTAGTGACTAAAATTACTAATCCAAACTATAATTATAGTTCCGAACATAAATGTAAGCAAATATGTGTCCTTTATTACCGAATAAAGATATTTGTATTTGTATTTTGTATTTGTATTTGTACATAAATAATTTAGTATTTCGTGTATTGAAAATACAGAAAATACAGAAAATAGCTAAAGGTTTAGGTACTAAGTCAAGAAATTGCTTTAATATCTGGGAAAATACAGTTTCGGCGCGGCCAAAAGCTTCGGCGGGTTTTTAGCCAAAATTGAACCTTCGGCCGAAATATGATTTTTATTCCAAAACCGGAACTTCGATCGGACACTATATAGGTAAGTACTTATTTGCTTAGTAAATACCTATTCCCAATTAGGCAACTCTTTCATCTATTTTTAAATGAATTCGTAAAGTGAAAAAATAATCGATATAAAACTTACGTGAGACATATTTTAAACTGTTACGAGTTGCATTCTCCGCGAGCACTCGCGCCTGAGAAAGGACCCCCGAAGGGCCCGAAACATGTCGCCAATAGCGACTAAAAATTCAAGTGAGTGAAATCGTTGTCATCTAAACACTCTAAACAGTGAAAAATTCAATTGGAACTAACATCTAAACTCATCAAACACTAATTATAAAATCACATAAACGTTACAAAAATACTTTAACAACCTATTCCACCCCTACAATCCCTCATACAAATCAAAACACAAACAATAGAGTTCAATTAAATTTCCAATCCGCCGTTTCATGTCAAAGTTGCGGAACCCTTTTGGAAACAACCCGAGAACCAATATACTGGCGTAATGCGCCGTGCCAACAACTTTACAAAGGATACCCTGCCGTTTGGTGACAGGTAAAACAGGGTTCATGACTTTTGGTAATACTACGGCCACACCACAGAATAAATAAAAGTACAGAAGATTCACTCTCTAAACGCGTCTATTACGACAGAACTCAGGAACAGTCAGCAAGGAAGAGCTTTTCTCCTTCTGCTATACCGACCTTATGTAAGTGGAATATGAGTAGGTACACAAAAACACAAGAGTTAGAAGTGACGAAAGACCTGATAGACGCTCTTTTCTACGTTAATTTTATAACTTTTTTAACATGACCCTATAGAATCGATAGACGCGATTCTTGTAAACCTCACTGATTGTTTTTTTGTTAAATTTAAGGTGAAACGTTATGTATGATGTCATCAAGATATTGTCGTGAAGCATATTACTTATTTAATTTCCTTTTGTTTTGTTTCAGGTAATGTTACTACATATGTCAACAAGTGCAATATACATTTACAGGTAATTTAGCTTGAAGAGATACAGTCCTGAATGTCCTGATAGAGTAAACATGTATTATTTGAACTACTACTTTCATTACTAACACGTTCCAGGAACAGAAGGAAAGAGTAATCCAAGTGCAACTTATTTATTATTCTCTCAATTTTAATAAAATCATTATACCTATACCCGGTTTTAACCCACAGTAGCCCAAAGAAAAGCCCTCGTCATAATCCTTAATATTCGCCGTCACAAAGGTGACGTAATAACGACTAATCCCGCATTGTGGCGCCATCTCTCGGCGAGGGGCGCTTTGTAATTTGCGGGGGCTATTGAGAGTATTGAGGTTTGGGTGATGGATAGATACAGTGGTATTTAGAATTGAGTAAACAGAATGGTTGGATATTTTTTTTGTTCAGGCATGTTTATGTAAGAAATTCATGAGAAGTACGAGTATAACCATGAAAATAAGACTTGATAATTCACATGTACAGAATTACTTCAAATCGCGACAGCAATGCAGCAACGACAGTAACGCAATTTATCAAGGAAATTGACAGTGATATTATCGTCTCTATTCTGCAGCAGTAACGCTGCTGGAGTCGCCATACCTATACTAACTTTAATGTTGTATATTAATTTAATTTTTTTTTCACTGCATGAGCATGAGCTAGTAAAGGATGGAGTTTAAGTCGCGTGTAAGTGGCAACAAGTTGCTTTTTATGCTCTACTTATTGACTGCGTAATAAAATCTAAAACCTTTTACACAAACTGCCACTGCTGCAGCCGTGCGCGGGCCCGAGTACTCATTCCTTCAGTCTTCATTATATACCTACAGTATAATAAACATTTTGATGTTTCTGTATATTTCCCTCGCGAACGAAGTGAAAAGCTGAGTACATCATTCGGGCATAAAGTCCCATTTTATCCTCTACCTAAAATCGCATGCCTAAATTGCTTTATCTTGACAACTAGCTGTGTGTTGCCTTGCCTCTGTAGGTTAATAATTTTACCAGTGCAACATAAATAAATATATGTACTCTATTTTCAAGTAATCGCTAATCCCGTATTATGGCGCCATCTCCCGACGGATTGTCGAAAGGGGGCGCTTTGTTCGGCTACATAATTTGTTAAGGATTGGTGAGATTATACGTTATTGGAAGCTTGATGTGATATGGAGACGGTTTTGAGGTTTCACGCCTTTTAAAATAAAAAAAATTGGTAGAGCTTGTAGAAAGTTTTTCTAATGTTAAACTTTAAGCAACAAAAACTAGTCCTAGATATAGATATGTAGGTTAGATGAATATCTTTACCGAGTTTTATGTTGTTTCAGCAAGTCGTTTTAAAATGGGAGCGTAAATTCGATTAACAGCCATATTCGAACTTTAAGATACCTACGTCAAATATTAGAGACAGAAACGATATGGATCGGATATGTCAGTGTCAAACAAGTGTCAAAAGTGACGTTTTTGTTTGAAGAGAAAAAGTTCGAATATGGCTGTAAGTATATGGCGGTGGCTAGGTTCATAAGACTCTATATAGGAAAAAATCCAAAATATCGTATTAAGTACAGCCAACTTTACTGGCAACGTGAAAAGTGCACCCATATAGTTTGAACCTACCTCACTTTGCTCGGTCAATAAGAATTAATCTGAAAAACGCAATTATATTCATTCAAGTTTCAAGTAACAACACTCAAAAGTACTGAATGTGCCGTCGGAATGTTTCCTAATTCAAAATTTCCGAAATATGGCTATCAAAATTTTTTCGTTTCCAAAATGAAAGATTCATTAATTCCCAACTAAAATTCGAAATTTTTGACAACTTTTACAACTTCTTTTTCCACATCTGTAGGAACACACACAAAATGTAGAACTACTTTATTAATAATAATTTTATTTTTTATAAATATAATAATCATTCTGTAGAATAACTTTATTCAACAGAATTCAATTTCCTCTTAGCCAAACTACTGCAAACCGTTTCAAAGAAAGAAAATGCACCGCTAATCCGCCATCTTGAACCCTCTAATTACCTCCCCCTCCCCAAATTGAATGTTTAACCCGAAATTATTTAGTTGTGTTCACGTCAAAGTGATGGATCGCGCAATTATTGCGTCTCGCGTCAACGTTATTGATGGCTTGGCGGTATTGTTTTTTACGCTTTTGAGCGTTATGGATTATTAGATACTATATAGCGACCCGCCCCGGCTTCGCACGGGTTAGCAAATTATACGTAAACCTTCCTCTTGAATGACTATATCTGTTTAAAAAAAACCGCATCTAAATCCGTTGCGTAGTTTTAAAGTTCTAAGCATACATAGACACAGACAGCGGGAAGCGACTTTGTTTTATAGATACTATGTAGTGACAAAACTTGTATAAAATAACAAGTTTAATATCAGGTATTTGTATATATGTATAAACAAAGTAGGGAAAAAAACGATTTGTGTGACGAAATAAAAACAACATGGAATAGGTATACATGTTTATTTTTTGAAATGAAATGAAATGAAAGTTTATTCATGAGAACATATGGTAGGTACAGAAGATTATTTTTTATACAGGATAGGAAGCATCCTTTAGAAAATAACTCACGTTTTGATTTTTATTACACTTTAAAGTTTATTCTAAGACGTAATGTATTGCAAATTTTGTTATGTTTAAAGCGTGACAAGCAACGTCAAACACACTGATGTCAGCGTACATTGAAGGCAATATTTATTTTGTATGAAAAAGAGGGTTTAAAGGATTCATAATTTTCAAAAGTTGCTGAACAAATGTTGGTCAGTTTGAGCCTTTACAGCCTTTAATTTAATTTATTGCTCCTGTTACAGGAAGCACCCTGTATACGTATTGTGGGTATTTTTCTAGGTGTTTTGTTACAATTCAATTAGAGTTAGACCAAGAAAAGTCTGCAGCGATTTTGATAGCCCACGCAGTGCAAGTGTTATTTACACGTCATAAATTCATAGAAGTTTGATGTTTAAAATGACACTTGCACTGCGTGGGCTATCAAAATCGCTGCAGACGTTTCTCGGTCTGAGTCTACAAATATGTGAACTGTATTAAAAAGTACAAAATTTTAAGATCTAGGATTTTTTCGACCTGTGTAATGAAAAAAACATCAGTGTAGGTACATACTTGTAAAACAATCATTCGCAAGAAAAAAAAATCTAATTTGTGGTGATTTTTAGTGTAAATAAATTCATACCAAACTTGCTGTTAAGGGAAAGTTGACAAGACCTATACATATATAGAGGTAAAATTAAAACTAGATTTTGAGAATGATCTACTTTTATCGCTTTTTAAGAGCTAATTTGAGTTGGATAAAATTCAAACTTTTTCGTCCTTACTGCGGACTCAATTTTCATTCATCAATTTTCAAGTAGCACAAATTTCATATAAACAATCGCAAATTGCCTTATTTAATATGATTTAATCCCGCCATACTCTTAAACCGCGCTTATTTTGACGCAATCTCGCCAAAAATGTAAATAAAATGTTTTTTGACACATCATAACACCGGGTGCTAATTTTGTACACCGAAATTGGATAATTTTGGCGAAGATACGACCGTTTCTCGTCAGCCGAGCATCGTTACGGTTATGACATGTCGACTTTACGTTTAACTTTATGAAGTTTATGCGGCTGAGTGTACACCTTAACACAAATTTAAATAATGATAAGACACAATACTTTGTAAGCAAGTTTAATCTTTAGTCCTAGAAGGCGATGGATGAAATTCATCTGGATTTTTTTTTTATGGTCTGATGGTTAGTTATTTTTATAGAGATTATTGCAATTAATATGAAAGTATTTTTTTGTTTAATGGTGGGGGCTCGGCCTTGTAGTTAATTAAATACCTATTTTTATTTAAAAACAAGACTTAATTGTATTTTCATACCTTTGTATTAAAAGTAGTGTCCGACCGAAGGTTCGGTTTCGGTTTCGGTTTCGGCCAGTTTCGGCCAAAAAATCATGTTTCGGCCGTAGTTTCGGTTTCGGCCAAAAAACGGCCGAACCTTTCGGCCGGGCCGAAACTTACGCAATGGTACTTCGTTCTATGAAACTAAACTATGTGACAAAGACCAAAAGTTGTGAAACAAGTAGGACAACAATATTAATACATAATATACTGATTTATGTACCTATACAGAAATTAATCAGTTTATTATTAAACACAATTCCACTAATGATGGGTCCACTGAACGGTCGACGCAGTCTTAAGAGGCTGTCAATAGTGTCAATACCTAAAACGCACACACTGTCTAATTGTATCGTAGTAAATGAGATAGCACTGTCGCATGTTACTGGGCCTGGGCAAGGGAATAATAAGAAAACTCATCATAGTCATCATCTTCCTCGCGTTATCCCAGCATTTTGGCCACGTCTCATGGGAGCATGGGGTCCACTTGACAACTAATCCCAAGAATTGGCGTCGGCACTAGTTTTTACGAAAGCGACTGCCATCAGACTGACCTTCCAATCCAGAGGGTAAACTAGGCTTTATCGGGCTAGTCCGGCTTCCTCAATGGTAAATATCAACCTAGGCCACCAGCGCTCACCGCTAGGCCACCAGCGCTCAAGGGAATAATAAGAAAACTATTGAAATAAAAATAAATGTGGATTATTTGTGTAATATTACTCGTTAGCGGTTTAGGTATAAGTAAATGTTTTGACAAATTGATTTTAATTTCAGACACATAAGTCAAGAAATAAAGACATTAGAACCGTTTAATGGTGATTTTAAGACCAATCTTTGCAATTATATTCTATCGAGCCGATGTCGTTCAATCATGTATCGAGTGCGGCCACGGTATTAAAATATAATAAATATTAACATAGGTATAAATATATTTGTTGCTTTACTAAATCAAATAGTTTTTCTTAAAATTTTTGACAAGTTTTGTATCGCATCTCCTACTTTTGCACTACAGATACTCGTAGATTTTTATAAGGCAAATGGCTATCGGTTCTTCAATCTTTATCTCCATTATTTCTACCGGATTTTAAAAGAAATTGATACTATTTTATTTATGATTGTTTTAAACATTGTCTAAAAGAACACTTTTTTCTTATCTAGATTGCTGTGAAGGATATTATATACGATACGAAATCTACATATTTGGGTTCGTGTTCGTCTTTGACGTGTCGTAAAACGTGTCTAGGCTTTTAATTTTACACGAATTAACACGAAAGTTATGGCCAGAAAACCAGTTTTTTGGCCTTAAATTGTTCAACTTTGATGCCAAATATCGCGAAGACAATGAACTTTGAAATAAATATGGAATACTATATTGCTTAAAGCCGTTGCTGTTAATATGATAAGCTACAAAAAACATAAGAAAACTAAGGGATTCAGATCGAAGGTCATTGGCGTGGCGGAGCCCCTTAAGTAACATCATTTTCAAAGACATTGGGTGTTGACAGCCCCTTAATATGAGTTAAAAGCGGTTTTATGACATTTTTTCAACGATTTTAACAAGTCTTCAAAAGTTTCGGTTTCGGTTTCGGCCGAAACTAGAGTCAAAGCCGAACATTCGGTTTCGGTTTCGGTTTCGGCAAAAAAACATGTTTCGGTCGGACACTAATTAAAAGGTATCTACATTGTACTTAATTATTATTTATGGAGAATTTTGTCGTTAACTTTTATTGTACTGTCCACAGATGTGACCTTTACCTATTCTAAAATGTGTTTAACTCATATAGAAACGTCATGTTATAGGTACCTATAAGCTTTGTCTCATGTACATAGTAGTTCTTTGTATGAACCAAAAATGTATATCCACTCACAATCTAATGATCGACTCTACAAAATCAAACAAAACAATATCAACACAATTAATCGTACAGTCGGCCACATTAATAACCACCGCGACTAATATATTTCACCTCATTGTTGACGTCAGACAAATGTTCGTATGTTTGTATGTTTTTTTATATATTTTTACCGCTTGACCGCATCTAGTGGCATATAACTCTTTTATAATGTGACACCCTGATTTGTGTTAAAGCGAAGTACTATAATAATTCATTTCCTGAAATCGTTTAAAATGCAATAGCAATTATGTTTGAAGATAATTATCGACATGGGAAGAGACGTGTTTATGATATTTTATAAGGGTAATAAAAGTTGATAAATTGGCTTTCAGAGTTCTTTCAGAATGTAAAAACAAGTGGCCGCAATTGCTTTGCTAAATGCAAAAAATATTAAGTTTTTTGACGCAGATGACGTGTGACGCAATAACACAACCTTTTCCACTATAAGTACCTAATACTATAACTAAGAACAGCTGTAAAAAAGTATTGAAATAAATGCATTTTTATTTGTATACCTAAGTAATTTTTTTAAAGTTGCGTTGTCAACAAGAAACTAAGAAACTATAGTTTTGATGTAACTATCCGTGAGTTTTTCACAGGCCTTTTACTCTGAAATTAAAAGATATTTATAAAATAGGAATAACTGAAAGAATTCCGATTAAGTACAGCACTCAAGGATTATGAAGAATATAACTATAGACTTACCTATAAAATAAAACTACAAGTAAAACCTATTTATTTTTGTAAATAAATGGAAAATATGTGCCGTGAAATTTTCTTATAGAAACTTCCCCTTAACGTTTTAAAGAATAGATGCATTCTCAAATTTATACATGTTTATATTGTCCGCATATAATTATGTTCATTCCATACGAGCCGCGTACATCTCGACGATATTTAGAATACCGATTTCAATAAATAAATTACTGTGAAATATTGACGGTTGTTAACTAGTTTTGGTATTTTAATGTGTCTAGATTTCTTTTACTAATGTAAACAAAAATGGCGAATTATTTATAGACGTAGCTTTTTGCAAACAATACAGGGTGCCATTTGAGTCGTGATCAGCAAGATATTTCAAATGAAAAATTAAGTAAACTTTATTTCTAACTGGGACAAATGACAAAATTTATGTCAATGACAGTTCCGATTCAAAGAGGCGATTTAATTTACTAATTTAAATATCTTAATAAGGCGTTGTAATATCCTAAATCCACTTATAAAAGTAAAAAAATGACAAAAAATAAACAAAAAAAAATCTTGTCTAATTATAGTCAGAGTGGGGGCATTAAATTGCTCGTAGTTTATGGAGTTAGAAAAACTTATTACTGATCACGACTCAAATGGCACCCTGTATATTTGTATAAACAGCAGAGGCGGACCAAAATAACTCTGTCTGTACGGCGTTTGCAATTAGAAAGTGTGACAATGTCATCATTAATGTCAAATTTGGACACCGATTGTGCTTTTATTTAACTTGTCTTGTTAGTACTCTTGTTTAAAAGTGAACTACGACTGAACCATTCAGCGATTGGTGCAAATTTCTCGCAGAAATCAAATATTTATTAAGCAAGATTTTATTTTATTCCAGGCTCTATGCCAAACTCACAACTCCAAATATTTCAACAAAAACAAATACTTAACGTCATTGTCAACTCCAAAATGACTTGAACAAAGTAGCATTCAACAAAATATTCCAATTCTAAACCCCCAAATCTGTGCCGTTGACAATGTAATCTCTCATTGTAACAATAACTCTAAACACTTGTCAAACTAACTTAAACTTTATCACACTGAAATAGAATTCAAAATTTACTAGTATAATTTGTTTTCTTTCTTCGCCGCGGCACGCTAGTGTTGTGCTAACGTAAACAGAAATAGTCACGTATTCGAAATGTGTCAAAGTATGCTTTAGGTGACATCCTCCTTGACATTATAATCTTCAGATTAACGTGACTAAAAAGACTTGACATTTCTTAATAGAAACAAATAAGTCATTGTCTTCGTGATATTGTTTGACGGGGAATATATTGGACCGACTCATCCCGGTATAAATCATTTTTTAGGGTTCCGTACCCAAAGGGTAAAAACGGGACCCTATTACTAAGACTCCGCTGTCCGTCCGTCCGTCCGTCCGTCCGTCTGTCACCAGGCTGTATCTCACGAACCGTGATAGATAGACAGTTGAAATTTTCACAGATTTTTTCGTTTTCTTCGTTTCCATTGAAATGTTAGATTTTTATCAACTTTTTGAAAACTTATAAATGGTATATTGGCAAGGTGCGAAGTCGGTGGAGGGGGAAGTGGCGCTGATCGTCACAAACACAGGTAATCTTATGGAATGTCCGCCATTAGTACTAGCGGCAGCCGCTTGAACTAATTTTACTCCATAAGATTTAACGTAGAAAGTCCGCCAAAATGAGGGCAGCACCAGTCGTGCACCTAGCGAATAGGTGCACATTGAAAATAATAACTGAGATCAATGGCTAACGTGGGACTCGAACCCACACTTTTGGCTTACCGGTCCAATGCATTTTTAGGGTTCCGTACACAAAGGGTAAAAACGGGACCGTATTACTAAGACTCCGCTGTCCGTCCGTCCGTCCGTCCGTCCGTCTGTCACCAGGCTGTATCTCACGAAGCGTGATAGCTAGACAGTTGAAATTTTCACAGATGATGTATTTCTGTTGCCGCTATAACAACAAATACTAAAAACAGAATAAAATAAAGATTTAAGTGGGGCTCCCATACAACAAACGTGATTTTTTACCGAAGTTAAGCAACGTCGGGCGGGGTCAGTACTTCGATGGGTGACCGTTTTTTTGCTTGTTTTGCTCGATTTTTTGTTGATGGTGCGGAACCCTCCGTGCGCGAGTCCGACTCGCACTTGGCCGGTTTTTTATTAAATCGTACATATTGTTCGGTTTTGTATTTTAGCATGAATGATGAAGCGTCTAAGATCCGAAGCGTAAAATAATATTTTAACAAGATTATTTTGCACAAAAATATTGTGTCGAGAAAACAACGCACAAAGCAACAATAAAACTTTCAACGTAAAACAAAAGCAATAAAAAAGTCAAATCCAAAAATCACATTTATAATCAAGCGTAACGCCGTGCATTATGAAAATATAATACTTAATCCCATTAATCATGTAAACGGTCACCAAACAAAAAGAAAAAGAAAAATTCACGAGAATGTGACAAACAATGCTGTAAAAAAACAAAAGAGAGACGTTTTGTGGTAATTTGTCAGTCAGTTCTGATGCTGAAGATTCCGATTGTCTTTTTGACGATAATCAACTGTCACCACTTGAGCTCTATTGTCATCGAGGAACAATGGCCTTCTATTCGTCATTTGACATCGATAACTTATGTCACATCACTAGAGATTCTAATGTGAATCTTATTAGTTTCCGAACAGAATACAAATTCGATTCAAAGCTCGCGCGTCATGTTATTCGCTAGACTAAGAGAAGCCATTAAAAAGATGTTCTAAAATAACACAAGAATTTTTAAGTGAAGATAGAATTGTCTAGTATATTTAAAACAATGGGGCAGATATTTCTGGCTTCGTTAACAAAAGTGACAGGTGCTGATTTGTAACTGAGTCCCCGAATACCAGAATAGAAAAGCGTCAAAACAATCGTAAGAAATAGCTTTTGTTATAACGTAGAATTATATTATTCATTATGTCTTTCGACTACATTCCCGCTATCAATTATGCGAAACAAATTTATTCTGCATTTATTACGAAATTTAGGTTAGCCGCAGATAAAAATGAACTACAGTGTCCGAATGAACTATAATTATACGCGTTGGTTCCAAATGAACTATTTTTAATAGCATTATTAGCAGTTTTTTCGAGTTGTTGCATGAGCGTCAATTATTTGGAACGACTAATAATAAAGAAGAAATTTATTATGTGCTTCTTTTCATAACAAACTATAGAATTGTTTGTGGATAACAATAAGCTATTTAATTTTCAGCGAAAACGCGTTACAAAATATTGTCCCCGAAATAAATTGAAACTTAGTTTGTGGTGGATAATATATAATTTTAAATCGGGTTACATAATACGTATAAACAGGACTATTCATAAATTAGGTTATAAGTGTCCATTTTGATTTCAGACGACTTTTAGGGTAGTATTGCGCTAATATAAAATAATATATGTGATCGATTTTTTATTCACAATTTACCATAGTGACTACCAAAAACAAATCTACTTATGAGGCTTTTTAAACTATTACATAACTCACAAAAGATCTATATCGTTACTCAGTTCTGCTCAATAAAACTGAAAAAATCGTTTTAAAAATAAATGCAAAACATGACGAATAAAAATTCAGTTAGGATCCTTTTCATAGACAAAAGTTTAATTAATAAACACCTAATTATATTCTCATAATCAATAAAAAAATACAAAACTGTCGTATGTACCCACTCCACTACTCATCGTCACAGCGTCGTTTGTAATCGTAAAAACGTCGCCGCAGTAAAAATAGCCGTTATTGTTAGAATAAACAATGGCACAGTAAAGAGATGTCGGATGGCCGCAAACTTGTGAACACATAGACTAGAGCTATAAATTATAGGTAATAGGAACAGAAGGGACGAACTGATCATAGAAATTTAATCAAAAAATATATTTTCAAGCATTTCGGCTTCATGTTATAAAGCTATATACAGTCAGGTTAATGTGGCTAATTGCGTCATAGGGGCTATTCCGTCTACTAGCGTTTTTCTCAAACACCGAACAAAATGATAATTTCATCGATAAAGCAGCGATTACTTTTAGTTTCAGCATTCAAACGCAGATGTTTTTTTTCCTACGATTGAAATCAAAGAAATATTCGCTCGTGGACGGAATAGTCCCTATGACGGAATTATCCATGACGGAAATGCTCTACTTATAAGGTCTATAACGGGAGTCAGTCACTCTTGTCTCTCGTTGACCACGTACGCTGTAAAAGGTTCAAAACGTCGTATTTTAAATTAATTACACTCGGTACTACAATAATCCGTTTACATAGTTTTATTTAATTTGTAGTTCAAGAGTAACAAATGCAACAACTAGGTAGACTATAGGTACAGAACAACGCACTTCTTGTGAAAAAGACGTGATAAATTCTAATTAGAACAGTGAGCACCAGCGCGGGCGCAGGGAATGTGCGCGGAAATATACTAAGTAAGCATTCTAGTTATACATACACTTGCAAGAGACTTGAACTTGGTTCTAATCTATTTTTATTTTATCTTTTCTGTTTACAGTAATAACTAATTAACTAACTTATAAGATTTATTTACTATAGGATAATTATATTTACTATAATCTCGAAGTAATAGGTAAGTACTTAATCTTTCCGGTCATGCCCATTTGTTGACTAGTAGGGAATGCTGAAAAGCATTAAGTCCGCCATTTGTACTATGTCATGTGTTGTGCAATAAAGAAATGATAGATAAATAAAAAAATACTATAGGATTTGTAATGATTTGATGCAACGGGATATATATTTTGATGTATGTAACTTACACGCAAAGTTAAAAATTGCACATAGCATCAGATTTTACGTAAGTAGTTTAAAAAAACTAGAAATGAGTCGCTGTAAGTATAGGACTCATTACTAAAATTATTGAACGTTCTGTATATTCGTTACTCTATGGTTACGTTACAGCGCTCTGAGCAACAAAAATAGCGTTTCAAAAATATTGAGCGTTGAAAAATAATCGTCAAACAAATATGATAATAATAACTGGAGACGGCAAACACTTGATATTTGAGGTTAGCTTCATTTTCACTAGGCCTGATTCGAACTTTAAAATACGTCAAAAATTTGCGAAAGATACGATATGGATCGGATATGTCAGTATCAAAAGTGACGTTTTGAATGATTCACGATTAGTTTCACTAGACTTACGTATATCGACCGGGATATGAATATCGGGAATATCGGGAGCTCAAAAACAATACAAAAGGTAATCACGGTTCACATCCCGGTCGATATAAGTCTAGTCAAAAGTGACGTTTTTGTTTGAAGAAACGTCATTTTGACACTGACATATCCGATCCATGTCATATCTTTAGCAAATTTTGACGTAACTTACAGTTCGAATCAGGCCGACTGTTAACGTGTAGAAAGTAATGATGACAGACTTTTCGCATGACTCAATCCTTCCGTTTCATTTATATTCATTGTAAGTTAAATGGAAAATGATTTGTTTGACTAATCCATAGTGTGAAATGCTGTCAAGTGTCAGTATTTAATTCAGAAATAAGGCAATATGTGATTGCGTATATTACTAATTTGCTTTTCTAACAGTATCTTCCAAGATATTTATATCCACCCACCGTATCTCCAATCTTACGTTTTGGTACATTAAAGACGCTCAATGGTCTCGTTTTTTATTTGTAGTCTGCCTCTTTCGCACTCATAATGGCTTCTCTTTTGCACAGCTTTTGTAAGCATCATTCTAGATCTAAAACACAAACCTAATAGGCAAACCTAACCTAAAACCCTACCCAATAAAAATAATAGAAAAACGTACTTTGTAGGTAGCTGACTTTTAGTAGCTTCAAATGCTCTTGGTCGGCCGCGGCTTATCTTGGCAAATTTTGGGCAAATGGCAAAAAAGTATTACTAAAATTCATCAAAAAAACCCCATCTCAAAAATCTAATAAAATTTGTATGGTAGGATTGCCTTTGAGGACAGAAAAAAATGAAATGAAATGAAAAACAAAATGGTCAGCCAAATCCTGTGTTGGCAGGTTCCTGTGTCCGACCAAATTTGTGGTACCACGTGACAGCTACAATTTACCTCATCGAAAAATAGAAAAAACAAGCAACAACGGTTGCACTCCGGGAGTGCCGATAGAAGTGAAAACTCACCTCACTATGTTACCGACGCCCGGTAACACGATACATACGTTTAGCGGAGGTATTCTATTTATTATTCTAAAGAGTCTTGAAAAGGAGTCCGCAACATAAATGTCAAATAACATTGAGTTTTTCTTTATTGATTTAAATGCCATTTAAATTATGAGTGGCCACCTTACGGGGCTTACGGTCACGTGATCGCCTTACGCCCCTTACGGTCACGTGATCGCCTTACGCTGTCTCAAGTTTATCATTTTTTCCCCACCTCAAAAAGTGCCCAGCGCCGCTAAAGAAGTTTTCACTTCAATAAACTATCTATTCTTCACCCCGTTCGTTTTTCATTTCGTTGTCACTTATCATTATCAGAGAGGTGTCACATTCCGTACGCCTGCCAGTGCCAACGTAAACATCAGTAGACAAATTTATTATGGAGATCTGTGACTTTTAATAGATGACATTTTCCATTTTTCATTTTTGAACTAGGATTTTTTTTAAAGATGCGATGACTAGGGTTTACAATCCGGATCCGAAATGTATGAAATTATCCGGATCTGGATCCGGATCGGCGGATATTCTCATACATTTAGGATCCATCGTGCAAACCCTAGCGATAACTATAGTAGTTTTTACTGTTTAGAACTATGAGACTTTAAAGGCTTGGGTGGTACATAGGTACATTCAGAATTTCATGACTGAATTTTCTCGGTCACAGTTCTAGTCTTTAGTTTTTTAAACTATGAAATAAATATTTCTTTTCATTTCTGATATTTTTTTTGCCGGTAGGAACCACTAGTTACACTGAAAACTAGTTCTTTCGACACAAACATAAATTGTATATGTAATTATTTGTCATGGTTTCCAAATATCATATTTTTGTTGTAGGACGTACGAATACACAAATAGGTAACAATATAAATAACTACTTATTAAGTTATAATACAAAGGTATATCCTTAATGCTGTTATTTTAAGTTTTACACAAAAATCGTGTCATTATTTCCAAACACTCGCCAGCTGTTTTATTCCCCGAATACTCTACATTCCCCCAATTATTTCTTTATGTCCCGACGCGATTTGTTGCTATTAGCCGGGAACTATCAATCCTGACTATCTTGTTTATTGGAATCTTAACTGAGGTTATTTTGACTCGTATGTACCTAATACGGATTATAAAAAAAAACCGGCCAAGTGCGGTTCGGAGTCGGATTTGCGTTCCAAGGGTTCCGTACATTAAGTTCGACTCACGCTTGTCTGCACATTTCTAATAGGTTTTCCTGTCATCTATAGGTAAAGATCTATTTTGTGTATTTTTTTCAACATTTAGACCCAGTAGTTTCGGAGATACAGGAGGGGGATGGTCGGACAGACAGACAGACAGACGCATGTGTTCCTACAAGGGTTCCGTTTTTTCCTTTTGAGTTACGGAACAATAAAAACTGTGTTTACGGAATTATCTGCTACTGGAGAAAGTTGTAGGGTTGTTATAGTTGGTCAAACCAAATTGTCAGTAAATAAGAACACAAAAAACTATACTCATCCTTTTCTTTTGGGTGCTAGTACCAGTGTAAGACAAAGATAGTATGATTATCACTGTCTATGTTTGAAATGAGACAGTCCTTTGACAAACTATACCTATATCAAAAATTTTGTGATAAAAGTTTGGATGCCAAACTAAAAATCGGGACATATATTATGCATTTACAAATGTTTAGTTTGGATGTCACTAATTTTGCTTATGCTTAGATAGTGTAGGTTTCTAAAAAAACCGAATCCTTGCAATTGTCGGCTACAGTCGGAACTTTATAACATAAGAAATGGAAATAATCTCCTCCCTAACCGGCACAGGCTAAAAAAGTCTGAACAATGTGTGTGGTACATAGGTCCTAGAATTTATAATCGTTTGCCAAATAATTTGAAGTCAGCAGAATTATCAGACAATATGTTTATTAGAAAGCTAAAGGAATATTTAATAGATAAGGCGTTCTACTCATTCGATGAATTTATGAATCCAAACAATGTTATATGTGATTATTGAAATGAGATACTTATTATTGTTAATATAAAATTAGGATGTAAATATGTATAATAAAATTGACATGTAACTTACGTTATGAATAAAGAAATTGAAATTGAAATTAAGGGTGTCAGAAATAATGCAAAATAGATCCCTGTCACTTTGAAACAAAGTTCAAAATCATGTGGAAAATATTCCCTCTGTGTTATAAAGGCTTAACAATAAACTTATGTTCAGTTCATTTTGAAGTTCATGCGTAGGTAGTATTTTTTTCTAATTACTTAATAATTTTTGCAAGTTAATTTAACAAATTTCCAATAGTCCGACTGATTTCAATTTCTGTAATGTAATTACTTTTCTTCTTTCAAAGTATAATTACAACACCCTGTAGCATAACGGAATCATGATAAACACAGGGCGTGTCGTGACTAATGGCTACAGTGTGTTCCGTATTTTTAGCTCGTACTAATTGGACACACAATACGTCAACCAAAGTCGTCACGTCGATTGTCTACCTGCCGAATAAACACGACTTTTTATGTTACTTTATTACATAATACTGTTTTTTTTTTAATATTTGAGATAAAAAAAAAAGAAAAGTAAGTTTAGTTAAAATATACCAACTTACCTAAACCAACTTACCAACCTATCTAAAAATTTATTTTTCGCCTCAATAAGAAATACCTGTACAAAAAAAAAATTCATCTAAAATTTTCTTTCTAAATTCCTTTCTGTCATACTAATAACCAGTGTTATATTGAATTAATTCGCTCTTTCGTCAAACCTTAATGAATTATTATAAGCAAAAACAGATTATACTCTTCCTTGACAGTGTTAGACAACTGTCATGGCGGCCATTTGTCTTCTACCCACATTTATTATAGTTTCAATCATACAACTTCCTGAATTTAGCGATTATTAAGATTTACATGGCTTACATCCGGAAATATATTATCTAATTTGCCTCTTTTCATTAGGAAGAGTGTTTTGTTCTCTAAATAAGAGATGATTATGACATGTGACATTTAATGGATAATTTATAAAGTTATGACTTTTAATAGTACCTATTTTATGCAATCGTTGTTTAAGAGAGGTCAAAAAAGGCGAGTGGCGTGAGTAATAATTTGAGGCGAAGCCGAAAATTGTTAATAAAGACGCCACGAGTATTTTTTGACTCAGTTAACGTTGCATACAATACTTTTTCTACAACCAAGCACTTACTTTGAAAAAATTGAAAATTTAACAAATATTTTTCATTCAACAAAAATAATACTTTAAACAAGTGGAATCATATAGGACATAAATATGTAGGTAAACAAACCAAAAGTATACAGCTAAGATACGCGCCTCGGCCACCGCGCCCCGCGCCCCACGGCCGGTTGGTCAGCGACACCTTCTTGTAACTCATGAGGCCCTGGTACTTGCTCTTAGTTAAATTACAATTTTGGAATTTTTTTTCTCGATTTTGGCCACCGTAGCCTATGGAGACTAACAAGCAACGCTAAGCGGTGTTCGTAGTCTATGGATCTTGCTATATTACGGGTGTCACATGCGCGTTTCTGACTTCTGAAGCAATTTTATTGTTTCTACTATAGATCCTAATTAATATTTGGAAATTGGCAGCAATGCACTTAGTACTCATATGTCAGAGATGACAATTAAAATTAGGTTGGCAACAATGTATTTCATACAATATTTTTTAAGTGGTGATTACACGAAGTATCGTAAAAGTACCAAAAAGATAGGTACTGCGTGTATGCACAAATACTTTTTTGAGGAATAGACTAGAGACTTGTCTTGACAACTATAACATAGGGGTTTAAAGGTGTGTGTACGACCTTTTAAATGACAAATAAAAGTACGGGAGTAGAAAAAAGTTTTTTTAGTTCCTATTTATTCAATGCCAGAAATATTAATAAAAAATGGCTGATGATAGGTATATGGCACGACTTTGTAAGTACATACCGGGGTCATACCAAAAATTTTGTGTCATTGACATTTCCGTTATTTTCAATAGTTTTTTTATCATCTTCTAACGGGGACCTCTTTGTAGCATAATATATCTATACTTAATCTGCTATTGGTATAATTATGCAATTAAATTCTACCATAACGACTGCCGACAAAGTTATATTTATGACGAGATATTGTTAATTTCTGCAGCTTTTAGTATAATTTAATAATTTTCTGAACCATTTAAACATACATTATTGTCATTAACTGGGCACAGAGGTCCACAAATAGCGAACGACATGGGAAAATGAAACTTTTTGTCATTTAATTTGTATAAAAATCTAATAATCAATTAGCGAATTGTATGAAATTGCAAATTGAATGCTTCTGGATTTAGTGAACTGAAACTTAAAATCGATAACGCTGATTTAAGCTTCCTGTGTCTTAACATTTGACCTCAATTAAGTGCTTTTAAAACTTAATTAGATAACAGTAGCATTATAACCCAATAAAATGGAGAAAACACTTTATTTTATAACCAAAAAGACATTGTATCGTCTCTATGGGTGGCCCGTCGCTATTTTAGTCGGCGGTAGACAAACTGTCCATAAATAACAAGTTTTCGGACAATTAATAATAGGGCTTTTCTTGGCCTATAATGGGGATAATATTAAGCGTATGTTGTTTTTATGGCGCGTTATTTTGGTCATTTGTGTGGTAATTTGTACTTTCTATTTCAAGACTTAATGACGTACAAAATTAACATGTCACGGTGTTTTTTTATGATTATGTGTAGGTATGATATTTTTAGGTTTCTTTGTTTAATCAATGATAATATCAAATACCTAGTTAATAATAATTATGATTATACAGTATACAGCATTATTATTAATATGCAAATAATTTATTTGCGATACAAATTTAAATTAAGTAAAGTATACCTACCTACCTAAAAATATTTTAGGTACGAAAAGAATTAATCTAATTATTGCGAAGGAATTAATATCTAGATTTGAATTTAATTATAACTGTCACACGAAGCATTCAATAAGCATCAAAATAGTTATTTTCGATACAAGTGCGAAAAAGAGGAAATTCGAAAGTATGTTATCCTACTGTAATATTCAAGTATTTAATTGTTGAAACATTGCTTAGAATGGTGAAATATTAGGATAGGTACCACCAACAATAAATATCATTTTAACTGTTCCTCCTTAAATAATTTTAACGAACTGAATGTGTTATTTATGTGTATTAAACACACAATAACATGTAGAGTCGAACTAATAAATCAGTCGCAACAAGCAAATACTCGTAATGCAGGCATTTTATTATCAATAAAGTGTCCGCAAACATTCTTAAAACTAATTCTTCGACTTACTTAAAAAATATTCTGTCTCCCTCCTTCGATTCCAAATGTCATTCAAGTGTGAGAGAGATAGCTCGATATAGTAAATTTTCATTATTTTTAAAACATTGAATCCAGTGAATTGTGATTGAAGATATTTCGGGAATAAAAGGGATTCGTTTCATTTTCTAGAAAGAGTCGTCATTTGTTTTGAGCTGGCTTGTTTATTTCACATTTGCACAAAAATAAAACCTTTGATGTTAAATTGACAATAATTATAGCGTCATAATCAAATAGTAGGTATATTACGATACAAGTGCGAAAAGTAGGAAATTCGCAACGAGTGGCGATAAATTGAAACACTACCGAAGGGAGTGTTTTAAATCGACACGAGTTCTATGATCTATACGAAATAACAATGACACCAAATGATTCCTTAACTGTCTTGCAATTCAGCAATAGTTAGCTTTAATTTATAGGATATAAAACATTAGCCATAACATTAGTCCTAGTGTGGTCTGACCCGTCCAATATACGACCAACGACCGTCCCATAAAACGGTAATTTAGCTAAACGTGATTACGTATTATTTATAGTTATCGTTACTTTACACCACTGTCACAAAACTCGATTGTTAGACTTGACATTAGCTTATGGTCGCGCTTATCATATATGACATGATATATCATATGATATATATACTAGCTAAATATTACGAAGTCTGTTTCTAGGCTAATGTTGGTTTATTTGAAAGAAGCCAGTAGTGAATCGCTTTAAGTGTCTATCCAAAACGTGTGTTAAGAAAAATCACAAAATTAGATTGAATCAACATTTGAACTTTAGACGAAATAATTTGACTCTCTGTCCTTAAAAAATAAGATATCCTAGAACTTGATAATAAATACAGAAAAACAATAACGTTCCGCATTCTTGGAACATAAATAAAAACACAAACATATATTATTATATCTTTTTAGACTTATGTGCCGTCTATATAGAAACATTTCGGAAACTTTTCATATTTTATAAGTTTCCTTTGTTTCCATTGAAATGTTTGAGATTTTTTCAACTTTTTGAAAACTTATAAATGGTATATACTTAGGTACCTACAGATGTCAATCACAATGATCAACTGTGATCAACTTTGGCTAACGTGGGACTCGAACCCACACTTTTGGCTTGCCAGTCCAATGCATTTATTGTAACTTACCGCATCTTGCACATACAGTAGTAGACAATTAAAATCATAACCCTTACTTTGGAAGCTCGTTAGTCGGGTAATAAGTATAGTTTTGTCAGGCGTGACTCTCTCCGCGATTTCGTCGTGTCGCTACAAGTACATGCGGCCCACACCAATTTTGGTGTCTAGCCATAGTAGTTGCCGCGCACCGCTACGGAGCGGACGCCTGCTCGCGCTTGCGCCACCTAGCGGTCATATCTGTTGTAATAGAGCCGTTTTGTTAGAGAGTGAATCTTCTGTACTTAGTACTATTATTTATTATTCTGTGGGTTTATCTATTAATACAAAGCACTATACAGAATAAAACGCACCATAAAACATAGATTTAAAACAACTTGAGAAAAGTCACGTTTTTAATACATATTTCATCCCAAACGATTACACTGAGACTGATTTTGACAGTTTGTATGACATATGTATGCCGTGGGACGGTTATTTTTGTAAAATTTGACAAATAACTCTTTATAATATCTATATATTTAAGTGTCGTTGGAATTATTAAAATAGATAAGAGAGATAAAATTGATAGTGTAAATAGTTTGTGTTTCAACACAAAATCATTAATACAGTTCTTTAAATGTAAGAGGTCTTTTAATGTGGGTTCGACTATGACGTTAATGTTTTAATAGTCAATTTCAAAGAGAAAAGACATTGGTTGAGACATTATTTTAAATAGCACTATTTAAAATATCTTTAGTGGGTAAAAAAATCTCAGTCTAAGATTCAAAGTCAGTGGATAGAAAATTCGAAATCATATAAAAGGATTATGATTAGTATTATTACTTAAACAACAGAAATGACATTGATATACATTATGTAATTCGTTTATCTCCAAAAATATGAAATCATTATTTAACAAATAATCTCATACTATTTCTCATACTACTTTAACTAACGTAAGTTAGTTAAAGTGGGCCTTAAAGGCCTTAGTAATTTTTTCTTAGTAGGTATATGATATTTATTTCAGTTTACAAGCTAAATTCATCCCAATTTACTCATACTAAACTTCAGTATGGTGTGACTTACGAGGTTATACCTATTAACTTTTCTATCCTTGCATAAGTAACTTGAATCGCTAGGTACTGGAAAGTGGAAACCTTAGACAAGGCGGTAATAAGGACCTTCGGGTCGCATAAATATCCTACAAGTCAATTACCTACTGAGTTTAGATGCAGAAAAATATGGTAAAAAATAATACCGTACAACATAAGTTAAGACATTCTTTTGCACTGATTTTTTGAACCTCGATATTAACGCTGGTGTAGTCTCAATTCGATTGTCACCTTAATAATGGTTAGGTACATTAGCTACCTATCTATAAAACTGAATTATATTTCATCAATGGATCCATTGTATAATTTGTATATAGTATAGTGATAAAACGCAATTGCTCTTGTTTATACATTTTTGGGATAGTTTCCTTCCATGTTTCTTAACTAACAAAACGATTTTTAAAGTGGTAAATTTTACGTTTTGGCTAAAATTTAAACTTCACTGAAAGTGTCAAAGATTGTATTGCTAGGGTACCATTACCAAGATCCGATCTGATACACAATCAACAACGAAGTCAGATTTGTATCAAAACTCCAGGCTCAATTCAAAAATCCAAATTATAAGTATCATGAACTGAAAGATATCTTTTAAAAAGACGTTCGGTTTCGTAAACATAAACGATTTTTATCGTAACGTGTTTTATTTATAGTACAAATGACCCCCTACGCCTTTATGCCTTTAGGTATTAAGTACGCCATTTGTACATTTTATTTGTATTTTGTGCAATACATTTTAAATAAATAAATAAAATGTTTATCGCTAAAATTAATTATGAATTGTCACCAAAGTTCAGGTAAAGTGGTAAAGATTGTATCGCTAGGGTACGCCATTACCCCCGATCCTATCTGATACGCTATCGACAACGAAGTCAGACTTGTATAACGCCGTATGATTAATGCGTTTCCACATTAGTGCGAGGGGGAGAGATATAATTGTTGGGCTACGAAATGGGCGATAGGTTTTAAACATTATTAAACCATAATATTCATCAATAATCGTTATTGCTATTGGCCTTTTTTATATTATATTTTAGCTGTAGAAAAGGATATTCCTAGTGATTCGAGCTCCAGGTTTTATATTCAATAAGGGTCTCTGTTGTTGCGATTGTATAAAATACTAAAGCAGTGATTTTTTCTGTTTGAGATTACAAAGTGTGAAAATTAATCGATTTTTCTTTTTTTTTTTCTTTTGTATCCACATAATTACCCAGCCGGATGCCAAATTTCAACTGACTAGGTCATCTCGAAGGATTCAAATTTTTCGATGAGTAACTGAGTCAGTCAGTGGTAAAAATAGTAGAGATTTTGACGTCTGAAAATCTTTATTACTTTTCATTGAAATTCAAGATTTGGTTTGATTTAGTAGGTTAAAATAAAATTTCAATTGCGTAGGTCAAATAGATTTAAATAATATAACCCACAGACACACGGACAGTGTCACCTTTTCTGCTTTGCGAACTTGCTGATACACTGCCCTGTGTTTAGATTTATTTATTTAATTTTACTTTCATTCTTTTTTTCTTTTGTGTACATAACATGGGTGTTTTGTGCTCAAAAATATCCCAATAATTTATAAATTGTGGATATTATAATGGTAAATAATTATGAATTGTTCTTTTTTGTTTACTTGTCTTGTGTATTTGTAAATATTAATTTGTTTGTTTGACAATTGACGTTTTTCCATGTCCTGGCGTTTCGCCTCCGCTGTGAGCCGGATATGTTTGAAAATAAATAAATAATAAATAAAATAAAAAACGTTGCGTCCGCTGCTCTCGTGGCCCGCCTCTAAGGGATTGATACTGTCTCGGCGTGGATCGATGGCGTATCTACATAAACGATTATTGTACGCTAATACCTCTTTCGCACAAGAACAAAAGGTATGTTTCGGTTAAACATACCTTTGGTATTATGATAAATGAGATGTGACTATCACGTGACATATTTATTTTTAATTCAACTTCCTTTATAATAGTTATCATTTATCAAGGCATAAAGATTTTTGTTAATTTTTTTTTTGCGTTTTCATCTCATTGAAATCTTATTCTTATTGGGATCTTATTGGCTTTACTACAAAACAAATTATAAGTAATTAACTTTTTTTTGTAAAAAACCATCGTCAGAAAAATACAATAAGTTTTTATGAAAATAACCCGCAGGGTCTACGCTAAATTCAAATCGAATTTTATTATTATTAGTTATAATATAAACCTTCTGTATTTGTTAGTAAGTCGCAATAAGTACAGGTAAAGAAAAAATGTTTTATAAAAATAAATAATAGGACACTTAATTTTGTCCAATTATCTGAAAGAAGCTATTCCAAGACCTATTTATATTCACATACAAACACCCTTATTACACTAACCAGTTGAACAACTGACGACATTCGCAAAATATCCATTATTACCGCACAAAGCCGCAAACACACCTAAAACAACTGCCACTCGTTAAAAATGTCTTCAGTTAACAACTTTAAGTAAGCGTCAATACTTAATATACCGCGTTGTATACAGGGTGTCTCATTGACGCGCCGTAATTATTCGCTGATGTCAACTCGAATGCTTAAGAGACTATACAGCCCACAATACCTTTGACGCGACTTTGTCTCCCTTGCAATTACAACACCCCTTATTATTTTTACAAAGTTTTCGTACAGTTGTCATAATCTTTAGAAGTTGTCTTAAGGTTGAATCTCGCGTGAATTAGCGGTAAGTATTGAGAGTTTTTAAGAACTAGACGTAGGTGGTAGGTATGACAGGTTGGAGATTGTTCAGAAAACAACACTTGTCATTTTTTTGTTTAATTAGACCCTTTGGAGGAGCTGCGGTGGTGATGGTTTTCTTTATTTCGTTTGAATAATAGTCCTTTATACTTATAATTTATGTATATGATATGATTCTCTACAAGGTGGAAAGAATATTATCATTGTACCTACTTATTTAAGTAAACTAGAGCACATTTTGACACATGCCACATTTCATTAAAGTGGGATAAAATTATATGTTTCCTTCTTTTTTCCAGTGCTACTTCTTATAGTGATTATATTTTTTTCGTTTTTTTATTCGTTGGTAGATTAGTAATTTTACTAGACACAAATTGTTTGAAGAACGAGGTATTAGGCAAATATGTGTTTTGATAAGAATTACCTATTTACCTGTATTATTTATATTTCTAAACACGGAAATTAAAAATGGAGGAGGATAATATATTATACATAGGTACTGGTACTTAAATAAATAAATAAATAAATAAATATTATAGGACATTATTACACAAATTGACTAAGCCCCAAGGTAAGCTCAAGAAAGCTTGTGTTGTGGGTACTCAGACAAAGATATATATAATATACAAATACTTAAATACATAGAAAAGAACCATGACTCACTCACAAAAAATGAAAATATCCCAAAAAATTGTATCGTAAAGCCTATTGAATATTAACTTATCACTATTGGTTTCACATAAAATTTTATGCGAAATTGAGTCTTAATAATTCATAACACAATACTGACCTCCCCTAAAACCACAAAATACAATGAGCATAAACAAAATAGAGGGTAGAACTAGAATTTTACGCTGTAATGTGAGTGGTCTGCTGACGTATTCCGTATCGAATCGATGTCGAATTCAACTCAATATTGTACAAAAGTAGTCTTTATTTTTGTTTTCTCCAGTCTAATTTGTGTAGACAACAAAATCGTTGAATCGATGTAAACGAAAAATGACATACATTTTTATAATCCAGGGAAGTCAAAAGGCTTCGGCGAGATAGGTGCGACAACGAGCAAAGCGAGGAAGAGCGTGTTAGTATAACTGCGGCCAAACAGCTCTAAACCCAACTACCTTTCATAATACATTACAACATACCATGTTAATTAAAAAAAATGTTTTGTGTATTGTATTAGGCTTATGTATGTAGGTACGACGTCATTCTGCTACCTAAAACGTAGCGTATCTTTTTAATTGTCCAAAAACATACAGTTACTATTTGTTACTCGATTGTGTTGAGTTCACAGTTCATCATTATGTAAAATGGCGGAAAATTGGTTGCGAAATTAAATGCAATGATTTAGAGAACCATACCTACTAAATGTCGACAATCGACTATCGACTTCAGCGACACGTATGTAATAGCGTCTGGGCAGTGCATCCATATTTAATTGGCGCCATAGTTTACAACCCTCGGCGGTCGAGGGTGGTTTACATTTTTTTTTCAAATGCCCGATATATTGGAGTATTGTCGAGGACATCCGAGCCGCTGGGAAAATGGGAGTAGTTTTATTTTATTGGTGTTTTTTTTATTGGAAAATTTTTGTAGTTTTTTTAGGGTTCCGTACCTCAAAAGGAAAAAACGGAACCCTAATAAGTTTGTGACCCAAAGATGGACGTGTAACGTAAATAAATGAATTTTCAATATGGAGGCCATTTTGGGGGGTAAATTAGAAAATTAAAAAATAAAGTTTTTCTAACTATATCGTGTTACATATCAAATGAAAGAACTCGTTCTAAGAATCTCAAATGTATTTTTTTTATAAATTTAGGATAAATAGTTTAGCGGTTATTCAAGAAAATAGGCAAAAAATGACCATTCCCTCCCCCCTTATCTCCGAAACTACTGGGTCAAAAATTTTGAAAAAAAATACACAAAATAGTTCTTTACCTATAGATGACAGGAAAACCTATTAGAAATGTGCAGTCAAGCGTGAGTCGTACTTAATTACTTAGTCTTTGACCCTACCCCTACGGTTTTTCTTTTAATGTTTTCTCCGAAACTACTGGACCAATTAAGGTGAAAATTGGTACACATATGCAAGTTTGTGACTCAAAGACGGCCATGTAACGCAAACAAATGAATTTTAAACATGGGAGCCACTTTTGGGGTGTAAATGGGAAACTTAAAAAATAAACTTTTTCAAACTATATCTTGTTACATATCAAATGAAAGAGCTCATTGTGAGTAACTCAAAAAAAATTCGGTTATTTTAGGATAAATAGTTTAGCAGTTATTCAAGAAAATAGGCAAAAAATGACCATTCCCCCCCTTATCTCCGAAACTACTGGGTCTAAAATTTTGAAAAATATACACAAAATAGTTCTTTACCTATAGATGACAGAAAAACCTATTAGAAATGTGCAGTCAAGGGTGAGTCGAACTTAATTACTTAGTCTTTGACCCTACCCCTACGGGTTTTTTTTTTAATGTTTTCTACGAAACTACTGGACCAATTAAGGTGAAAATTGGTACACATATGCAAGTTTGTGACTCAAAGACGGACATGTAACGAAAACAAATGAATTTTAAACATGGGAGCCACTTTTGGGGGGTAAATGGGAAACTTAAAAATAAAGTTTTTCAAACTATATCTTGTTACATATCAAATGAAAGAGCTCATTGTGAGTAACTCAAATTTTTTTTTGGTAATTTTAGGATAAATAGGACAAAAAAACGAAGAAGCGTTTCGAGAAAAGGTAGATAGTGCCCTTGCGCTTCGCTTTGCTTGTCTTGGCGGGGGCACTGCCGTGCCCCCAGATACGAGTATGTAGTGTATGGTATGAAGATGAACCTAACGTAGGGTTGCCATACGTCCCGGTACGCCGGGACATGTCCCGGTTTGAAGCATGGTGTCCCGGCGTCCCGGCCGATAAGAAAATTGTCCCGGTTTAAAAATCATAGTTATTTAGTAGGGGGCTGGACTTGGTAAATAATAATATACCTACATTTCTACGTTTCATATGGCCAAATTAAAAAATGTTTTATGATACCTACTTTTAGCTAATGTCCAATATCAGTTTCTCAGACACACAATCATTAGATGGTTATGTAAATTATGTTATTTTATAGCTTTTAAAGTCTGTAATGTAGAGCTCGAATTTCAGGCTCCCGAGGGCCTAAAACCTCAGCAATGAAACTTCGGCCCTCCGGGTAACTCTTGTACATATGACACATATTATTGTTGAGTACATTTGACGATTGGTTCGTGTTAGAGCGCTGCTTTCTTACAGCTCGACCTTCGGCGTCGCTTAATTTTTAACAAATATAAACATTTGTTTCAGAAGCTTGGCATTTGCCTCGCATGAAAGCTCACCGCGCTGGTTATAAATACGCTTCGGGCTTATTAAGTAATGTGGAGATTTCTGAACTCGACCTTCAAGCCTCACTTTTTACCTACATTTTTGGTTTGTCTTCCAAATCTCCTCTTCTTCAGCTTAGCCTTTGACCTCGCTGCGCCAAGCTCGGCCTGCAATCTCGCTTTTTAATACAATGGACATTGGTTGGCGTCTATGCTCTAGCTGAGCTTATCCTGAAGCACGGCTTCGACCTCGCATGAAAGCTCTAGGGAACTTCGGATTTTTAGGCCCAGCCCGGCCTTTTTAACACGCTTTCACAATTTTTTCACAAAAAATTTCGCGCTCGCTGCGCTCGCCTTTTTTGCTTGTTGACCCTGAATCTACATGGTAGCTTGACTGGTCAATGAATAGTCATTAAGACACATGGAAAATTTATCTCCGAAACTACTGTGCTAAAATATTGAAAAAAACACAAAATAGTTCTTTACCTATCGATGACAGGAAAACCTATTAGAAATGTGCAGTCAAGCGTGAGTCGGACTTAATTACTTAGTTTTTGATGCTACCCCTACGAGTTTTTTTATAGACATTTCACTCACGTTTCACATGAAAAAATACATTGTTAAAATTGTGTAATGTACGGAACCCTTGGAGCGCGAGTCCGACTCGCACTTGGCCGGTTTTTGGTTATATTTATTTGTTTTGGTGTCTCAAGGGATTATGACCAATGATGAAGCTAAAACTAGTTTTATGTGAAAATGTATTTGTTTTTCTTATAATCGTAGATTTATTTCAAAATAATTCAAAATAAGTATTTATTTCACAGATAAGGACTTCTTTACTTAAAAATAATTCAACTCCTAAAACCGTAAAATTAGCTGAATGTTAGTATGACCTGCGACAGTTTCGAGTTAACTCAAAAGTTTATTTTCCATTTTTAATATGGTTTACCAACCAAATAGATTTATCGAGGTTCCTGTATAAGTCAGCAAACCTATTATTTCACTCTTTTTTTAGTTAAAATGAAATCTTAAATAAAAAGTGACGACGCCCTCTAGTGGTGAAGGCCGGATTCGAACCGGCGTCTTTAGCAATCCGGGCTAACACCTTGCACCCCTTGGCCACCCCGCCACGGTGGAACCCGTCCCAATTTCTCGACTATATGCCATCTTACTAAGACTAGGCGTCTTTGACCAACTCTAAGGGCAAAAAAATAATAATAATGGTAAAAAGTTTTTAACCTTTTTACCCAACATACACCAACTCTAAACCCTCATAAAACCAACTTATCTATAGCAATCTATCGATATCGATAGTCCATAAAGCGGGGTAGGACCGCAATAAAACAGACAAACCCGCGGCATAATCGAAGCGAGTGCCATTGTACGAGCTTTACGAGCCTCGTAATATTTTATCGGTTTCTTTACTTTCTTTACAAAACATTTTTTGGACATGGCGCGAGATGAGGAAATTCACTTAGGTGAAAAAGTTATTTTCGCTCGCAAAAAGAAAAGAGAGATAAAATAAAATAAATAAGAATGACGACTTAAAGTGTAAACATTTCCATTTTTGGCTTGACATAATACATATATTTATCATAACAAATATGAGAGGTATATTTCGAATATAATGGACTTGGATTACAAATCATAATATTTTTGCAGACAATCAAGATAGTTTAAATTACATTTTCCGTACCCAAAGGGTAAAGACGGGACCCTATTATTAAGACTCCACTGTCCGTCTGTCTGTATGCCTGTCACCAGGATGTATCTCATGAACCGTTAGGTATAGATAGCTAGATTATTAGCAGTTGAAATTTTCACAGATGATGTATTTCTGTTGCCGCTATAACAACAAATACTAAAAGTACGGAACCCTCGGTGGGCGAGTCCGACTCGCACCTGTCCAGTTTTTACACATTTTTATTTATCATTTGAATGTAAATTCTATTAGTAAGTAGTGCGATTATCACACTAATGAGGTTTCCATATGCGACGCCAGTGTGATAACCGCCTTAATGCTTTAAACCAGAATGCTTACATAAATCAACACATCCATACCTACACTATCATCAGCCCTGACACAAAACAGAATGTCCTATCACATAAATAACCTATAATCCATTGAAACTAGAAATTGTCACTTTAAAATACGAGTATTAACCCTTACTATGACACCCCAAAATCAAATCACACGAAACCTAATGGCGCATACATTACCGTCTTGGAAAAACAATATCGAAGAAATCTCTTCACACGGCGCGCAATGGATAAGAGTATTGAAAAAATGCTCAGATTTTATAATTCGTTGTGAGTTACGTGGTACGGGGTTGAACAAAAGTGCACCAGTACTAATCCTTGTATTGTTAACGGGATCCAATTTAAGATTCCATAGCAATGTCAGTCGGGGCGTGATTGATTGTGTTTAGAGTGAAAAGTGCACGCGATTGTGACCCTTACTGTTTGTAATGGTAATAAGTTGTATAAAAGATTTAGATAGATGTGGGTATTCACATTTATTTTCATTTGTGAGACAATGTACAGCGAGCTGCGAAATTGCATACCCACATTATGAGTAAATTCCATTCATAAAGTGGGTAGAGTTAGACCAAGAGAAGTTCGCAACGATTTTGATAGCACACGCAGTGCAAGTGTCATTTACGTCATAGAAGTTTGACACTTGCACTGCGTGTGTTATCAAAAACGTTGCAGACTTCACTCGGTTTAACTCTATGCAATTTTGCAGCTGTATACTGTACGTAGGTAAGTAGTACCACCTTTAGTTTGTAATACACAAGTTAGTAATTAACACAACTGCAAAAAATAACAAATAAACTACAATTGTGCTGGTGATAGAATAGCCTCATGGCATTAAGTTCGCCTTTTATGCCTCATGGCATTAAGTTCGCCTTTTATGCCTCATGGCATTAAGTTCGCCTTTTGCACATTAAGTTATTCTTTTGTGCAATAAAGTTTAAATAAAAATAAATAAATAAATACATAGATAAGAAAATAAAGTGATAGCCACAATTGATTAGTTTCTTCAAACAGCAATATTGCCGCGACATTTCCCCCGGCAATGACGCGGTATTGTCTTATTGCTGTGCTAGCTGAATGGAGCTCTCATTGATGTCGGACAGAAATACATGCGCAAGAGTCGATCCCAGCGCACAGACCTAGGAATTACTAGAGTTCACTGAATTTTTAGGCTTCCGCATGGTATAATAATATACTCCGCCTGGTACTCTCTTCGGAGATTCGCGAATGACCTAACTGTCACTTGCCTACGTCATCATGCTGTTTGCAGGTTCTCAAACTTTAAAATGTGGGAGAATTTTAACCAACGGTGAAAATTATTTTAACGGCATTAATTTTAAGTTATTCATGTAGAAACATAGTAAAATAAAACAAATCTATACTGCACTTTTCACTCCTTCTCTTACAGTTCCGAATAGAGCAGGCAACCATTTTCGTAACAAAACATTAATTACCAAGCTTACGACGTGAAAAGTTTGGAAAACACTGCGACTGAGCGAGAAGGAAATAACAATTAACACGCGTTCGACAAGGATGACGGTCAGGGACAAAATGGCGGATTGTCAAATGTGACAGCGCTATCCTGTGTTGCCAGTAGTGTAAACAGAATTACCCGAACGTCTGAAATTTCTTTCGTGAATCGGAAGATATTGCTAACGAATAATTAAAAATGACGTGTTATGGTAAAATTTAAGATAAAATACATATAAATGAAAATAATAAAATTATAAAGAAATATTTTAACTTATTAACCATAGATATAATGTACCCATGTAACATGTTATGTTGAAATAAAGTGGCAATGTTATTGTGACGTAGGCAAGTGACACTCTGGGAAGAGAAGACCATGTTTTATTAGACCATGGGCTTCCGTACCTCAAAAGGAAAAAAACGGAACCCTTAGGCTGGTTTTAGTGTCACGCGGACCGTCCGTGCGGATCGCTCCGCACCGGAACAATATTATGTACGTTCAGGGAGCGTTTTAGAGTAAAGCTGACGGTCGTCCGCGCGGACACTAAAACCAGCCTTATAGGATCACTCGTGCGTCTGTCAGTCTGTTTGTCTGCCCGATCATTCCCGGCCCTTTATCTCCGAAACTACTTGGTCTAAAAATTTGATAAAAATACACTAATTTGTTCTTTACTTGTAGATGACAGGAAAACCTATTAGAAATGTGCAGTCAAGCGTGAGTCGGGCTTAATGTATGAAACCCTTGAAACGCGAGGCCGACTCGCACTTGACCGATTTTTTATAATTCTTTCGTATAAGTCGTATATTTAATAGTCAACCAACGGTGCAACGTATGTATTCTTACATCTTCTTACCTAAGTGCTATCACAATAAATAGTTAAAACATTATCACAAAAACGTATAAATATATGAGAATATTGCCGCATTGAAAATACTTAGAACAATTTATTGATGTAAGTAATTATTGTTCTTACAACAAATTGGATTGTATTGATGTCAAATTTTATGTCAATATTAAATTATGATGATGATTCCTGATCTCATCGTGAAACAAAAAAAAGGAAATATAAAATTAGTAATATTGTCTTCGGTTACGGCGGTAGTTAGGTACTCATGAAATAAAACTATGTATTAATATAATCCGTTTTAATAGTTTTATTTTAAAAATAAAATGTTATAAGTATGCCATTTCTGTTACATTATTAGGTCTGCGCATGCGTCGGAGATGAGCCACTGATTATTCGCGAGTATTCCTGTAACAATGATCGAGAGTGGTATTCTTAATTAAAACAATATTATCTTAACTTGATATTGATTTAACATTACTCGCTAAAGGCAATTTAAAATAACAGGCACTGGCTTTTTCGGAAACAGAATGTAATTTGTCAATTGGTAAATACCACATCGGTGGCAGCATACGGGCCGCCTGATGGTAAGCAGTCACTGTTGCCTATGGGCGCCTGCAACTCCACGGGTGTTACATGCGCCTTGCCTCATAGACAAAAAAGTTAAAATTGTACCAAAGATTGTGCACTGTGCAGTCTTGCATACTCGTAATATTTTCACTCTTTCACTAGAAGAAATGATAGCATAACAAAAACAAAATATTTTATTACTACATACTTTAAATATTACACAAAAAAATAGGGTTTGACTACTTAAGTTATATGTATATAGAGTTAGTTTACCCCTGCACACATAACTGCAACGAATGACGTTAAAAGTTGATTCAACCAAATAACACATTCTAATCTGCGTCAAATTTGTTTTTTAACTTTGCGACAAGCTGCCGAATGTCTAGATCAGCATCAAGTCAAGTTGCGATTCCTAAAACTTGGAATGCGTCTCCAAGTCTACGGGATCTACCATTCCCATTACTTATGCGCTTCTTTGTATTCGATTTGTGAAGGCATTTGTTTAAATGAAGCTATTTTATCATTAACCTCAGCGGAGACTAATCTCTGATTTGATCGAACTGGAATACGAGCACTTTTGTTTTGTTCTATGCAGTTGGTAGTATTCGTACACAGTCGGCAGTTCAAATCCTGGCTCGTACCAATGAGTTTTTCGGAACTTAAGTACGAAATATCATTTGATATTTATCACTAGCTTTTCGGTGAAGGAAAACATCGTGAGGAAACCTGCATACTACATCTGCGAAGGAATTCAAAGGTGTATGTGAAGTCCCCAATCCGCATTGGGCTAGCGTGGGGACTATAGCCCAAGCCCTCTCGCGCATGAGAAAAGGCCTGTGCCCAGCAGTGGGACGCATATAGGCTCAAATTATTATTCTTATTTTATTTATTTAACACAATGCAAGCTTACAGTTTCCGACTATTAATTCACTTACTTATTACATGCTAGGAATAGATAAATTATCTAAAATAATAAGGATACAGATAAGGATTAACGTATATATAAAAACATTATTTAACAAAAAAACTTTAACATATTTTGACTGATAGAGGTACATGCGGAACTATATTCTTAAGGTAACTGTAACTACTATAGTATTTTTAAATAGCTTGGGTACGGTGACAGATGTCATCTCAATACAATTTTGCGAGATTTTCCGTTGTAAGGTTATAAATTGTAATACTTATGGAGATGACAGCTGTTACCGTGCCCAAACTAGTTGAAAAATAGGTACTATAAGCGTGTGCACTGTGCAGGTCATTTTGACTATCAGGCCAATTGGAGTTTTAGTTAGTTACGAGTATTAGACACTCACAGATCACTCACTTCACTCACTCACAGACACCAACACTTCACTCACGTCACTTTTGACACTGACAGATCAGTATCATATTCAGAAACATATTATAAAAAGTGTTTAAACAAAGTGAGTGAAGTTACAAGTCTTGATGAAAAAGTATGCCAAATATGCTACTGATTATAACGCCACCAATGCAACAGAAACAATAACCAAACATCCTGCCCTAAGCCGCGGATCAAATCCTAAATAACCCTACCCCACAGACAAGACATCCTCTAGACTGAGCATAGTAACGCTACCCCCTCTGCCACTATATACGGTAGTTTTGTTAGTGCCGTGATCGGTCCGTGTCTTTGAACGGACCAATCACGGCACGGGATTCGCTCACCTCGTCCCCCCGCACCCCCGTATTTTTGGCAGCATCGGTTTCATGAAATAATCGCTCTAAACTCCGTCTAGAGGATTCCTAGTCTATGCCCTACCCTCATTATCACAGCCACTGACAAAATTACGCATGCAAAACGACAAAAACATACTTTCATTCAGAGAATCCACTCTCACAGAGAGAGACGCAAATATGGGGCATTAACTATGAAAAGGGACCTTATTGTCGATGGCGCTTACGCCGCACAGCGTCGCGCGGCATTGTATTTATATCGGAGCATCGTCAACAATGGCGTAAGCGCCATAGACAATAAGGTCTCTTTTCATAGATAACGTCACATATATTTGTGTAACTAGTGTGATAAAGACGCGAGATGTCCTTAGTATGTTCTTGGCAATTGTCCACCGGAAAGATGTTTAGCAAAAGGACTAGAGTGAATGGGACTGAAAATACAAAGAGCGTGTATTGAAATGTGATGGTAGAGAGTAATTAGTTTGGAAAGGTCAGAGGATTTGATTATTTCGTTGTGTAGTTTGTAAGTATAGTATTTAGAAGTCTTACGATAGATGTCGCTACGAGCCTTCTTTTTTAGTTGAAGATTGATCAAAATGTATAGGCATATTTTTTTATAAGTATTATAAGGATAATTTTACCCATGTCGACCTAGTCCCACAGTAAGCTAAATAAGGCTTGTGTTTTAGGTACTAAACGACGATATACATAGGTATGTAATATAAGTTATATAAGTATAGTTTTCATAGGTTACTTTTTAGTTTTTTTTGGTTAGTTACTTATATTATTGTTTAAGAAGTAAAGTCATGTAAATAAATAAATATTGAGGGACATATTACACAGATCAACCTAGCCCCAAACTAAGCAAAGCTTGTACTATGGGTGCTACATAGGCGACGATGTATTATTAGTGTTCAAATATTAGTGTTCATCACACAAATAAATGCCCTTACCGGGATCGAACCCAGGACCATCAACTTCGCAGGCAGGGTCACTACCCACTAGGCCAGACCGGTCTTCAAATCATTATCGGTCGGTTATTCATTTTATTTTCTTATTTTGGCTTCAAAATTAATAATATTGCAATAGACCCGTTGCCCGTTGCCCGTGACTTCGTACGCGTGGTTATATTGGTGGTTATTATATTCTACATTAGCTTAGAACATTATGCAGCAAGTCGTCAAATTGTTTTAAACTTAAGTCAATACATTTGAGGTGTTATATGTAGTCATTTATATGTAAACATTTATAGGCATAAATCATCCACAATTCAGAAACATACATTTGCGATACAGACACAAGTAATAAATGCTCCTACCAGGATTCGAACCCCGGACCTCCTGCCTCGCAGGCAGGCTCACTACTGATAAGACCACACCGGTGTCAAAATATATTTAACTAGCTGCTGTCCGCGACTTTGTCTGCTTGGAATAATGATGATAAAAACTATCTCCTTTCTCGGGGCCCAAACTATCTCCATACCAAATTTTGTCCAAATCGGTTCAGCGGTTTAAGCGTGAAGAGTTAACAAACAGACACACTTTCGCATTTATAATATTGGTTTGTATTAATGGGTTTTATAATAATACAGTCCTTAAAAAAATAACTTAAAAATATCTAAATTAATGAATAGACTACAAATAAACTAATCAAAAAGACCTCCCCGAGCTGTACCGGGTGCAAAGGTGCCCATCACACTGGTCGCGTTGCCACGTTGGATAGCGATGGCCAACCTTTGCACCAGGTACTAACCCGCACAAGCATCAGAGTTAATAGGTTTTTACTTCTTGACTTATATAATTAAGCTACGAGTATTTCTATGTAAGGCATAAACTTCACAATAACATTTATATAATATTCGATCCAAGTCCATGAACCCATCAAATAAATTACAACAAGCCCTGTGACGTCGCAGATTATTGTGCTTATAAAACTCCGTGAAACATAATTACGTCGTTTTTGCTAATCGGCAGTTTTACTGTGATGGTTTTGTAATGTCGTAAATCAACGACATCTACAATTATATTATCCTGTGGAAGGCACGGAGGACGTAAATGTGCGGAGAAGACTAACGTTTTATTTATTTATTTAAACTTTATTGCACAACAAAGAAAAATGTACACATGGCGGACGTAATGCCAAAAGGCAGCCATCATACGTTAGCAATTAATTAAAATTTCGATTAGAAATTTCAAATCGATAGCTTCAGTAGTTCTCGAGATATTTTTTTTTTATTTATTTTTTTTAGCACTGTGACAGACGGACACACAGACGGACAGAGTCGGCATAAGGGTTCCTTTTGTACCATTTTGGTAAGAAATCCTAAAAAGATACTAGACTATATAGTGCTACTAGTCTAGTAGTACTAGATTCAAATTAGTAAAAGTTCCAACTAAATGAAGATGTTCGAATTAATCTTGGACCACAGTTGGGAGCTTTAAGACTATAGTTGGGTACAACTGCCTCAATACACTCTCTATTCTTCCATATCCCGTGTCTTTTGCCCAGGAACATTCGCGTGCACGCACGACAACCATAAAATCGCGTAAAGCCGATCGGCTCCGAAGTGACACGACAATCGCCGATGTTATGCCGGCACTATTAATTCTTGTTCGATCGCTGTACGTGTAGTTCGGCCCTTATTTACAAGTTCAGTGCTCTCATATTGTTCATATTAGAATAGATTTTATATCGAACAAGTAAATGCTTGAGATTTGCACGGTAAGAGATAAAGGACTGGATTTTTTGTACCATCTCTCTTACAGATACCATAAAGGTGGCGTTCGGATGGAAGCTCCAGCTGCATTACTTACTGTTGCAGCATCGTGGTTGCCGCCACTGTATCTATATGTGTGACGAAATTAACGTCATAATGGAGGCAGTAATGCGGCGGCGAACGTCACTCTTTTTATAAAGGAAATTGACAGATACAGCGACGGAACAGTTGACATCTGCATCCCATGACAACAAACTGACTTAAATAATTATTTTTAAGGATGAATCACGTTAAACTGGACCGTGTCCGGACCGGAGCTTCCAGAGCTTCGTTTTCTATGGAAAGCATCACGTGATCACCGGTCATCTGTCATAGAAAAGTAAGCTCCAGAAGCTCCGACCCGGACACGGCCCGGTCTAACGTGAGTCATTCTTTATTCTTGACCATACAGTGGAAATCACAACAAAACCACAGGAGCATTGACTACTAAAGTTTTGTTTTCACCGTAATCGGGTCAAAAGATAGCTGTGTTACTCTTACCTATACAAACCAATCGATGGTTTCACACATAAAAGGACTTCCTAGACCCTTTGCATCCGTTAATACCGTAGGGGTAAGTATACAAAGGTCCCGCGGGTCAATAAGACAAGTGCGAGGGGAGATATGTGTCAGGAACGTAGTCTTGTGACCCCGATAAAGGTGTGCAAGACGCACGGTGTACGCGTTATGCGAGGGTCGCTGTCAACCATTTTGAATTGCGGAAAGTACAGTTACAGTATATTTCGTACCTTGCCACAGTGACAGTATGAGGTCTCTAGCGACTTTCATATTAATTGTCACTGTGACAAGGAACGAAATGGTACTGAAATTAGATACTTTGACTGCAAGTTACCAATCTTTTTTTACAATAAGGTACATTATTTGAATAGCGCAAGTAAGTTTAATAAATTGAATTAATTTGGCCTGGCGTGTGAAAAATTTGACATTGCCACGATATGATGTTAATATCATCTAATCAATAAAAGTTATTCTAATTTTCATAGTTAGGAAGGTACCTATAGTTACCCCATCTTTCTCCCATAAGTACGTACTCACCGTACGTACATAGGAAATATAGAAATATATGTATTTTCTTTTTGCTGCTTAAATGTTAAGTGCTTTTTTGGAAGAGAAGCTGATTTTTGACAAAGAAATTCTTCTTCATGCTGCATTTCATCTACCTTATTATACTTAGGTATTATGCTTGTATAGTACTCATTGTGTGGCATAGCTTTTTGAATTTCGTCCCTAAACGCTTTCGGGTTTGCGTATTTCTAAATATTCACTTTAAATGTTAACCAGCTGTCAATATTTCACTTAACAAATACTCAAGGTACTAATTTTAACAACAACACTACAACTGCACCTACCTATTGAAACCTTTTGTCGTAGTTTCGAGCGTGCATGTAATCCGCGACTACTTTACGAGTACATGCGACGAGCGATTGAGATGTTACTCCCACGCTGTATTGTATGCGACAATGCGACTAGAGTTACGACTTTGGCACCAACTATTTCAGTTTAGGTCTGTATTGTGGCTTTAGCCTAGTTTGTCATCAGCCTTTGCGTCTATTGCAGACGATTTTATGGTGTAACGCCGGAGAGACAATGACCTCTCCACGGACATTACACCACCTGGAACGGAATCAAGGAATCGCAAGGATGCCCAGCACCTGCATTACCCTCTCGGGCCTCTCGGCTTCACTGTCTTAACCCACAGGAAAGCCAATACGTGTGGCGACAGGTCGGCCGCAGGAATCTGCCGCTTATTTCAGGTTGGATCCTACTCGCGCCTTACGGTAACTCCATATCGGGATTTAATTTTGGAGTATCCTTCTCCTAGAATGTCCTAGATGGATTGCAAGCCAATGCTAAGAGGTCCATCTCCACTGTGACGAAACAGTTTTTTGCTTCGTTTGTGGACTTAGTCGCCTCGTACGACACCCTTATCCTATGTGAGGGTTGGTGCTATTCTAAAGGGCTGCTATTTAACTGATCACCAGATTTAGTAAAATTTAATACCAAAAAAATATATTTTACCACTCTAAAATAATAAATGATCACCAAAATTATAACACCATTTTAATGTGAAATGATTACCAATTTTATTACATTTTACTATCCTATTAAAGGAAATGACACCAAACTAATCATTATTAACCCAAAAATAGTAAATGATTACCAAATTTCAAATCCCATTTTAATGTGAAATGATAACCAAATTTTTACATCTTGCTATCCTATTAAAGAAAATGACACCAAAATAATCATTTTAAACCCAAAAATAGTAAATGACCACCAAAATTAGAACTCCATTTTAATGTAAAATTATAACCAAATTTTTAAATCTTGCTATCCTATTAAAGCAAATGACTCCAAAATAATCATTGTAAACCCAAAAATAGTAAATGACCACCAAAATTGTAACCACATTTTAATTAAAAATGTGAAAATATTTAATATATCACTATCCTATTAAATTAATTGATCCACTTCGTCACCATTTTCTAGTAGCATTTTATTTCTGTAACAGTCGAAGTTCTAACCTAACCTTACCCACTTTTCTAGTAGCATTTCGTTTCTGTAAGGGTCGCAGTTCAAACCTAACCTAACCCACTTTTCTAGTAGAATTTCTTTACTGTAAGGGTCGCAGTTCAAACCTAACCTAACCCACTTTTCTAGTAGCATTTCTTTTCCGTAAGGGTAGCAGTTCAAACCTAACCTAACCCACTTGTCTAGTAGCATTTCGTTTCTGTAAGGGTCGCAGTTCAAACCTAACCTGACCCACTTTTCTGATAGCAGTTTGGTTCTGTAAGGGTCGCAGTTCAAACCTAACCTAACCCACTTTTCTAGTAGCATTTCTTTTCTGTAAGGGTCGCAGTTCAAACCTAACCTAACCCACTTTTCTAGATGCATTTCGTTTCTGTAAAGGTCGCAGTTCGCAGTTCGCAGTCTGACTGATAGCAGTTTAACCTACATTTCTAGTAGCATAATGAAATGCTACTAGAAAAGTAGCTTAGGTTAGGTAGGTAATATGCGGTGCGGTGTATGGGGGGTTAAGCGGGAGGGGCTAGTAATTTTGGCATCATTTTACTTTATTTGGTAATATGTATACATTTATTGGTAGTCATAGTGGTTTATTTAGGTGAAAATATCGCATTAATTTGGTCTTCAAGATTTGGTGATCATTAATGATTTTTGGTGATCATTCAATATATTTGGTATTTGAATACAATTTGAAGTGCAGTCGTAATTAAATCGGTGGTACTTTTGTATTTTTGGGCCTTATTTTTTTGGTGTTCAGTAGTTTTTTTGGTAAGCATGATTTTTTTATTTAGGGTACCAAAGTATTTTTTGGTGGTCATTATATTTGTAGCCATTCTAAAGCCGGCCACCACATGGCAAGCCTAATAGTTAGTAGTGGCCTGCGAAGTTGGTGGTCCTAAGTTCGTATGTTGGCACATACCTATATATTTTTGTGAAACTATGTTAGATTAGTTTTCTGTGTATTTAAATAGGTACAGGTACCTTGGTATAAGTACATACTTATCCAACTCTCGTCGTTATGTACAGTCAACAATATTTACAAGCTTAGCACCTTTGCATACAAACTTCTATGCAGGGACTACTTTTTCTCCGCTTCTGACTGTACCAATGACAATGGCTTATTGAGATATGTGGGACTATGTTAATTAAGAAGTAAGATAGGTACCTATCAAATCAATGACAAAGTATTTATGTGCTGTAGCGAACAAAAAGTACATTAAAATTACGTTAGTACTGCATATTTGAGTTCCTAGTCCTCAGTAATTTAAAAATACAAACTTTTATAATTTTAAGTACTTAATTTAACTAATAAAATAATATTTGTTACAGGTAATTGACCGAACTACCGACTATCATCAAATAGGTTTGAACAGCCCCCGCTGCAAATTGATATCAACACATTGTGCGCAACAAGTGAACAACCCCTGTTGTTTGATTAGGGTTGTCACTAGCGATTATTTTCCATTTTATTTTCTTATTTCGGCTTTATATTGCAATACACACATTCTACTTATCTTAAACAAAATAAGACTGGTAAAGTACCTAACTTATAGTTGGTCAAACCAATTTGTCAGTAAATAAGAACCAAAAAAACTAAACTCATCCTTTTCTTTTGGGTGCTAGTACTAGTGTAAGACAAAGATAGTATGATTCTCTCTGTCTACGTTTGAAATGAGACAATCCTTTGACAAAGTATAGTACAAAGTATTGTAGCTATACTAGCTATGTGCAAATAAATGTGATAGCTGGCGTGGCTAGCTGGGGGACCACCAGTGGTGGTACTCAAAAAGTCACATTGTAAAGGGCAGACAATAACAATTCTATAGAACTAAACGCAGCGTACAACATCGATTATTCAAGTACAATCGTTTAATCATTTTAGTGATATTGCGCCTTAATGATCATATTATTAGTGGTAGTATCATTCAAATCAAAGAAAGGATGTGTTTGTGATACTTTTTTGTAGGTATATAGATTGATTAAAGTTATTTAGATTTAAAAAGACTGAGAAATGAGAGAAAGAAATGTATTTCTTCCTTTATATTTTACGACTCTTCTCTTCCCGCGTAGACTCTAAGTAACATTAAATAGCTAATTTCTGTCAGATGCATCAACTAAAAATTTTAAACTAGGAGTGTCAACCCTAAAAACAATGCAACCCCAAATAATAGGGGTGGATCGCAAACATTTGTCTTCCGTAGGGTTGTGCGCTCAACTGGTATCAGTGATGTTGATAAATGATCAGGGCAAAGCATTTATAGTCAAGCTGGATATGTCAGTAGCAATGTAAATCAAACTAAAGTATGGTATCCCTAATTGGAAACGAACAAAAAAGCAGCAATGTACATCGAACAATGATGAAATGTAAACAAAACAGTTCCACAGATAAGTTATACCTAAATGAAACGCGATTTTCGAACAATTCAAACGTAGCATTACAAATCGCGATTTTTAAAATTATCTGCCTTTTTCTATTGACAAGATTTGCTTGACCAAGTATAGTACGTTATTTTTCAAAAGTATATACAAAATTATTGTATATTTTTCAAAAGTGTTTTTCAATAAAAAGACACGTCAAGATTGTTTACCTTTTATATAATGCTAAAAAAACGAACTATATAGGTACCACCTGGAAAAACTTTATTTGGTACAGATATCTTAAATACCTAACTTATTGTTGTATTACACATTAAAGCTAAGACACAAGCTATAACTTGGAAGTCTTGGAACACAACATATAGTAGTAAAAGGACACGTATTTAGTCAACCTGTGGTTAACAACTAACCAGACGTTAAACTATGGTTAACGCACGCAGCTGTTCGTGTATTGTTATTAATAACGGCCCGGTATACCGCGAGTTTTCAGAGTAGCCCACACTGTTAACGGACAGTTCGTAAACCTTATTACAATAGGCATAAGGTCCACCGATGGACAGTTAAGAATATTGCTGTTTCATGTTCGTAAAGAGTAACGTTTACGCGTTTGTCAGATCTAACAAATGATAATGGTCTTTCCCTATCCGTCATTTTGATATTTCTGTTTGTTAGAAAGAGACAACATTTAACAGAGATTGGTAAAAATGTTAAGTACCTACCTACTTTTTTTCTAAAAATACCTATTTTTTTAGATTTATATACCCCAAAATATTAGGAAGCAACTTTTTGTTATCTATTTTATTACCTTGTAACATACTTATTATATAATTTCAAACAGTCTCAGAGTCTTTTCAAAAGGGCCTATTTCTCTATGAACACCATACAAAAGTAAGCCGTTTTTAAAAGACACTCCTCAGTTGTAAACTAAGAATAGTTTTTTGACGTAATACGTTTTTAGAAACCACTTAGCCTGGCTAATAAAATGTTTTATAACTCTTTAAATTGCTGTCTGGGTTGTAATGGGCAAGAAAGCAAAAAGACATGTCACTAAGTAGTACATGTAGGTATAATGTGCGAAATTATAGCAAACTAGCTTTTGCCCGCGACTTCGTCTGCGTGGAGTTAGTAATTTGGGTAGCTTATTTTTACCCAATCTGCTTTTTAACGATACCGCATACAAACTTTCACCCCCCTTTTCACCCCCTTAAAGGGAGATTTTTGGGATAAAAACTATCCTATGGCCTTCCCCGGGACTCAAACTATCTTCATACCAAGTTTCAACTAAATCAGTTCAGCAGTTTAAGCGTGAAGAGGTAACAGACAGACGGACAGACGGACAGACAGACAGACAGACAGACAGACACACTTTCGCATTTATAATATTAGTATGGATTAGTATGGATATACTAATGCTTAGGGCCGATACAGACGGACTGCAATCCGACTGCAATTGGTATGGGAACTGCACGCCAACTGCACGTCATTGCAGTTGACGTGCAGTTGGCGTTCAGTTCATATAATCTAGAAAATTCGGGATTCATGTGCATGTGTCCCGTATTCTATGCAGTCAAGATAAAACGCGTGTTATGAATGAAACAAAAGTGTCTCGGTCCATCGCAAATGTCATGCGTGCGCGCGCACAATGAGCGGGGTATTTCGGGACGAGTGGTACATCCCGCTTGACATGAGGATTTTGGAATGACAGGAGTATGGAATTTGCAAATACACTGAGCTGGAACTGTATAGTATATATGTATATACTTTATTGCACATGGAAATAAAAACACGAGAAACACAGTTACAGAGTACATTAAATACAACAAAGGCGAACTTATCCCTGTTTGGGATCTCTTCCCATTTGGGTATAGTGTGATTATAGAGGGTTTTTCTGTTTCTGAATGGTACGTACCAGGTTTTATATTTCTCTTTTTTCCGGGCATGGTTCCATTTTTATCGCCTGTCACTATGCCTGTCACTTTCGCATTTACATACTTGTTAGAACGTGACAGGCATGATGACAGGTGATAAAAATGTGACTGTGCTACCGCCCCAGCGGGCGCAGCAAGGTTCCATTTTTATCGCCTGTCACTATACCCGTCACTTGTTTGAACGTGAATGGCATAGGTACCTACCAAAAGTAAGCTACAAATATCGTACGTAGTGCCTAAAGATATTCTGTACAAGTCAGTAGTGCCAAACTGAAACTTTTCTTTAAAAGACTATGAAAATTATTGTTATAGTCATCTTAAAGATTTAAATTGCCAGCCAATTATCATAATTACATTATTAAACATTTAACTTTAAACAACAATGACCTAAATATTAACTACACAATTAAATTAATTTTAAAAATCATGGAGCTGAAATACTGCCCATTAGACGACAATTTCTGTCGTTCCAGAGAACCATCCCAGCTTAATTGGCACTAAATTATAATAATATAGTGTAAATTACAATAATATATTATAAATTATAATAATATGTTTACAACCCACCTGTTTGTGATGAATAGCGTTTGTCTTGTGCCGTGTAATTGTAAGACAATCGTCTTTTTACCACCAAATTATTGAATGGTGTTTTTATCATATTTATTTCGTAAATAGTATTTTTTTACTATTATGGTGTTTTAAATATTCCTATTATGGTGTTTCTCTGCCCTTGAAGAAGTGGCATTTTATAGTTTTACTTTTCTAATAATACGGCAAAATTGTTTTGCTGGCTGTTTCAATTTGTAAGCAAAGTATAAAGTAAGTACCTAAAATTTGGATTTTTTAACAAATAAAGGTACCTCTACATTTAAACAGTTCTTCTGGAGTTTTTATTTTGTTTCCATTTGTTCTATATCGATTTATAAAGGTATTCAATTTTACTTTTATAAGTCGAACACCTACTTATTTTTATCATACCGCATTACAGAAAAGCTGGAGTTTTTCAAAACCATCTACTTGCATGTACTTATGCATAATGTTTCGAAAATGTTTTACAAAGGTAACTTGAAGCAAACAGATAAAATTAAATTGCATATTAACAAAATAAAAGAAAATATAATTGTCTATGGCATAAACACAACGCAACGCTAATTTAAAAACAGACATAGCAATTACAATTTGTTTATCTCTTTGCTCAAATCGATTGGATAAACTAATTATTACATTCTGATTAGGTTTGCTTCATTTATTGAGTCGTACTTCATCTATTGTTTTTTTTTATGTTTGTAGTACTAAAACTGTATGCATGATGTATTACACAGTAGTAGTACGTAGGTGTTAGCTAGGTTTAGGTACAGTCACCTGCAATAATATCTTACACAACGAAGGCCGCAAAAAATCTGATACAATCTTATTTGTAGAGCCATAAGAACGTGTCATATATTTTTGCGGCCTTCGAAGAGTAACATGTGACTGTACAGCAAACCCACCGCCAAAAAGCCGCTCCCATACAATCGAGTATACGCTCGTTAAAAAAAAAAAATTAATCAGTTTATTTCAAATAATAATAGAATTATCTCTCACTAAGCACGTTCGATTTCTGAATAACACGAGGACACGTGTCTCTCAGGATGGCCGAGTCGTGCCAATTATACAGTATCTGTGTCACACTTCCTAATCCATTGTAATTAAGTCCGCGGTGACAATGCGCGCGCGCAACCAGGACGGCCGTTTCATCTGTGACTTATGGCCGCAATTGTGTTCGCTAAATCTGGACGCAAAAAGGATAAGAATATGTGGGGCACAGTGGAAGATATGATGTGAAATATTTTAAGTAGTATACTGTGCGAGGAATATTTTTGCTGTCACTAACATACTCCACAGTGACAAATAGGGAATATAACGCGAAACTCTGCGTAGGGGGCGCCACGTCCACTATCCGTCACAATCTGGGGGTCTACCGCAAACGAGAGAATCGAAATTTTGTTATCTAACCTCTCTATCACTCTGCATAACTGCATATTTGAGCGATAAAGAGGCAGATAAGCTGAGTTTCGATTTACGCGTTTCCCGCTTATTTTAGTGTGTGTGAAAACTGAAAACTTGTCAAAAAACAGTTTAAGGCATAGTATGTATAAGTTGGTTTAAAATTTGGCTCTCTCAGCTATATTACAAGCTACTTATTTTGTAATAAAAATATACCTACTGCTATACAGCGGTGGCAGCATGGTCGCATTTTTATCCCCTGTCACTTACGGCTGTCATTTTCGCATTTACATACTTGTTAGAACGTAACAGGCGATAAAAATGCGACCGTGCTACCGCCACAGGGTAGCGATATACGACTGGAAATAAATGAACATTGAACAAGTGTTCTTTTTTTAGGGTTCCGTACCCAATGGGTAATAACGGGACCCTATTACTAAGACTCCGCTGTCCGTCCGTCCGTCCGTCCGTCCGTCCGTCCGTCTGTCACCAGGCTGTATCTCACGAACCGTGATAGCTAGACAGTTGAAATTTTCACAGATGATGTATTTCTGTTGCCGCTACAACAACAAATACTAAAAACAGAATAAAATAAAGATTTAAGTGGGGCTCCCATACAACAAACGTGATTTTTGACCGAAGTTAAGCAACGTCGGGCGGGGTCAGTACTTGGATGGGTGACCGTTTTTTGCTTGTTTTGCTCTATTTTTTGTTGATGGTGCGGAACCCTCCGTGCGCGAGTCCAACTCGCACTTGGCCGGTTTTTTTTATAAGTCCTACTTTAACTTTTTAAAGTTTTAGCTGGAGTCTGATGCCCGTGCGAGTCGTGTACACTTTTTAATATCGTTTGCCGTTGATTAAAACGTGAAAAAAATCTATATGAAAACTATGATTTTGCATTAGCCCTTTCTTAAGAAGGTCTTGTAGCATCGCATTTCCTGTAACTCAGTCCTAATTCAAGGCTAAAAGAGAGCTTAGTTCAAGGTAGGACAGAGCATAAATTGTACAAGCTGTAACAATGTGGTTTACGAGACAGCATTGTTGCTTAGACACTAGTTTTTGGATTTCCCTGGCTTATTATTATTAAGTTAAAGTCTAAATTCGTTAATTTAATGTGAATGTAAGGGTTGTGAGGTTAACGATGACTTACACTATGTTCGATATGGGTGTCGAATAATAAATAGTTGTTTGTTTTACAAGCCTCGCAACGCTCAAGATTCCACTTAAAGAAACACTCGCTACGCTCGTGGTTTCTATTTTGGAATCTTTCTCTTGCTTGGGTGTCAATTAGCACGAGCGGTTTAACCACCATTTTGGAGTCAATGGCCGGTAGTCCACGTGCTTCTTGTAAAGTCCATCTATCGCTTTACAAGAGCTAATAAAATCACCATACACTATCTTGTACTAACCGTAGAGTTTTACGGCCCAATTCGAACTTTAAGATATATTATGTCAGTTAATAGATCTAGTAACGATATAGATTAGATATGTCAGTGTCAAATGTGAGGTTTCTTCAAACAAACACATCACTTCTGACACTGACACATCTAATCCATATCGTTTCTAGATCTATTAATTAACGTATCTTAAAGTTCGAATCGGGCAGTTAGTCGTATTAAGTAACCTTGCTCCCAATACCTTGATGGTCCCAATGGACTGAAACCATAAATTTAAAAAGAATCAATGTACTAATATATAACCTGTATTTTAAATCAGAATACGCCTGTAACAATATAGCAATAATTCTACGATATTATAGTCCTCCTATGAGCTTCATTCATGATCCACAATCGGACAAGTATAGCCTATAAAAGGTACAAAATGAAGTATTAGATATTTCCGTAGCGGCTAAAAGTGTCATTATGGATGCGCGGCGCGCAGGAAGCGCCCATCTTGCGCAAATCCGCCATTAGCGCGGAAAAATATTGTTTTGTCATACGTTTGTTAATGGGTATTTCCTGTGGAGTTCGGTTGGAGATTATTGGCTTTGATATGACAGTATTATTTTGTTTTTGTGATTTTTAAGAGTATGAGAGAATTGGGAAGCTGAAAATGTCATATCATCATCATCATCATATCTGCCCTTTATCGCCCACTGCTGAGCATAGGGTTCACTTCTAGTACGCCACTTGTCCCGGTCCTGAGCTAATCTCATCCAGAAGTGACCCGCAATCTTCCGGGTCCACCCAACGAGCCAACGGACGCCAGGCGCTTCTGTCATCCGAAAACGGCCACCATTTTGTTAACATTTTAGTCCACCGGTCGTCACTCTGCCTAGCAACATGTCATATACGAAATGAAATGTGATTGAACCAGCGTCTTCGAATCGAAGAAAGCCTTAATTTTAAGAGCTACCGATTTGACCCCAATGTGTTTTTGCTGGAATAAACTAATTTTTTACTTGAATGGTTTAAAATAAAATGAAAGCAAGCTAATAATGCGTTTAAATTAAAATATAGTCAAAAGATTATTATCTAATTTATTTTACACGAATCAATAACTGAACCTAAATTTGACTGAAAACAGTTTTCAGTCAAATTCAGTTTCAGTCACTGATTGTTAGAAGCCAAATTTTTAGAGATACCACGAATATTCGGCAACTATTCGGTTTTCGACCTATTCGGCCACTTTGCCGAATATTCGGTATTCGGCCGAATGTTGCCTACTATTCGGCCGAATACCGAATATCTGTTGCACCTACTTAAAAAGAAAAATTGCATAATAAAAATAACCAAAAACTATGTAGGTATATATAGAATGTGTTCTTGGAAAGTTGTTAAATACGAAGACCCTTTTTTGAGCATTTGTTGATTATTTGTGCATTTATGTATTTTTATCATGAGTCTGTTTTGTTTGACCTCTATTCATTAATGCTGTTCAACAAAAATATATCTTAGCTAACGTCATCTAACGTTGAGCTTTGTTAGCGATCAGTTTTCATAATAATTGTGACTCAAAATGTTCGCATGTCATGCCGAATATTCGGTCGCCGAATATTCGGTATTCGGCCGAGAGAGGGGCCGAATATTCGGTATTCGGTATTCGGCCAAAACCACTATTCGGGGCATCTCTACAAATTTTGATGACTAATTCCCAAACCATTTTTCGCTGCTTATTTACCAAATTGACTGACAATAACAACAAACCCAATCCTATTTTAAAGTCAATCCCAATCCACAATACCCTATACCCAACAATGCCAATACTGATACAGATCTATAGATCCACTCGGCGCAGTGCCATTTTCAGAGCGTCTCAGAATAGATCACAATAATTCATAACGTTATGAGTCGATGCGCGTGCGACGAACAAAGAGATTCAATGACTTTCACTCGCGTTTTCTACTTACAAGGAAGGGTACCCAACTGTCCGACTCCGATTTGATTTATTTTGATATATATGTTATAGAGTAGTCTAAAATAACGGACACGTATTTTTTTTTAGCTGCCCATACTCATTATTTTTTCATGTTTTCCAACATATATTCAAACGAGTAATTAACTAGCAATTTTCTTGAACTTAACTCTCTATAGAAGTTAGTGCGTTTTGTCCCTTTTCAGTACTTTGGAGGCCAATTCCTCTCAGAAAGTTGAGTATGGGCAGCTAAAAAAAATACGTGTCCGTTATTTTAGACTACTCTATAACATATATCAAAATATATCAAATCGGAGTCGGACAGTTGGGTACCCTTCCTTGTTAGCCGACTGTACCACTACCACCAGTTTGACACTGACATTAACGCCAACGAGAACGTAATTTACTTTCTATGCATCTCGCTCGTACTCGCATATTAGGGCAAGCGAGATGTATAGAAAGTAAATTACGTTCTCGAAAGCGTTTATGCCAGTTTTGACACTGTCAATGACTCATGGTACGGGCTCTGAAGAAGGAAGAAGTTATGTTTTCGGGTGTGAGTGAAACCTAGGTTTAGGTATTTCTATAGTACGTTGTGCAGCACAATTTCTCAAGTATTATCTATTTTGATTCCATTCGATCTCTGTACCACAATTGTTCAGTGAACCTTACCTCAAATTATAGTATCGTTCAGTTCAAACTAACTTAGTAGGTAATGTTTTGTAAAATACTGATGTATGTTTTGTAAAATATGCATGTATGTTTTGTAAAATACGCATGTATTTAAATTTTCTCGTATTCCAAATGAAAAATAGAGTGTTCAATTCTGGTGAAAGCACCCATTTCTGACTCGAACTGTTGGCGACTATATCTCATCAGAAATTAATGATTTACATCCCTTCGATAGCCATCTACTTTATATGATATCAAAATTTTATAAACGACTCTTGAGTAACATTTCAGATTCTTTAAAATATATTTTTAATGTTAGCTTCATTTAACTTGAATAGCCATTGCCATTTATTAACACCCAGCAATTGCCATTTTTTTCGTCACGTATTTTTTCAGTCACAATCTTTTCGCATACCTAACGATCTATTTTCCTGCCGAACATGTGAAAGGTGTGACCAGCAGTTAAACTGGCAGCTGTAAATCATGTGACAAGGAAATGATCGTAAATCTGGCTCTGAGGCCCATTGTCGCCTTTTCAGAACGCGGATGAGAATTGTCTTTCGAGATGTTTACTGTTTAGTTTGTCCTACTCCCTTTAAATCACTACACCTTATAAAACAAAGTCCCCCGCCACGTATGTTCACGATAAAGTCGATAACTACTGAACCGATTTTCATGCAGTTTTTATTTGTCGATATACAATTGTCATCTTAGCTAGCCCCCTAATGGACTGCAATTGTTTGAAAAATAGACTGATTTCTTGTTTTTAAAGAACACGGCAAAAATTCCCAGCTTAATATCTTGTCAATGTTACAAATTTGTATCACATTTTGCAAGGCAAAACATTATTACTTATGTTATAATAAGCTTACAAAAATATACGATCTAGTAGTCAGAGTTTTAATATCCTGATAACCATCTTTAAAACTCCAAGGCAGTTCCACCCCCTAATCCAATGCCCAGAAAAACTGATATCATAAACATATTTGTACAACGTCTTTATAATTACTCTCCTCACAGGCGTATCAAAGCTCCATTTATTAAGGCCCCGCTACACGCCCCTACCTACCGTCTACACATTCCTTTATGAATTGACACAAAGTGTCTCTTAATTTCGCCCCCACTGCCGGCTTTACAAAGTTCTATCTGTTAAGTAGCGATAGCATAGCAATTGTAACAAATTAATTTATTTAAATACCTACTAAATTAATTTTCTGTTCCGTTATTTGTAGCCTATTTAATAGGTATTTGAGAGAGCGATGCAGTTTGCTGGCACCTACCACCATAATAATATTTACAAAACAAGTTAAACAGCATAACAGTAAAAATACCAAACCACTGCTAACTTACACAAAAAATTAAAAGAAAAAGTAAACATTTTGTATGTTATACAATTATTTTATTTTGTATTCATGTTACCTGTCGATTGTTTCACCGGATGGTTTCATCGGAAGATCAGCGTTGGAAGTCGCCAGCAATATACATATATGCTGAGGTGAGACCATTTCGTGGCACTTTATCCTTTTATGTTTCTCTGTTTTGTATAATTTTCTATTTTGTGTTTGTGCTCATGACTAAAATTATAAAAAAAAAAACAAAGTACAAACGAGTTCTCGCAATGTATTTGCTGACGCTACGCCAGGGGTGGCACACAAAGCGACTGCTCTTTTGCCCCGCTTCTTACTTTTTACTTTTTGGCCCCCCGCCCCGCCACCCCTGCAGCTCACTGTTTGTTGTTTCAGTTTTGCTGTTTTTAATGTCTAGATACACGAGAATGGCTGGTTTTAGAGAATACTGTACGTATTTAAAACTATATCCTCGTAAGTCCCCGTGTACTTGTACAAGTACAAATTAAATTCGAGTTTTGAACTCATAAGTACCTAGTAATAAAAGAAAGTTCCAAATTCATAAGCGGAAAAAAATACGACTATTTTTCTCCAAGGGTCATTCGACATCCGATGCCTGACCGGACAATGTAAAAACGCTCGAAAGCCATACCCATTCAATGAATTTTAGTCCAAAATCAGATGAATTAGATAGTTTAAGTTAGGCTACTATATAGGCATCAGCTAGATAATACCTATGTGGCTACCACCAGTTTGGCACTGTCATAAACGCTATCGAGAACATAACTTACTTTTTATGCGTCTCGCTGGTACTCGCATATTAGTGCGAGTGAGATGCATAAAAAGTAAATTACGTAGACGTTAGCGTATATGTCAGTTTTGAGTGTTTTGACACCGTCAGTGACTCTTCGCACGGGTACTAGAATAAAAAAAACCAGCCAAGTGCGAGTCGGACTCGCGTTCCAAGGGTTTCGTACATTAAGTCCGACTCACGCTTGACTGCACATTTCTAATAGGTTTTTCTGTCATCTATAGGTAAAGAACTATTTTGTGTATTTTTTCAAAATTTTAGACCCAGTAGTTTCGGAGATAAGGGGGGGAATGGTAACTTTTTACCTATATTCTTGAATAACTGCTAAACTATTTATCCTAAAATTATTAAAAAAATATATTTGAGATTCTTACAATGAGCTCTTTCTTTTGATATATAACACGATATAGTTTGAAATACTTTAATTTTAAATTACTCATTTACCCCCCCAAAAATGGCCACCATATTTAAAATTCATTTATTTACGTTACACCTTCATCTTTGGGTCACAAACTTACATATGTGTGCCAAATTTCAACTTAATTGGTCCAGTAGTTTCGGAGAAAATAGGCTGTGACAGACGGACGGACAGACAGACGCACGAGTGATCCTATTATTAGGGTTCCGTTTTTTTCCTTTTAAGGTACGGAACCCTAAAAACATAAAATATATTATGACGGAATCGCCGCCCTCAATCACCCCCATTAAGACATGATCCCCTTGTTTTCTAATTATTCGCTCCAAGTCACCGTGGGGTGACGGATATTATGTGATCTCGTTATAATCACGAGCGAGACGGCATTATTATTGATGAGGATAGTGACAATGATGTGCATTTAGAAAGAAAAGAAAGAAAGAAAAGCATTTATTAGCACAATAACATAACCTTAAAAGACCGGCCAAGTGCGAGTCGGACTCGCGCACGGAGGGTTCCGCACCATCAACAAAAAATAGAGCAAAACAAGCAAAAAAACGGTCACCCATCCAAGTACTGACCCCGCCCAACGTTGCTTAACTTCGGTCAAAAATCACGTTTGTTGTATGGGAGCCCCACTTAAATCTTTATTTTATTATGTTTTTAGTATTTGTTGTTATAGCGGCATCAGAAATACATCATCTGTGAAAATTTCAACTATCTAGCTATCACGGTTCGTGAGATACAGCCTGGTGACAGACGGACGGACGGACGGACGGACAGCGGAGTCTTAGTAATAGGGTCCCGTTTTTACCCTTTGGGTACGGAACCCTAAAAACTAACAAAGAGAACACAAAATGAGAGGTTGCGCTAAATGGTTCACTCAGCTAGGTGTCACGGTATGAGCCACATGGCACACTCCGCGACGCTGATTTTCAGTAAGGCCCAGTGAATGGACTAGGTGGTGGGTATTTCTTGTATTTCTGAATGCAATTTTGGGTGCCGAGGCCCGTTTCTGAAAAGCTTGTAACTTGTAATACAAATGGAAGTCCCTTTCTAACGAAATCTGTATTAAAAGTTACAAGCTTTTGAGAAACGGGCCCCTGATGTGGTGCATAATTATTCTTAATCGTATTTTCACGAAAACTTACGTAGTGACAGTTTTGGTGAAATAAGAAAGTTTTTTCATGTAGATGGATAAGAGATTTGTCAGTTTTTGAGTTATATGATAATTATAGTTAACAAATTTTCCTGTACCCCGTTCCTACGTACCTAGGTAATGATAATATGACAATCAATACATTATGACTTAAAACTTTATGTGAAACAAAGGGACCCCGTTCCTAAGTCCCTTTGTTTCACATAAAGTTTTAAGTCACGCCTACGTGTTACAGATAGCCCCCTCTGCAGGGCGTGCATGGAGGCAGAGGAGACAGCCGCCCACGTCATTCTCGAATGCCCAGGGGTGGCAGAATACCGGGCACAACACCTCGGCTCACCGGGGTCGCTCCCAGAAGTCGTCGGCAACGTCAAGGGTCTGCTAGGCTTCCTGGTAGAGCTGGGTTGGCAGGAATAGGCCGCCAACCCATCACGCAAAATAGGCGCAATAATATGACGTCGAGTTGCGGAAACCAAGCCCGCGAATACCTATAACATAACCTTAAAAGACCGGCCAAGTGCGAGTCGGACTCGCGCACGGAGGGTTCCGCACCATCAACAAAAAATAGAGCAAAACAAGCAAAAAAACGGTCACCCATCCAAGTACTGACCCCGCCCAACGTTGCTTAACTTCGGTCAAAAATCACGTTTGTTGTATGGGAGCCCCACTTAAATCTTTATTTTATTCTGTTTTTAGTATTTGTTGTTATAGCGGCATCAGAAATACATCATCTGTGAAAATTTCAACTATCTAGCTATCACGGTTCGTGAGATACAGCCTGGTGACAGACGGACGGACGGACGGACGGACAGCGGAGTCTTAGTAATAGGGTCCCGTTTTTACCCTTTGGGTACGGAACCCTAAAAACTAACAAAGAGAACACAAAATGAGAGGTTGCGCTAAATGGTTCACTCAGCTAGGTGTCACGGTATGAGCCACATGGCACACTCCGCGACGCTGATTTTCAGTAAGGCCCAGTGAATGGACTAGGTGGTGGGTATTTCTTGTATTTCTGAATGCAATTTTGGGTGCCGAGGCCCGTTTCTGAAAAGCTTGTAACTTGTAATACAAATGGAAGTCCCTTTCTAACGAAATCTGTATTAAAAGTTACAAGCTTTTGAGAAACGGGCCCCTGATGTGGTGCATAATTATTCTTAATCGTATTTTCACGAAAACTTACGTAGTGACAGTTTTGGTGAAATAAGAAAGTTTTTTCATGTAGATGGATAAGAGATTTGTCAGTTTTTGAGTTATATGATAATTATAGTTAACAAATTTTCCTGTACCCCGTTCCTACGTACCTAGGTAATGATAATATGACAATCAATACATTATGACTTAAAACTTTATGTGAAACAAAGGGACCCCGTTCCTAAGTCCCTTTGTTTCACATAAAGTTTTAAGTCACAATGTATTGTTTGTCATATTATTAGTCCTAAAATTGAAACCGTTAACTTTTCATGATTTTCTTAAGGTTAAATATCCTATCCTATCTTAAATAGGCTAGGTTTGTTTTATGGCAATCCTGAAAAGTTATGCGTTTTTAAACCAAACAAATTATGACTAACGAAAATGCGTACAGACAATACATTATGTCTAAAAACTTTTTAGGCAACAATAGACACGTAGTAGGTACCTACATGACGTTTCAAAACTCAGACATAACCTCAAAAAGCAACCTCAATATCAAAATGATACCCATCTAAGACACCGCTCCTAAATCTCGCGCCACAAAAGCGCGACTGTCAAAGACATAAAGGCACTCACACAAAGAAAAAGACGCTGCGAGGCAAACAAAATGTCTATACAGGCACGACTAAACATTGCCAAGACGTGGGTGGGGGTGGTTGGGGGGATAGAGTGGCGATAAAGACGCGACAGACGTTATGGAAGTTTCTAGATTGACATAGGTACCAGAGGGCTTATCTTAGCTATAGCTAAGATAAAAATCGTTGAAACGCCAATCGAAGCTTAGGTACCTATACACAGAACTTTCGCAGCATCTGTCGTCCCAATACACTTTTATTTTTATTTCATTTAATTTCCGAGCCATTTCGTACTTTGTCACAGAGACAATCAATATGAAAGTCGCTAGAAACAGTAGAAACCTCATACTATTGTCACAGTGATAAGGTACGGAATGGATCGGAAATTAAATTATTTGACTTATACTTAGCCTTCCTAAAACTTGAGTTCTTCATCTTAGGTAGATATTAGTTTAAGTTTTTAGGTATGATTTACATAAAGAATGCATAAGTCGTGGCCAGAACACAGAATTTGATAATTTCATTAAATGCCATTTTAGAATTGATCACTTCATGATATGGTTAGGTTAGATTGACTTTTTCATGATGTGGCCAACCGATCATTTCATGAAATGGTGGCTTGGTAAAGGTTAATTGTCTGAAAGATCATCTTTAGCGATAAGGACGCCTTTTGTTTACCTCTTGTCTTTACGTATTATGTGTTACCTTATACATGTATATATTTTGAGGTTGTGCTATAAATTGGATTTGTAATTGTATTGTAACATTGCCAAGACGAGGATGGGGGTGGTTGAGCGAAAGAACTCTGGGCCCGATTCAGATTTTGAAATAGACATCTGTTAGATATCTTTTAGACATCGCCAAGATAACGGTATGTTTAAGATCTAACCTGTCAAATTTGACATTTGCGCGATTCTGGAGATACTCTTGAACGATTTCCACAAGATATGGCTTAGAGATCCAATTCACATCTAATAGATATCTAACTCTATCTAACGTAAAAGTGACATTGGTTGCTCGAATTGCACTGCAAAAGAGAACTAGTTGAAATCTAAACTATATCGTATCTAGAATGGATCTAGTACGTGTCGTCTCTTGTGAATATCTTGAACTTCAAATACGGCAGTCTCTCTCTGCCCTCTGGTTACTCTGTGGCAGCCGCACGTTATACAACACATCGCTGTGTACTCTGCGGCCCCATAAGCGAGCAAAATCGTTAAACTGCGCTATGGAAAATTGTGGAAACTTGTACTAGTATGTGTAACTTTTTAATAAGATTACTTATAGCTACAGATACCGCGGTATTCGGAAAAAAAGCTCCGTTCTAGAGAAGAGATACGATATGAACTAGATACCAGCGGGCTCAGCACGGTTCCATTTTTATCCACTATCACTAAGCCCGTCACTTTCGCACTTACATGCTTGTTAGAACGTGACAGGCATGGTGATAAATGATAAAAATGCGACCGTGCTACTAGGGCTGGTAGTTTAGATTTCTAGATATCTTTTGAAGCTCAATTCGGGCAACCTTTGTCACTTTACGTTAAATTATCCTTTTAAGATCGTTTCAAAATCGTTTTGAGATCAAAATATACATAGCGAGACGTTTTGTGAAGAGTATCTCCAGAATCGCGGAAATGACAAATTTTACAGCTTATATCTTAAAATATCGTTATAGTATCTTGGTGATGTCTAAAAGATATCTAGTAGATGTCTATTTCAAAATAAGAATCGGGCCCATAGATAAGTGTTGATGGGAACAAGCAATGGAGAAGAGAGAGTATGTAAATAATGATTTTTAAGTTTTGTATGTCTCCTTTAGCATTGCCGACATAGCTTGAATTTTTATAGGTATTAGGCAATGAATTAGTAAATAAAAAGTCCTTTTAGAGGTTATAAAACGTAACTATTCTGATGGTAGAGTGGTTAAGATATTACCCAGTTAGTTATACTTATAAATCTTATAATAGAGGTCATTTAAGATTTTGGTTTCCGGTATTTATGTTATAGGTACTTATAGTACTTTAGCATGTTTTCAGTCTTCTTTTTGCTTTTCTATCTAGATATGTATGTATTCCAGTGGTTCGCAATTTATTTTAGGTATAGGTACACCTATACTTAAGTATTTGTATAGGTACATTTGTAATGAATGGGTTTTGCATTCACAAGATTATTAATTCGACTCTATACAACGTGTCCCAAAATTCAACGATACGCTGGCACCAGAAGATGGACCTGCTCATGACTACTCGAAAAAAAAAATTTAAAAAATTAAAAAAATTAAAAATTGTAGACATGGTCGTTAAAAATACCACTAGGGGTGTCGATTTTCATTTTTTTTTGTAATTTCATAATAAATTGAGATATTTTTTTTTCTTTTCTTTCCTCGAGTAGTCATGAGCAGGTCCATCTTCTGGTGCCAGCTTATCGTTGAATTTTGGGACACGTGGTATGTATTTTTGTATAATTTTAGCTTAAGTCTAGTAGGTAAGCCGTTCTTTACACGTTGAGTGCGAAATGATAATAAAATCAAGGCGTATTGTGCGCTGAATTCTAAACTTGTTTTTTTTTTATAGGCGAACTAAGGCATACATTATCGCGTTTTATCATAAATTATTTTCCCCTTAAACATTAACATTTGAAATCGCATACGCAAAACTCGCAAATATAATTTTTGCTCTACCCCCGTACCATGAAACTACATCACCTGATCGCTATCCCATCGTTATTACATCACTTGGTACGGAGGCGGCTCGCCACCTGTTCGGCATCCGGCCTTTAATGAACGATACGGTAACTAACGCAAGCTCATATTTGTTTAGTTCTTAGTTAGATTTTATACTCTATTAATTTGAATTTAAGGTTGCTTTTTAATTAGGATTTTAAGTCATATAGGATGTTTATGTCCCGTACTAAGTAAGCGAACGCATAGCGTGTAATTTTAGCAAGCTCACATTGCGTTGATCTGTTTTGAATTTTGAATTTAATCGCTCTTAACATAGGGTTGAGTTTTCAAGTATGGTTTTAGAGAAGATATGGATGATAGATTTGCGCTTTGCGCTGACTTTTCAAACTATTGTCGTGTGCAGTGAATGTTATAATTATCGTATCGTATTATTCATATATGTACTTAGGTTCTTTTTCAGGTTTAATTACAGAAAAGAACTTAAAGAACCTTTGAAAATCTTTTAATAACTTTTTTTTCGTATACCTAGGTAGGTAGGTAAGCCAACAACTATAAACCTTAGGTAAGGTAGGTACGTTTTAGTGAATATTTTTTTCAGATAACTTTTAATTCTTATAAAGCTGCTAAGATCTGACTTTTATCATGAAAACTTAAATTGCAATGGACTCTATGAGTTACGTTATTAACACGTTCACGTCGTTCACTGCGTTACGGGGGCTTTTGAACCCCGTTCGATGTCATCATTCAGTAGGGAGGCTAAAAATCGTGTCTTACTCGCTGGTGCGGAAGCTGTATCTTAGTTATTTATATGACTACGATAAAGACAAATATAGTTTTGAATTTCTTGTCAAAAGTATAACCAAGTGGTATATTCAAAATATACGAGGTCTCAGGAACCCCGTACCGACCAGGGAACAAAAATTGCATTCTAGTGCGATACGGGTTCCAGTGAACCCCGTATAGACTTTAGCTGGCCCGTACGGGGTTATGAGCACAGAGTCACTAGTGCAGTCATCATTGCAAGACTTTTTATCGGCAAATTAAAAATAATGCGTTCGAGAGGCATGCTAGAATGGTTTCATTGCAAAAACAATGTAGTTAACAATTGGTATAGTTTAGAACACCTAATATACTTCACGACATATCATATCACTGAATGTTACGTATTGTTGACTGCTGCTCAGAAGTCAATTTTGACACCAATCAGTTCCAGGCATGTTGTGTCGGAAAGTGGCGTTTTTATTATTAAAACTTTAGGTTTCAACCTGAAAAACTATATCTAATTATTAATATAGTAAACACTAAAATATCGTTTGTTTTATTTCACACCACTATTGATTTATCGACATAACTAAGGTATGTGCGTTACGGGGTTTGCTAAGCCCCGTAGGTTTTCAATTTTAGTGCGATACGGGGTGAAAATAACCCCGTGATTTCATTTCTATATATTTTCATGCGTTTTTAACGTGTCTACATGCGAAGCGAACTTGACGTAGGTAATTTCATAGTCTTTAAACTTGTCAAAAAATAAATTATACAATATAATATTTCAGGACTTTACAGCCGTTTTAACAGACTTGGGTGTACGGGGCACTTTTATACCCGTAACGCACCACGGTATAAACCACTACGGGGCGGATTAGACCTCGTAACGCACTACATTTTAGGTAAAGGTTTTGGCTTGCCGCAGTGAACGTGTTAATGCTGAAACTACTGAAATGTCGAAATTCTATAATGAATAAATACCTCGGACATCAAATGTTATAAAACCTATCCATCAACCTTAGGTATTCATTGTTCCATTCGGTATTAAGAAATCCATCTCCGTTAGCATTTTTTCAATCATTTTAATATTTTTGTTTTTCAAAATTAAGTACGTTTACCTACTTCTTAACCTACTCTATCAACCAATAACAATTACAACCGCCACAACCTATAATTGGCCGTTCCATTTCCGCAAAATTCAAATTTGGAACACATTCCACACCAATCACAATAGAGTTGGCTCCGCGTTCCAATTCGGTGCGCTATTGTTGAACGGCGGCCCCTGATTGGTCGAGGGGCACAATGGGCCACGCCCACAACAATGCCCCATTGTCATCTGAACGACGCCCAACGGTTTTTAATTTTTTAAGAAAAACCGTTTGGATTGGCGTTCGGAATTTGAAATTTTCGATTAGAAATTGTGCGCTTTCAAATTCGAATCGAATTGTTTTTGTGATGACGATTGCTAAGGCTTACAATAACTTTTAAGATATTATCCGATAGGGATCGGACTTTCAGTGTGAAACAAGTGTCAAATGTGACGTTACTTCAAACAACAACGTCACTTTTGACACTTGTTTGACACTTATATCCGATCCATATCTATGGAATGAAATTTACACTAGGGGTTTTGACATGCAGTACAGCATCATTTAAAAATACACGTCTAAAGTAAACATTCCTAATAGCCGTTGATTACTCCATTAAAAATCTCAAAAAGCCCAAAAGCATTAAGGACATTAATGGCCATGTTAGAAAAAATGGCTACACTTAAGTGGCCGAATAAACCTCATTTTTTCCGTAAAAGCTCCGTTTTAAAAAACTAAGTGAAATGTCCATCTATTACTGAAAACACGTAATATGACGACTAACTTTCTAAAACTCTTATCTGTCTGTAATCGTCAAATGAATATCAACCTTATTAATTAATAGTTAAGGTAGGATTTTAAATGGGAAATTAGTAAAGATAAGAGGTTTGAGAGTGAATTGTGTTTCATAGGGGATGCTACAAATGATGATTAAACTAACTAATGGTTCCATTAAGGTGAGTTAGCGATATTTTAAGGCGAAATGTGTAAATGCTTCCCCTTAAGTTGACTTTGGAATAAATCTACAGTTACTTAGTAGTGCGCTCAATGTCCGAAGATATAATGTTAGGTAGGTACTATTTTCTAAAATGTACCTATTCGAGTAGCAGGCTAGCAGGTCATAATAGTCATAAATTGGGAGATTTTCCTTAGGAATTGGGATAGGTATTATAGGTAAATCAAACGCGTAAGTCACGTCATGCTATCGAATTAAATTTACACTAGGGTTACAGCACAATTGTAACATATCGATACATTAGGTAGGTACCTAACTCACCATCAAAAGCTAATTAAGTTATTAACATTTTTGTACCAATATTATCATAGTAGGTTAAAACCTATTTACCAACTTTTCTGGATTTTTAACTTAAGTATTATCTGGTAAATGGGTTCGCTGTTTAAGCGTAAAGAGATAACAGACAGACAAACAGAGTTATAGCATTAATAGCGAATAGTCAGAAAAAAACAAGTTAGGACTTAGGACCTAAAGTATGGCCTATTAGCCTTTTAGGCACAGATTGGCATTATCTCCGGAATCAGATTGTATTGAATAGCTATAGGTTATCAAATAATCTACGTAGGTCCTACCTAGGTATTGGCTAACTAATTGGTGAAAGGTGAAAGTATGCTAATATAGGAATTTTCATTGAAAACGTTGGCATTTTAATTGTGAATACCTATCCATTATTGTGACAATGGTTAGTTAATTAAGTATACATACTGATAAACCTCAATATTACTTGTTAAGTTTCCTATTACTCACTCTTTTTGAAATACACAGGTATTACCTAGTACCTAGGTAATAAGTATTTTTCAGCCTCCTAACCCGCAATAATTTAAAAACAGAATATAAAAGAATAAAACAACTAAAATTTTACCTTCAAGGTAAAAGGCAATATGGCCGCCATATCACGAGTTCTCAATATGTCAGTCGAATATATCCTTTCTGGATGACTTCATAAATGCTCACATAACGCGTGGAAACATACCATACATATATCAAAGTATTAAAGCACTACTAAAATTAATAATCGCCAAATTAAAGACACAACTGACAGATCAAAAGGCTGAAAACCTTCTAACATCGTAATTATGTCTACAATATTAATACACAGGTATATATTTCCTACATTCTAGAATAAAAAAAATCATAATCATATCTCACAAGAAAATATTATTTAAAATACAACCTTATGTAAAGCGGTTAAGGTTTATTTTCTAACGAAGTCGCAAAGCGTGATACGATTTCGCGGAAGTAATTCCTCAATGTGTGCTTGCCAACTACACACATATTGTGTTGATTATGAATTAATATTTGAAACCGACGACAAACTAATATAGACTCTAAGTTTAAAGAAATAGGGTTCATTTTAGATTGATAGTGAAAGGGGAACTAAGGCTAAAACGCATCATCAAAAGTTCCGTTTGTGTGAGTGAAGGGTTGAAATGAACCCGTTATCTCGAAGGGGAGGGTAATCTTTAACTTGGGGAATTAGGTTTAATGTATCTTAAGGTTAGTTCGGAGTTCAGTTAAAATGAACTTTGGTAATTTTGTTAGCGTTAGGGGTTAAATTGCGAATTATGTTTTGTTAGGTACCTACCTAGTTATATTATAAAAGATATTTTTGAAGTTTATGTATGTACTTTGTTTGTAAACAGATATTGTTAAATTTAATTAGGATTAGCGACGGTGACAAGACTTAGGTATAGGTATTTAGCATTATTAGCATTCTTTTTTATTTGTTTAGTTCAGGTCATTTTATAGTCAAGTTTAGATGTCCTAAAAAAAGGACAAAATCAAACTACATAATAGAAATCTCTAAACTTGTTCCAAAAATATATTTATGTATATAGAGGCATTTTTTTTCCAAAAGCAAATCGTAGATAAGATAAGTAATATTATGTATATTAGACTATTATATCAAGAATGTATTACCTATATTCTAATGATTTGTGAAATATCTCTACCTATAGGATAGGTACCTACTTAAAACTTATACAATATGTTACCTACATACCTACCTAAGTAAATAAAATGGATTTGAATAAGCTTCAAATGTTTCAAAAATTCAAATATCAAATAATATTTACATACAAATTGTCCGTATATCTATTAACAATTCTTTTGTCATTCAAATTCTGGTAATAAGAAGATATTGAGCTATAAACAGATTTAATCGTATTATTGTTTTTTGGGAGGTCAATGAAGATATCGACATCCTTATATGTTATAATCTTATATCTTTAAACGAGCAATTCTTGTATACTTATTTATTTATTTAGTAAATATTTCGGGGATCTCGGAAATTACTCTAACGATTTCGATGAAATTTGCTCCTTCTGCTCTACCGACTTTCTGAAAGACGATGTGTAGGTACAAAAAGCAAGAGAGAATTACGGCCCAATTCGAACTTTAAGATACGTCAGTTAATAGATCTAAAAACGATATGGATTAGATATGTCAGTGTCAAATCTGACGTTTCTCCAAACAAAAACATCACTTTTGACACTGACACATCTAATCCATATCGTTTCTAGATCTATTAATTGACGTATCTTAAAGTTCAAATAGGGCAGTTAAAGTGCGTAGTGCTTGTTCAGTCATGGAGACGGCAGAGCTGTGTTGTGTGTGAGCCTGTTATCAATCGGTACTATAATTATAATATCGATCTAGCTAGGTCTTATCTCTGGGAAAACGCACATTTTTGAATTTTTATATGTTTTCCGAGCTCGGTCTCCCGGATATTAATTTATAATTAAGTGTTATACACATAAACATTATTTACATATGAACCTATATGTAAGTACTTCAGCGATGAATGAAACGCTGGGAAAACCCCAAAATGCTTTCCACTTTAACTTATTTTTTTAAACTTTAATTTGTAATAAAGCGAAATGTACCTAGGTGCACTTTGATGTCCGTACATCTGTGTAGTGTATCTATTACCGACCGCACTGCAGCGTCGAATGGAACGACGGAAAAACCCCAAAATGCTTTCCACTTTAACTTATTCTTTTAAACTTTAATTTGTAATAAAGCGAAATGTACCTAGGTGCACTTTGATGTCCGTACATCTGTATAGTGTATCTATTACCGACCGCACTGCAGCGTCGAATGGAACGACGGAAAAACCCCAAAATGCTGTCCACTTTAACTTATTTTTTTAACTTTAATTTGTAATAAAGCGAAATGTACCTAGGCACACTTTGATGTCCGTACATCTGTACAGTGTATCTATTACCGACTACACTGCAGCGTCGAATGGAACGCCGGAAACACCACAATGCTGAATCCGATACGGCCAATTAGCGTTCGCCCGTCGGCTATTTTTGGTGCGTCTTGTAGCGTGTGACCTGCCCTTTATGCTGCCTTATTTTCTTCTTAAGAAAATAGATAATAATATACATTTTTATAAAGTGATATTTACTTGAATTACGATGAATTTAATAAAATAATAGTTGTATTATTTTTTGATTAGCTTGTCATCGCCATACAATGTAAAACGCAAAATCTAGCAAAATTGTATTGGGATCTGTCACCGTAGCTAGTTCTGTTCGAAAAATACTTGATCGCTTTTTAATAATAACCTAAAAGTATAGGTACCAAATTTAGAATTTTATTTAACTTGTAAATAAAGTGTAATGACTTTGCACTTATTGTAATTTGACCATCTTTGTACCTACCATGTTCTAAGAAATGAAAATTTGTATTTGTATTTTGAAGTATTGCCCTTATAATTTAAATCACATCATTCATTCATCATTTAAAACTATATTTTATTTATATTTTGAATTTACGAGTATACTGTCTCTACTCAAAAAGCAAATCCTATGATAAAATAAGGTGTCCTATAAATAGGCCAAGACTTAATGTAGGGACGACGCTTAAAATTTTCTAAAAAGTTAATGGCAGATGTAAGAATAAATAAAGAAGAGTAGTAAATATTCTTAAATAGAAAAGATCCATACATAAATTACTGTAAACTACTCCAAAATCCTATTCACTATTTATCCATCTACTAGTTTTCAGTACGGTAAGTAAGTAGATACTCGGTAATTCCTCGGTAGTACAAAGTAGCAAAAGCTATATTCAAACAATATGGTTTCAAATGTATTCAAGCATACCCCACACTACCGTCCCAAAACAAGGAGTCGTATAAGCCATGCTATTATTTGGCACTTTTTCCCTTTTTAAATTACAGCTCATAAATTTCTAATCAGCATAAGTAAAGGCCCCAATTAAGAAAATCAAAGACATTGAAAACAATCTCTTTGACTAAGTAACGGCGCCATTCGAGCAATGCTTATAAGAAGTCATTGCGGTGCGATACCTAGGTATCTGACAGTGTCAACAGTGACGCTTTTGATTGAAGAAATGTCACTTTCCACACTGTTATCACTTCCCTCACATCTTTATCGTACCGCTGTGAATTCTTATAAGCGTTGTTGGAATGAAGCCGTAAGACGAAACGGACGCAATCTAGTAATGGGGATCGATCACGATCACCTAGGGGTCGGGGTTTTAAGTTCGGGAAAGGTTGGTTTAGAGATACGGGTATTGTTTTATGAGTGAAGCCGTGGAGGGGGGGGGAGGTTGCACTTATAGGGATTATAGGGACCAGCCTCTAATATTGCTAAAACATAAGTCTTGCACGCAAACAGTATATTCTTAATTATTGCTTTCAAACAAAATATGTAAGTAACTTTAAATTGTCACCTGTCAAAATATGAAATAAATATGGCCCCATTTCAACACTAAACCAACACGAACCATAATACGCTTCCTCTTTTATAACATTAAGAAGTATAGGTATACAATGTATTAGATAGTATATTTATGTATAATATAATCGTAGTAATGTAGTTTAAAAAATCCATGCACCAAACAACTCGACCCTATAAAACACACAAAAATATTATAATAAATTTACTAATAATTATAGTTATGAATTATGTAAATCACGAAAAAAGGATTGTATGATAAGGAAAACTAAATGAATTTTCAAGTTTATTACCCAATAATACTTAATAATCGTATAATGATGTTACACAGAGTAACTTCGGCTCTTTCAGGACAAAACACACAACAACACACACACACACACACATTTATATAGGTACACATACCTACAAACCTCAATGTAAGCGAAATCATGAAGCAATAGGTACCGAAACAGTAATAGAGACCCCCACCCCCTGCCCCCTACACCCACAGGATTATAATAGGAGAGCCACGTAGCAAAAAAACTAAGATAAAATAACGCATTATCAAGTATAGGTACCTACTAAATATCACTTAATATTACATTACAACTTCGCCTCTCTCAAAACATACAATACACACACACATATGTGCACATGAAAGCCTGAATGTAAGCGAAACCGAAGCAATACTGAAACAGTAATAAAGACCACCCCCCACCCCTCGGGAGATAATAGGGGGGCGAAGTGGGTCACGCTCCCGGCGGGCAGCGTGTGTACGAACAATGTCCTTTTTTCCTCCTCTTCCTCGCGTTATCCCGGCATTTTATAGACGGAGCCTGGGTCCGCATGACAACGAATCCCAAGAATTGACGGAGGCACTAGTTTTTAAAGCGACTACCTTCTGATCCAACCTAGAGGGAAATCAGGCCTTATTGGGATTACTCCGGTTTCTTCACGATGTTTTCCTTCACCGAAAAGCAACTGGTAAATGTCAAATGATATTTTGTACATAAGTTCCGAAAAACTCATTGGTACGAGCCGGGGTTTGAACCCACTACCTCCGGATTCAAAGTCGCACACTCTAATACCGCTAGGCCACCAGCGCTTCAATGTCCTTTTTTAAGGCTTTTATACTGTATAAGGAAATGTCTGATATAGTTATTAAACAGTTGAAAATGTAAGCTAACATAGTCATTAAAATTTGAATTACAATTTCTACACAGATTCCAATATTAAATCTATAAGAAACTCTGTTAGTAGTCGTTAATGTAAGCCACTACGTTTCATAAATCAATAGGAGAATATGTGTATCAAAGTAGGGATAGGTACCGTTAATTTTTGTATACTGAAATAAAGTGAATTTTCTTATAAGAAAACAATGGTGTGTTCTTATGATTTGTGATATTTTACGTTTGTCCCTATAATTTTAAGAGTTAACGATTAGGCATGTGTTTGTGTGTTGACTGCATTTCATTATCATAATTATAAACACCGATGTAACAGAAAAAAAAAAAACAAATATGTAACACGTGTTCATCGCTTCGTTACATTCTCTAATTAGCCGTTCCATACAAAATTACGAAAAACGCTCATTTTAGCGACCGTCCTATATTTAGCACAACCTTGGCATTGAGATTAAAATACACGTAACGACGCTCATGACATGTCCTTTTTATAGGACAATCGATTTAGATATAAAAATAACCCGTTTAGGTACGGTGGGAAAACCGTTGTGCCATTACCAATACAATAGAACGTTTTCTTGAAGCCACGCCTTGCATTGTGAACGCCCAGATAAGAAAGAAAAATTTCTCGACCGATTGTATTGACTTTTTAAACGCCCAACACACCCACTGGGTCTCATTGTGTGCACGTCGACAATGCCTCGGAACCACTGTGCGCCGGACTAAGACGATCGTAGGGCGGAGTCTAGAGAGAGAACGCGGCGCACCTATTTGATAAATAATGGGGGGGAGTGGGACAGCGCGCGCCGCTCGGTCACACTGCGCTAGAAAAGGATGGGCGGCCGCTTTGTATAGATTCTTGTGTTATTCCGCATAGACAATTGATTATTTTACAATTTCTAAATAAAACCTCATCCAATTTTAATACTGAACCATCGTGAACACTAAAATACAGCAGTCTGTAGTGCTAAAAAGGTAGATTTTATTAAAGTAGTGTAACTTAATGGTGTGTAAGCGAGTTATTGTTCGTAGGGCACTGACATTAGGTAGGTGCGTCCTTGTCGCACTCGCGGGGCGGGGGGCAGGCATTGTAGCGCGCGCGTATTGTCGCTTCGATCTGCCTCATTGTGTGGCGGCGCGTCGCATCGAGCGGACGTACGTCGGATTTTCGAATTCGAATTTCGAACCGCGTTCGATCGTGTACGAGTTTGAGCGTTCGTTTTTTTTGTGTTGTGTTTTTAAAGTTTTGAACTGTGTTATAATGCCAAAGAGTGAGACTGTTTAGACGTGTTTTGTTTTTTTTTTCTGTTGAATCCTGGCCGGTTTTCTCTGATGTCTCGAAAACAGAAAGGAACAATGGTAACACTGTTGAAGGTATGTAATATTACATTTAAAAAAATACAGTGTCCAAAGCAAAAGGAAAAATCTTACAAGATTTATAAAAAAAATCGTTAAACAAAATTTTATTCATTCATGTTGTAACTTGCCCACTGGTCCAAACGGTCAAAAATCTTAACAAAAGTCCCTAATAAGTAAATTCTTCTGTCCTTTTGTATTCTGATTTGAATAAAATCCCTTATTGTGGCAAAAGGTTGCGAAATACCTCTCAGTTTTGCCAGTGAGCAAAGAACCTGTTTTCCATTCAGCTCTGACATTTGACATGGTCAGATGATGGATGAAAGTCGGACTTTTTGATCTTTGAATAAAAGGGATTATTATTGATTGAATGTAAAACTCGAATTACGGTAGTTTTTAATAATTGGATGCTTTGTTAAACGTTGTGAGTCAATGACTTTTTTATATTATACCGTTTGCGGTTTTTGAAAATCGAATTTGACGGATCATGAACTTTATTTGATTATTTTTAATCCTTCAGGTGTAATATTTTTTAAATTATTTTAATAACTTTGTGCCAATTAATTAACCTCTTGTCGTTGTGTGGTAAGTTAATTGATAAGAATCATGACAGTACCTATTCATAGTCATCTTTTTGCTTTTTTTGGAGATTTTTTTTTCTGCTACATACTTACACAGCACAACCGAGGTTTGAACCCACGATTTTTGACCAACACACACATAATTAAATGTTAAATTTATTATTTGATTGATATAGTTATCCGGTATGGTCACTCTAAGGGTTATGCTACTTACCTTATTTTAGGGAACGCAATGTATTTATTTTTAAGGGGTTATTATTCCCTGTATATCTTTTCAGTCCTGCCTTCCAGGATGTTTAGGAAAAAGTTGCAGTATTAGATGTCCCAACATCTAGCCTCTCCTATTCCTTATCACTACATAGTATGAAACAAAGTCGCTTCCCGCTATCTGTCTGTCCCTATGTATGCTTAGATCTTTAAATCTACGCAACAGATTTTGATGCGGTTTTTTTTTAATAGATAAGAGTGTTTCAAGAGGAAGGTTAATGTAAAATTTGTTAACCCGTGCGAAGCCGGGGCGGGTCGCTAGTAGTATTTAATAAGCAACGCTTTTCTCCTACCATACTCAGAACCTCTTCCTTTGCATTTGTCTTGCCAATTTTTCATTGGTGGGCGAATATTTTGTGGGTTACCGAGTTTTGAGACCCCTCTTACACTAGAATCTAGTGTCTAGATAGATGGGTAGGTAGAAACTAGACGTTATTCTTTATGGTTTATTTGAAGATGTGCTTTTTACTGTTTTATCAGCGTTTGTTCCTGTTTGAAATATTATACTTAAGCATAAAAGATATTCGGTATAGGTATGACGACATAAGATGAAAATATGTTTAGTATCATATCATAATTCATAAATACGAAATTCTGAAAATAGTCAAGATGATCTGTAACGATTGTCAGTTACATAGTAGGTATTAATAATTCAGCCTATGTATATACATCCCACCACAGCTGGGTACACTTTTTATGTAAGCAAGTACTCACGTCACGATGTTTTCCTTTACCGAAAAGTTAGTGGTAAATATCAAATGATATTCCCATGATATTCTGAAAAAATCATTGGTACGAGACTGGGTTTGAACCTGCAACCTGCGGATTAAAAGTCGCACGCTCTTACCGCTAGCCTAGAGGTCGGCAAATTTTCGAGAAAATTAACAATCCGTCTAAGTCACCAGTTTCAGTAAATCACCGAAATCACCAGTTTTGCGAATCTCAAAGAGCCGCAAATGTTGTTTTCAGTGGTCTCAGAACTTTAAATGTAATTTTTTTAGTCGCTTGATGACCCGCAATCGTACCTCCAAAGAGCCGCATGTGGCTCGCGAGCCGCGGTTTCCCGACCCCTGCGCTAGCCTACCATGCGCTCTTAACGTTCTAAGTATATGATGTGCAATAATTTGAAGAATTCAGACAGCTGTTGGAGGCTACCCGAACGGGGCGGGCCGTGAAAAATACAGTAGCTATTATAAATTACATAATGGCTGGTCTATAATTTTCATTTACAAAAGGAACAAATACCTACTTAGCACTTAACAATCCTTAAATACCCTTTTAGCCTGTCGCCCGCGGTAGCCTTTCTGAAGCTTGCTTCTGAACGTGTTTTTATTTTTGCTCGAGTTGATTCATCTTTAATGGCGGCGGAGATAATGCGGAATATATAGAGGTATTGGAACAAACTATTTTTTAAATAGCTGCGTTTATAAAATGGTTTTAATAGAATAGAATAGAATAGGTAATAATAAAAATACATCCTTTTGGCAAGTAGTTAGTGTCTACTACCTATAGTGTCTATAGGAACTACTTTACTACAAACTATTTTGGATGCAAAATTCCATACGGAAATTAAATGCAGATGTTTATAGAAATATGATTCTAATTATAATATCTTATCTCTCCAATCACCTATTTACCTCTATATTTAGTACATAATACACCTATTATACCGATTATTTCGTTGAAGTGAGCCAATATTTACATCGCATAAAATTCAATAAGCGCCGTTTTTAAAACAGGTGAACTACAAAGTAATGCATATTCATATAACAAGCCATATTTATTCCCTTACAAATTGCCCGCTTTTACGAATACCACAAAAAGGGTGACAATCGTTAATTGCCCCTTTTAATGGGAAAAATGCAAACTTGCTGTATTGTCCGTGTCAGTGACGACCGCATTTAAAATTTAAACTTAAGTAGGTGGTAAATTAACGCGAATTGATCTCTTGTTTCCAAATTGCGGGCTTTTTTCGCGTTTAATGCCCTCGGCCGGCAAAGTGCTGATATATTTTTGTTAATGGTTCCAGGTTTTGGGAACTGGAGTTTTATTACGCTTGATAATTAGAAGGGTTTAATAAAATTGGAGGATTTAAAGGGTTAGATTTTTTAATTACGTAAGGTAGTTGTACGTAATTATTCTGTATATTATGTCCATTACTAATTTACGAAAGTTAGTATTATCTGACAAAATATAGAATGGACTGATATAGATATTAGGAATGTTTCGCAACATAATCGCTGTTCGAAGTTTTTATCTGTATGAGATATAAGTACAGACTTTAAAAATAAAAACACTAGCATACCTACACATCCGCATACTAAAAAAACATATTTATAATAAATCTGGTTACATTAACTCTATTTTGCATAAAAATTGGTTTGATTCTTACAAGCGAATGTATGAATTTCTAGATTACAAAATGCATGCGTTATCACGGCCACATGGACTCATTCGGTCGCTGCAGAGACATTTTATGACAGTAAAATTACGTACATTTCCAGGAAATCCGTTCCCATTTTGCCATTTGTTTAATTTTATTCGAAGCTCAAAAAGGAATTACACTGCTATTAAAGCGTAAACTTTTTGTAAACACAGGATTACGAAAATGCCCACTGTGCAGGTTTTCGTTATAACTTGAATTATTGCTAATGTCTATGTAACAGGAGTTTGCATAATTTGTTCGTCATTGACAATTAAATCACTTTTAAATACAGTCTACTTCTCTTTTCCGGCTGATTTAGTCGGTTGTGAAATCACTTTTCAAGAAGTTAATCATGTTGTATGATTTGTACATATATTACGTCACATCACATCGTCTGTTAGGTATAGTTTTTTAAGTTGTCAAAATGTGCTTTTGAATTTGGAACTTTATTTTATTTCTATACCTAGGTATAAAAGTTAAGAACTCGAATTTTACTTGAACCTTTTCTACAATTCGGACATCTTGATAAATTATAATTATGAGCTTCGTGTGAAAAATTAGATCATCTTCGCAAATATCTAGCTAGTAGCTCGCTGAATTTTGCTGATGAAATGATTTATAATGCAATGCCCCGGTAACACGGCAATTGTTTTTAATATACTATTTCAGATTCACAGGAAACGTCCACGTATTTATATAAAACAGTGCCCGCAATGAAAACAGTCGTAAATTCAATCGAATATAAACCTAGCCGGATGCGAGAGTTATTAAAAAAAATGGAACTATTTAAGATTTAACTAAACAGATATACTAAATACCGTCAAAGTCCAGGAGGTCGTAAAGTAAAGATGCGGTTGGTTATGGTGCATTTATTAGTGTTAAAAAATCTATAGGATGTGGTTACCTTAATGTGTAACTCAAACATTGTGGTTATTTACAGTTTACAAGCTAGTATATCTTTCATTTGGTCCTTAAAGTATGACGCTAAATGAGTTTATGACGGTTTCGCTAATTTTATATGGTGTGTTGGCACTTTGCGAGGTCGTGTGTGTAAAATTGCAGTTTAGTTAAGTTTAATGTTTGTAATCGCTAATAGATGGAGGTTAAATATTACCTATGAATAATTTATTATTAACGTGTGCGTTTTGAATGAAGTGATTTAAAATTCATTGATACAATTGTTTAATGTTTAACACAATAATAGGAAAAAAGTAGGTATTACGCTTCGTACGGAGATTATAGAATTATACTTTATGATGATGAAAAATAAGTACGCGCAACCTGAATCGAAACGTCATATATATAGATATAATTATGTTTTAACAAGTCTTCTAACTTCTTACCCATTATAAAAACCCGAAAAAAATTACTTTAGTGTGAAGTTGAAAATCCATTTGTATTTACAATTTTTTTGTTTAAGTATCATTTTTTTGGGTGTAACTTTTATATCGATACAGCCTAAATAAAAAGGGAAGTGAATCTTAAAATTCAAATTTGACATTACCTTATTATCGGCCCGAGACAAAATCCTACCCGCCCGAATTACGCAGCTAGCTCACGTAACGCTTACCATTGTGACAGGCAATTCTCGTAATTCGGTGGCATTATCGTCACCCTACATTTTGATCAATTATCCTGACAAACTCTTATCTTTTCTGGTTTTACAATTAGAATCCCAATCGTATTGAGAGCGAAATAAAGTTCTTTTTTCATTGAAGTTGAATAGCAAGATAGGATATTGAGCGGGTGAGGAGTGGATTTGCCCTTCTTTTTTATTAATTCCCTTCGCGTCTCAACGAATCGTCTTTGTTCGTCCTATTGTGAGTACATGTGTAATAAAAATATTGAATAACGCTGGGGGAATTTTGGGGCTTTTTGTATTTTTGTCCCGGTATTTTGTACGGGTGGGACCACTGGGGATTTGGAAATCAGGTGATTCAAGTGAATCGAAAATCCTAATAAGATTTAAACGTAGTTACTTATATCAACCGGGAAGCTCTAGGACAAGGATAAATTAAGTAATAACCTGTAAGTGCAAGTCGCGGAAGTTTCCGAAAAGTTGGAAATTTCTCGAAAATTTCAGAAAAATTAAGAACACAGGAAAAAAGGGAACTTTCATTTTGGAAGTGGAAAATTTCTATCCCCAAAAATAATATTTTTTATTTACTTACTTTATAAAAAATAGCAATATTTATTAGACATATTATATATATTTTTTCGCCAAACTGCATGACAGTTTGTTGGCGAAAAGTTTGTAGGTATTAGAAGTCGGTTTAAATTGTCTGGAAATTTTAGAAACAATCCGACGGCACATATTGAGATAGTACAGTCACGTCAAGTCTGAAAATAATGATACGGTGGACAAAGTGCCAAAAATATGTATACATCCTACCTTAATATAATATGCGCAATTAAGCCGTGTATAGCTACATATTTAGGCACTTTATCCATATCGATTTTCAGACGTGACTGTACCTAAATAGGTTTAAGTATATGTCATTGGTCGGAAATATACCTACCTACTAAGTACCTGCCTATATGACATGCCCTGATTGTTTTCTTACCCCCCTTAAAACTTGGAATCACTGCCTCAGTTCAATCTACCGTCAGTCGACAGTGCTCTTTAGCATTGTCTGCCAACCCTTCCGTTCGCACGTGTGGCATTGTTGGCATTTTGGCATTGTCGGCATTTGGCATTGTCGGCAGTGGCCAGTACAATAAGGAGGAAGTGGCATTGTGAGTTCACTTGATAACTTAATTTGGGGGAGTTATTTAAATGAGACTCTGGTGTCTTTTCAAGGTCGAATTGAGAGTGTGAAATTTTTCTTGCGAATATTTTGATTCTGCATTTATTAGGTACCCTACTTGTCTTTAACATATTCACTTCCAGCGACCCGCTGGGCGGGTTCTGTTTTCGCTACAAACGGGAAAAACCGTGTTATTGGCTACATTCGTAGTGCGTAGCCCGCGCTGGCATTTTATGTGGTAAGGCAATACCTTACAGACTAACATACATATGTATTTTATAAACTTAAAACTAAACACTATGTATATATGCGACAAAACAGAAATACAATAGCCGTCGTCATCTTGATACATTTTTCTTTTCTTTTGGCGTTTGTTGTCATCCTACCTACAATAGTCATCTTAACTAGGCCCCCAATAATCCCACTGTCAAAACTTCGGCCATAATACTTCGCCTACTACCTTTGGAGTCCAAGCCATTTTCACAGCAAAATTTAGACCGTAAGTTACCTTAGACGATAGGCCAATATAGATTAATTCGTTTCTTGATCTTACCTAGCTAAAATACGCGTACATCTGTGAGAAATTTTCAAAAAAGTGCCAAAATCCAGGCGAAGTTCGGGGGTTTTACGGTATGTATACCTTTAAATACTCGTCATAGGATTCCTTTGTCTAAGTATAACGTTATGAAGTCAATCTCCACTTAAGGGCCCCTAAAAAAATCGGTTGAAGTGTTACCATCCATTCCACTCACCATTCCACTTGGGAATATAGTCGTGAGAACATTGTTCTACATTTCCTGCGCAAGCGCATTTCGCACCCTTGGAAGAATGCATTTGTGAACCATTGCATAATATGTAGGTACCTATATGTAGGTATTTTCGGTTAGCTGTCATAGTTTTTTCTGCCAAAAATGTCTACCTTGCTAAGACTGATACTACTGATAGGTACCTTTTTTTTTAGGGTAACAACCTATGTCCGTCTGTCTGTCTGTCTGTCACCAGGCTGTATCTCATGATTACTCATGAACCGTGATCGCTAGACAGTTGAAATTTTCACAGATGATGTATTTCTGTTGTCGCTATAACAACAAACACTAAAAAGTATGGAACCCTCGGTGGGCGAGTCCGACTCGCACTTGTGCGGTTTCTTTCTTTCTAGACGATTACCTTTTATAATTCCTCTTTCAAAAGTGTAGAAAATTTTAATATGTAGTTTTAAAAAAAGGTTCGGACAAATGAAAATTTGAATGATCCTGGAATTCCTGCACAATGTTATACTTATTTTACCGTATACTAAACCTAATTTCATTTCTCTTGGGCGTAGACAGTGTAAACTGGCGTTAGAGAGCCATCTAATATTATACTTTAGCTATGCAAGGAAAATTCAAAAAGTGAACTAAAAATTCGGTCATAAGATAGGCAATATCATACACAGAACAGGCACTAACTTAATGTCTCTCTAGAATAGTACCTAAAGTGTCATTTTATGTAAACAAAAGTCACTAGTAAATTGATATTCAGAGACAATTTTAATATGGCCGTTTGTTTACATAGTTAGCAACACCAAAACAAAACATAACTCAATACGAAATCATAGTCCTTCGAGCATGACCCAACTTTATAGAACATAAAACAAACGTGCGTACGCGCACAGTGGAAGGATCTAGAAAATAATGCGCTTCCTGAGAGGAAGTGTTTTGTCCTGCACGTGAGAGCATGACAATTGGCACAATGGGCTACAATGGGTACGCGTCCATATGTAGGGTAATCGTAATGATATGGTTGAGGTGTGGGGTGCTCTGTCAATCTGTACGTCGATTCTAAAATCAAAACATACTGATTTAGACGTTTAGATAGTTAGATAATTAATTTATTCGTTTGCCACAATACACATAAGATATTAAAAGTACAAAAATGACATACAAAAAACAATCCAGAGAAAAGTGAAAAATTACAAAGACAAATAATAGTCACACAGATTTTTACAAAATTAACCTTTATTGCACATAAGAAAACACACTGTACAAAAGGCGAAGTTAACGCCATGAGATGACATAAGGGATTTCGATTTTGTCGTAGTTTTGTTTTCGTCACATTCTGGTAAATTTCGTAGACTCTCATCTGGTATGAGAGATGCGCTTCGTATAAAGTTGCGATATTAAGCACAATTTCACCGAATATCCTAAAATCATCCGCTACGTTACGAAAACGCACAGTATTTTCGCATATTAGCGGAAAATTTCACACATTTGTCATCATCTTCCTCGCGTTGTCCCGGCATTTTGCCACGGTTCATGGAAGCCTGGGGTCCGCTTGGCAACTAATCCCAGGCCCAATGCCTGGGACTAGTTTGTACGAAAGCGACTGCGATCTGACCTTCCAACCCAGAGAGTAAACTAGGCCCTTATTGGGATTAGTCCGGTTTCCTAAAGATTGTTCACACATCTATATTGGGGCAAATGGGGATTTCGTATTTATTTTGCCCAGAATGAGAAGCTCTTCAAATTAACTAAATTGTATCCAAATCTAACGGACTAAAATTAAAAAAAGAATCTTCCCGTTTAACTTATCCTGATGTAAGGTACCTATCGATGTAACACGTATGTTCTTTAGTTTTTTTTTGCTTCAAATGCTAATACTATGTGGTGTTTATTTATACTCGTTGTTCTTATCTAAGTAAACTTTTTAATTATACTTATTCAACATTATCTTACGAAATCGCTGCTGATTGTACCTAATCTAACGCGCATAAATCAGAATTTTTCAATTAACCCAACCAGACAGGGAAAACAAACACGTATGTCCGTCTGTCTGTTTGTACATGTCTCGGCCGATTGACATATCGTATTGTGATCCGAATATTATTATGCAGGGGGTCAATGACCTGTCTATTCTCGGCAGTTCTGCGGAAAATCGTAATAGTGAGTTTTTCCGCGAATTTCCGAAAAGTTTCTTAGTTTGAAATGATTAATCATTTAAGAGCGTTTATTTTGTATATACAAATAGTCAAGGCGAGTTCAGTCTGTTTGTCTTTGTAAAGAAAAATAGAAAATATGTCCCCTGTGATCCAGCGGAGTGGACAAGAGGAAATATGCTACTGGTTGATTCCAAAACGTCTCCTCTCATCCTACATTAGCGTCTAGTCAACCCTATCCTCCTAAGGCCCAGAAATATAAATGAAAAACCCAAAATTCGCCACTGAAATTTGAACCTAAAGTGCAGGGAATAGAGTTGTTTTTTATTTGTTTGAGAATTTAACGAAACAATAGAAATGCAACTCTGTTCCAATTGAATATGGTTTAAATTGAAGAAGTACTATAGGTAGGACCTTGGGCCTTAGGAGGCTATGGTTGCTACTCGACGTTGGCGCAACTGCGCAACGTCGACATTTTCGATAGCGCTGACTATAGTTCGTTTTTTTTAGCATTAGAAATAAGGTAAACAATCTTGATGTGTCCTTTAATTGAAAAACACATTTTAAAAATAAGTTACGGTAAATATGTAACAATTATGAATCTAATACGATCTTCTATAGTCTTCTGATTTCATAAGTAATAGTTATTGGTTTTAAAAAAGTGTTTGTTTAGACACACCTCGCAGAAGATTATACAGTGTTTTTCAATTAAAAGACATGTCAAAATCGCTTACCTTCTTTCAAGTTCTTTCTAATTTCTAATGCAAAAAAAACGAACTATAGACAGACAGTAGACACTGACGCTCAAAAGACGCTAGTCTGGGATTGCCCTTATAATCGTAAGACTAGAAGGTATATCTCCGGAACCTTGTCTTGAACGTTTCGCCCCTGACTCCATGGTAATCACATGGTATAGTAGGTGCACAACAAAAACATATTTTACGACATTATAATATAACAAACACATTGTTCTAACAACAAAGTTAGTCCTGCATCCTGTGAATAAAATTAGAATCGATGCGTAAACCCATAACTCTTTTTTATTATAAATACCTATAAAAGTGAGCGGCAGTTTAGATTTATGTACAGTTGAAATTATTTGGGAAGACCACAAAAAATGATTTTAAAATTTAAACGTTCCTCGCTTGACAATACGGTTGGTATTTGAATGGATTTTTTTGGGAAAGTAAAAATTTGCTGGGATAGATTTGACTGTAAGAACGGTTATGATAATATCACGTTTGTTGGATACTTCCGTTGTGTTTGCAAGCGAATAATTTTTGAACAACGTTTGTTAGAAGGGAGTTATGTATTATATAAAGACGACAATAGGTAAACCTATTAATTATTTACCTATGTGTCATTTGAGTTGATGCTGTTTTGATTGTGACAATGACAAGTCTACGACGATAGAGTAGGTACGAGTAAGTACCTAATCCACGTCAACCCCTCAAAAACATCTTTACGAACAAAACCCGACTCATCCCTACATAAATATCTCCACTACATTTATTACCTCCAAACAACATCTTGGCATGAAAATAAAGTCACTATTATTCCATGTTTTATCAAAATGCCGAGAATGCACTGAAAATCCACAGTCAACCCCTCAAAACGCCTTTGGACCGATTTTAATTTTGTTTTCGTCAGATTTCGATACAATTTGGAAGATTATATAGGTAGAATTTCCTATTCTGAACATAATATGCACATTTCACCGTATGTCCTAAATAATCTTCCTCCGAGTTACGTAAACGTTTGCATTATATGCAACTTTCGTAGGTAATTCAACGGAAAATTTCATACGATTTTTTGGGATTTTTTTTGATTTCGTATATTCCGTCCAGAATGAAGAGCTCGTCACACCAGCCAATTTTTTCCCAAATCTAACGCAAAAAAAATCGTCAACAAAATAAAAATCAATTCCTTTACGAATAGGTGTTTGAAACTCCCAAACAAAATCCCAAATGATCGATCAGATTCCCGACGTTTCCCTACCTAAATATCTCCACTAGATTTATTACGTCGAAACAATATCTTGGCATGAAAACAAAGTGACTATTCCAAGCCCGGGCCCCGGTATTGTCTCCAGTTTATGATCTGTCGACGGATATATGGGTTTTAGAGGAACCGTTGCTTCTGGGAGTTAGTTTTCCGATAAATTGGGAGATTTTCAAATAGGCATTAGGAGAATGGATGATTTTAAGTTGGCTGGGTTATTGATTCTGCTGTTAAGTTTTGGGTGTTTAGTTTGTCAATACTTCGGTTTTATCTTAAATATTGAGTTATTGAATAAAGACTAAATAATTACTTTAACCAGTGAACTTAAGCGAGCTGAGAACATATGTTTTTAAAGCAGATGTTAAGAAAATATGACAATTTACTGTTGATCGAATTCTTTTGCGGCATACATTCGGTTTCGGTTGGACACTACTTTTTGTAAAGCTTCCTATTACATTGTGGTACCTACATGCTTTGAAGGCGAAGTTTTATTCGATAATATTGACGCCGACTGTACAAAAGATATGTTATCATATAATAAAACAAATTGCTTCCATTCCAATTTTAAAACAACCTCCCAACACGAATTAAATCAATTGGTCAGCGTCTAAACAAAAGCATTCTATAAATAAATCCCAAATAACGCATCATCATTGAATGAACACATGCGTTGCATTAACGCATCTGGCCGACTGACGAAAAAATATCGAGTTTCCAAATTTAAAAACGTTTTTGCGAATATTTTTTGTTGAGTGTTGCCCGCATTGATTTTAGGTGACGCTTTGTGTAATTTAGTATTAGATTTCGCGGTTGTGCTGATTTTGATTTGTTGTGTGATTTAACAAGTTTATTTGTCTTTTTCAGGTAAATATCATGGATTGAATGTAGTCTACGGGCGTATTAAAGGTATATCAATTGGGTCAAAAAGTTGTTTGTATGAGTTTAGGTTATGCGTATGGATAAATTAAAATAAATCGAATTCAAAGACTATGTCCAAATCCTTTACCTACTTTTTGGAATCATATAAGTACCTAATATTAGTAAAATGTTTTCTGAATCGTTACTGTCCACAGGAAAGTTGCCTATTTTTTCCATAACGACACTCAAGTTTTGACTCAATTGTCACTAGTTGAAAATATTTCCTTACAAATTGCAATTGAATATTTTACTGGACATACAAGAAATCAAATTCTCTTTTTATAGTAAGTACACCTGTGAATATAAAATATAATTAAAACACGTTACGTTATGAAAACAGTGAACACCAGTAGCATGTTCAAATAATTTATAGCAACACAAACGCATTCAAGGAATCCAACGTTAACAATTTCCGATTAAAAACTTGGATCATTTCAAAATCATGTATTGAATTACGGATGGCGCCTGCCACTACAAAGGCATTTTGTCTCTGGTCAAGTGTTGCCAGACGTCTGCTGCCATAGACAATAATATCTTTGTACGAGTGGCGCATAAAGCGCATTGTGGCCGATCAATTAGCCCATAATGTGTTCATTGTGAAACGGTAACATTGTCTTAATGTATCTCTTGTATCGTAAAATAATTTTTATGGTTCTATTTACGGTCCAGATACTCGTACGTTTCAGGAGCGGTTTCGGATTACTCGTGTTTTGGTCGTTAAAATTGAAACTGTAAGCCCGATTTTTGTTTAACTGTCGATTGTTTTCGTTAGATTTGGTTAAAATTTGGCTAGTTTGAAGAGCCCCTCATTCTGGGCGGAATAAACACGAAATCCCAGTTTCGGACAAAAAATGTTAGGCATGTAAATTTCCTTTGAATTACGAAAATTTCATAAGTTTTCGTAACTCAAAGGAAGATTTTCTAGGACATACCTACGGTGAAATAGCGCTTATATTGTACAGAATAGGGATATCTATCTATTCACGAATCCAAATCTAGCGAAAAGACAAGTCGACAACATAATAAAGCGATTTGTTTTATATTTTAAAGTGCCCGGACATATTTCACCTGTTAATGAGTAACGCGATACTGCTAAAGATCAAAAGCATTGAGATTTAGAACAGACTTGGAATAATGGCGACGGAGTCATTATTATAGAGTAACCTTAAACCGACACATGTGTCACATCTCGTCCAGGATTGCGATGCCACATGTGAAAAGAGAAAAAAGACAAAATCTGTTGTCACTCCCCAAGGTACGAACAATACTGTCTTTAAACAACCCAAACTAAACTCTAACTCAAAGAAAACAAGGTAGAAAATCTTAATTGATTAGCTGAAGTTGAAGCTCGATTTGTGAGCGCGTTTTGTGATGATTTTTTGTCCGACCTTCCGTAACCTTTCGCCTGACATGGATTGTAGATTAACCATATTGTTGACCTTTTTGCTTTCCTTTTCGTTGCACGTGTGTGATTTTTTGTCTCACGTTTTTGCCGTAGATTTGCATGTGTGTATTTAGATTTTCGAGGCGTGGCATGAGATTTATCGAGAGATTTTTTGTTTTATTCAACGGAAGTAGAATTGGGGCGCGCGGCCGGCCGTGGTGACTGTTGACAATATTAATGTTTTATTATGAAACAATGAGCGGAATGATATCTAAGAATAGAAGACAACTCCGCGGGTACTTTGTTGTTTGAGGCCCCTTGAAATAATCATCTAATAAAGTGTCATTCTATGGAACTTGCTAACAATTTAAACAAACCGCCATATTAAAATTGTCTCTGAATGTCAATTTACTAGTTACCTAGTTTTATTAGCAAGTTCCATAGAATGACACTTTGGTTAAGCTTATGTTTGTGGTGTTTAATCATTGACTAGTTTTGAGTTGATCATTTTTAGCAACACTATAAAGATAGTTATGGGACAATTAAATAGATAACTAAAAGATTTTTGTTTAGTTAGAGCAACTAAACCTAATTTGAAATCAAAAATAATTATTACCATACAACGTACACGAATAGATATGTATAGTTGGTACATATTAGGTATGTTGTAGTCATGTATTCGAGGCATTATACATAAAAGTGTAGGTACCTAATGTACCTATAGGTAAATTTAAATACAACATACTAAATAAAATAAACGCCTAGAGTTACACCAAGAAAAGTCTGCAGCGATTTTGATAGCCCACGCAGTGCAAGTGTTATTTATACGTCATAATTTCATAGAAGTTTGACGTTTAAAATAACACTTGCACTGCGCGGGCTATCAAATCCGCTGCAGACTTTTCTTGGTCTGACTTTATCTAAATTGGTTACGTACCTAATAAAATTATTCAGTATTCTTCTATTGAAACGTACATTCAAAAATAGTTTTTAACATAAATAGGTAGGTAGGTACCTATTTACCCACTTAGCAACAACAAAGCAAGGTCATACAAATTACCTACAATCAGAACTAATAAAGTAGGTACCTAATTGTAAATTTGAACCTACACCAATTTCAACGAAAGGTATTCATATACCTACAATGCTATATCTACTTCATAGACATCTCGTCTAATATCCTCTGGGAACTAAAAGGTTAAATAAATATCAAAAACCTCCAGGCATTGAAACATGTCTGCCCTAAAATCCCGATTGCTATGCTAATATGGATCCCTAAAAGATCCCCTTTGGTTTACGTAACTAAGATATAAGTTAGTTATTACTTAAATCTGCCATTTTCGACACAGACAGTCAGACATCCTTGCTTGTGCTGGGAAAATTTCCAAAATCCACGTTCAAAATCACGTTGGAAATTTCCGATACTTCTCATATTTTTGTACCTATAGGAATACATATATTTTTTCGTTACCAAAATGAAAATTTCCAAGAGATTTTCCAACCTTTTTTTAAACATTCCGCGACTTGGACATCTTGACTTTGTACCTTACTTGCATGACTTATGTTATGTGGATATCTGTAGGTATAAAGACGTAAGCGCACTCTCTGCCTATGACTTAAGTGCACTTGACACAACAAAGGCCTTATCAGATCTTGAACTTAAGGCGCTTAGAACCTTTCGATCCTAAACCAAAGCCCAATGAACCAACATATTCGCGCCACCGAAATAAACCAAAACCCGAGCGGAAACGAGCGCCGTATTAATAGATACGACAATTCTATTCTTTTTATTCTTTATATTTTGCCTATAAATCTCAGAACCGGGTAAGTATGGAGATTCCTAGAAAACTCGCACCTCATTAGAGAAATGAGACAGTTCATTTAAATTTCAAAATCGATATAGCTTAATTGGATAGTTCAATTCTAACTTTAATTGTGCTAGCGTGATTTAAAATTTATCTGTTATCTTTATTCATATGGAATAAATGTTCTTAAACGGTAACTTAAGCACTTAGCTTTGAATAAATAAGTTTTTTAAATTAGTTGGAATGACAACGGTTTTCGGAGATAATTAAAGAGACATAACTTAATGAAGGCGGGTTTTTTTGGTGCTAACATGAAACTAATGTTTTATAAGAAACATGTGTTGGAGCGATGCGCACGATGTGACATAAAGTTGTCTTTGTATAGTTTTTTCAGAAGTCGTAAATGCAAATGGCTATTGAAAACTTGCACATTGATTTGTAGTTTCTTATTCTTAGGTACCGTAAAATCAACTACAGTCCAAAACTATGATCCAAAATAAAATCGAATATCTTTGTTCTATTACTTGAATGTCGTAGTTTTATGGCTTTTTTTATAATTTGAAGAAAAAAGTACTTACAGTAAAATATTTAATAAGAAAAGTAGCATTAGCAATTGAATTGATCATTACGTGTATACTGGGTTGTTTTTCCCGTATCTGTTTGATGTGTGATATTATTAATTCCCTGAGATTTTTCGAACTACAGGATGGATTTTAATGATTTAATTGTCTTATCGTTTATTCGTAACATGTACCTACCTGTCTATACAATGTATATGTAAAAAAAAACAAAATGGCGTAAATCGTAAAATTGAAAATGAGGAAGTTATAGAGAAAATAAAATCGGGAATAATTGGTATAGACGCAGAGCAAAGCTGCCTAGACATAACTCAACCACATGTATGTATCTGAAAAATTCGAAGCATTCATACCAAACCGAACACACAACAAGCAACAACGGTTGCACTCCGGGAGTGCCGATAGAAGTGAAAACTCACCTCACTATGTTACCGACGCCCGGTAACACGATACATACGTTTAGCGGAGGTAATCTATTTATTTATTATATATTATTATCATTCTCAAATAAGATCACACTTTTTCATTGACATGTTTATTTACATAGGTACTGCCATGACAACGTCAAATTATTTGAACATAGGTAAAGAAGGAGTCCGCAACATAAATGTCAAATAACATTGAGCTTTTCTTTATTGATTTAAATTCCATTTAAATTATGAGTGGCCACCTTACGGGGCTTACGCTCACGTGATCGCCTTACGCCCCTTACGGTCACGTGATCGCCTTACGCTCTCGAGTTTATCATTTTTTCCCCACCTCAAAAAGTGCCCAGCGCCGCTGAAGAAGTTTTCACTTCAAAAATAGAATCCAAAAGCAACAGAATATATCAAAATTGTGTCGGATTAAAACCAAATTAAACTAGAGATAATAAAATGTAACGAAGCACTTTACCGACCACTCCCGTTTTATTGTTGGCGGGTAACGGCCATATTTTATGACTGGATTGTGTCCAGATTTAGAATATTATGAAGAGCTTTCACACTCGACAACTGAACGCCGGTTTTTAATGAATTTATAACGAGTGAGACGTTTACGAGTGAACTATTAATGAATAAGTTTACACGTTATTCTTGAAGTAATCGTAAAAGTTTCATTTCCTTTTTGGGTTCATTCTAACTAAAGATTCTGATGGCGTTCTCAAATTGTGATGTTTTAATTTGGCTCATCCCCCGGTATTGCTGAAAACATATTATATTTTTAGTTCTAATTGAAAATTGTCAATAAAGGGTTGTAAGTGGCTGTGTAGGTAGATAAATTCATGAGCTCTGTGAAAAATACCGATAGACATGTATCTATTTATAATTAAGTAGGTAGCTAGTTGAACATTAACTTGCACTGATTCCCCTTACGAGTTTCGTCAACTATACTTTTTTTATTATCTTTGATAACTTCATTCAAATTAATTCTATTAATATAAATGCATCATACCGCGTCTACAGGCGCCCTAAGCTCCGTCATGCGCATTTCAACTCGACCGCTCAATCATACAACTGTTCAGCCCGCGTATCATTATAGGATGCGCGAGCGCAAGTGAATGAAGATCTCGGGCGAAACACTGTAACTTGACCTTAGACTTGTCAGTGTCTTCTGTGGATTTTGGTTTAAAACCAAGAACTATTACATTATCTGTGGCTGGGGGTGGATATTCTCAGTTATCCTTATTGGTTATCGTTAGGAGCGGGCTCCGTTGAGTAACACATTAAATTCGCACTTAATATACCTATTGCTTTGTCCATCTTCAACTTGCCCGTGCTCTGCATGTGCTTGGAATGACAATTTAGCTATCTTTGATATAAATGAAACTTTTATGACTATCCCGTTGTTCAACAAACAAAGATACCTTATGAGATTATTTTCATACACATTTGTTCTATAAATACTGGCTCCAATGTCTCTCTTATTAGTACCGTAAAAGATATACACATTCCTCGTTATATATCATTCTGCTTGTTGATCAGATACCCAAATACTAAACATCTCAAATTTTTCTAACACGCAATCCATATTCATAACGTGAAAACTTATAATTTTAACGTCACAAATGTCACCATCATTAATTCCAATTTATGCAAACTCTTTTTACTATCATATTTATGACGGATCTAAAAGTAATATTTACATAACGTAATTCTAGCTTTGCTATTGATTTATTGACAATAAACAGTAAGAAAACGGACCAACTAAATGTAATGACGATGTGGATTCCGACGACAAAAAACAACCGACAAATAAGTCGGTAACAATGTGCATTGTCGGCCGCAATCATTAGTATTGATGACGTGAACTTACCAAAACATGGATTAAGAGCCAATCAAGAAGCAGCAAATAATTGTGTAATGAATGAAGCGTACAATGAAGAATCGCTGGGGAAGCACAAAGCAGAAGATGTAATGATTCGGAAGAGAGTGGTTGAAGGCGAGCGTGAATGCGAGGAGCGAAGCATGAAATTTACAAGCGAGTCTGTGCTTTTGTTGGGCACAATAAGCGGTCAAGGACTTGGCACAAAGGGTTGAGGCTGAGATGTTTTGGGTACGTTTTGTAGTTGAATATTAGAGCGCTATTGTAGTTAGAAATGTAAAGTGGATGGTAATTTAAAAAATGGTACACTATAGTTATCATTTTTAGTCAGCTTACGAAAAGAGATTTTTAATTTAACTGCTTCTTTTTCCTGTTGACTTGGACCAAATTTTTTTGTTCGTCAATTTGTAATAGTTATTTTTAGAAGCTTTGATTGACCAAGCTCGGCAAATAATTACGATGGGATTAATAAAACATCGATGTTATCATATCATAATATGTGACGTTATCTATGAAAAGGGACCTTATTTACGCCATTATTAACGATGCTCCGATAAATACAACGCCGCGCGACGCTGTGCGGCGTAAGCGTCATCGACAATTAGGTCCCTTTTCATAGATAATGCCCCATATGAGTCTAATGGTGTATTTGCTTAGGTATAGGCATCATGTATACTGGTTTAACTTAATCAATCGAAGGTTTCTATAAATAAATAAATAATGTGAGCCTGAAATAAGTAATGAGAGGAGGCCTGTGCCCAGCAGTGGGACGTATATACGTCCCACTGCTGGGCACAGGCCTCCTCTCATGTGCGAGAGGGCTTGGGCTATAGTCCCCACGCTAGCCCAATGCGGATTGGGGACTTCACATACACCTTTGAATTTCTTCGCAGATGTATGCAGGTTTCCTCACGATGTTTTCCTTCACCGAAAAGCTAGTGGTAAATATTAAATGATATTTCGTACATAAGTTCCGAAAAACTCATTGGTACGAGCCAGGATTTGAACCCGCGACCTCCAGATTGAAAGTCGGACGTCATATCCACTCGGCCACCACCGCTTTTTAAAAATCTACCTAAATCCTTTTATCTGCGAAGGTTTCTATAAAATCTTAATACTATTGCCATGGCAAAAGCTACAAAAGTATACAAAATACTCAAAATAGTTTGAAGCTGACGGTTCTAATATAAATCTTATAAGTAAAAATCTGAGCAGACGTCGAGGTCATTGTTGGGCTTAGAATCAAAGTGAGATCAAGCACAAAGACCCAAAGAAGGGGTAGCGCACAATGTCGGCGAGGTCCAAACAAAAACTGACATCACAATACCCGACAACAGTGGCCGCTCATAAATCAACCTCGACAAAAGCTACAATACTATTGAGGGTACCTTATAAGAGATTTTATCATTGTGTATATTCTTTGATGTTCACTAATAAAACCTTTGATTAATATCGAATAAGACCGGTATGCAAATACAAAGAATTCGTCGGTAGTTGGGTAACACGTGCGTTAATGTTACATCTTCTTTTACAATGGTTTTGACGGACTTGTTCTTATTAGAATGGGGACAGAGTTTACTTGGAATTTTTACACAATACCATAGTCGTAAAAGGAGTTGTGGGCCGTGACTACCATGATATGTAAATGGAAGCTTGGAGCTTAATTTGACATGTTTTGAAGACACGTGGTGACTAAGTTTGAGAAAAGCGACGTAAAACTTGACATAATGTAAAAAAAAACATATTATCATTGAATTGTACCTAATAAGAAATTCTATGACATACATTATTCCCGTTTGCTTAATGCAAATAAATAAATGCAACCTAAAGAAAAAGCCAAGGTTATACCAATTCCAACGACATAAAAAAAAAATAGAAACTGCATTTTTAAACGGAATATTGAATCCAGTTTGAAAATCAAGATTTTATGGCTGTCCCATTAATGCTTTTAATGACCAAAAGTTGCTTAAACTGCTACTACACACTCATTTTATGATTGCTATTATTCGTCATGGGTGTTTCCCAAGGATCTATATTAAGACCTAAAGATTTGACATCGAATTATTTAAATTGTTATGTTGTCAGCCCACACAAACTAAATATAAATAAACCTTACGTCTTTTGTCTTCCAAGTGTCAAGATTTGGCGTGTAGTAATATGGGTCACATAATTGTCGATGACTGACCCGTAGATAACTCTACTTTTTAACCGACTTCATTGTTGAACTGTGTTATTGTTTCCAATTCAGTTTATCTTTTAGATTGTGTCCGTTTAATTTAGGTTATCAATAATTCTGCAGTCACAATAACAAATTTGGAGGTGATTTCGACTAATTTAGATTGTTTTGTTTGTGTGCTTAATTGCGTAATTGGTGCATTTACCTAAATTAAATATACGTTAACAGCATGCAATAGAAGTTCGGCAAAATTAGACTTTTCGAAATGAACTATCGAGATTTTGTAGCCTAGCGGTTAGGGCGTGCGGCTTTCAATCCGAAGATCGCGGCTTCAAACCCTGGGTCGTACTAATGAGTTTTTTTGGAAAGATTCGCACGGTAGGTAAGCTTCAGTAGCTCAACTGGTTAAGAGCGATCAGACCGGAGTTCCGAAAGGTCGTAAATATGTCTCGCCCGAAGCAAAGAATTCTTCAGTTATTCCTTTGATATAAAAATTTTTGACCGCATTGCTAGCTCTCGTATGTACATTGTAAATGGGTAAGTATGATTTTGCAAGATAATATCCGAGGAAGAAAACTTCAATACATGTTGATTTAATTCAAATAACCTACAGGAATATGTAGGTCCCCGAACAAACATTATTATAGTGCACCCTTGTTTATTTAAAGAGTACTAAAAGCCCTTGGGCGGTAACTTAAAGCATGTTTAACGGTTGACCGCAAAACTTTGTAAAAAGGGTTTGCAGAAGCGTAAGCTGTAACATGTAAATTAATTGTACTTTTTGCAAAAAGACAAGTTACTTCAACAATGTTTTCATTTAACAATATCTATATGTAATGGACAGTTTACTGTTAAAATCTCAGCGGTTTCACGATACAATATAGGTATAAGGTAAACGTACTAGTGCTCGACATGCTAATGCCCAATAGATGACACCCTGCTGTTACCTCTATTGACAATGACTTAAGTTTCAAGATGACATGTTCCCAGCACCAGTATACGTCACACGAATTTCTAGGTTTTTTACTGTACAGCGAATAAAAAAATATAAATTAATTTTCGGTTACTGAATTGTGACTCCCCCCTCCCCCATCTCACAACATGTCACATTTTCTTGACCCCCCTCCCTCCCCCTAAACGTGTGACGTAATTAATGGATGACCTCTAACAGAAAAAAAAACTCAGAGAAAATGCAAAAAGATGACTAAAAATTTTGTCAGAATCTTTATCATACACAGACTAGAGTTTAAAGAACCCCTATTATGCAACAGGTGCATAAAACACTATTATATAACATCTGTTATAATAATAATATCTAGCCTAAACAATTGCGAAACTTTTTCCAGCACGGGTTATCATCAGTCATTTCCCCGTTTCTTTGAACAAGTGTGGCGGGGTCGCGCGGTTATCGGATTGGACAAAATATTTTTATGCCATTGTTTGTAAACTATAAAGCATTGTTTTGAACAGTGGCTTTATGTAATCGTTATCTTTATTGTTACCGTTTTATTTAAATTCACGTGTAATGTAATCGGGATGGACTTTAGTCTTAAAAAAATAAGTTTCCTACATAATAAAGTTATTATTTAAGAGTAGGCTAGACTAACTATAGTATTCTTCAAACAGCTTGGATACGGTGACAGAGTCATCTTAATACAATTTTGCCTGACTTTGCATTTTAAGATTGTAAAGTGTATGGAGATGACATCTGTCACCAAACGCAAGCGGTTTGAAAATGCTATAGAAGTCGTTAAATGTACTCCTTTTATCCATGTAGGTAAATTAATTGACATGCATGAGGGTGAATTCTAGGATAAAAAGTATCCTATGTTCTTTCCTAGGTCATAAACTATATGTGTGCCTGATTCCATTGAAATACGTTCAGCAGTTTTTTCGGGAAGGAGGAACAAACAACCTGTTATCCAAAAATCAAATTTGTGGAAGTTGCCGAAAATATGAGGGTTCGATAATTAGGTACAAAGCCTGTCAAACCAAAACATATGTAATATCCTAAGTTTTAGATACTACCTTCTTTTTGTGCTAATAAATATATCTTATCTTATCTTATTTATAAAGAGACAGTCAATAATGCTACTTTGTAAAAAATAAGATTGCTTCAATTGTATTAAATATACTCGCAGAACATGATTTCTAAGTCCTTGGTCTGTGTTTATTAGATTTTTACAGAATGCGAACGTCTGGCCGGTTTTATTGAAATTTAAACAGACAGACAAAGTCAAATGGAACAACATCCGTTTCCTACTTCACTGAAACCCGCTGTTATTCTCAATAACACCATTTCCATCCAACTTTATGGAAAACGCAAACATTCTCCCAGTTTATTGGAATAGTTTTGAAATTAATAAACTATAAAGACTATTAATAAATATTTTCTCACTCATTGTTTTGATATAAATTCGTAAACAATATTTAACTTACCATGTCACAATACTATTTGTTTCTAAAATTCTTCGTCAATTTGCAATAAACAAATATGAATCTGACATTTTATTCCGTTGTGTTATTTTTATTGTGTCACATGTTCATAATAGCATTGTTATAATAACAAATACCACACAATCTTCATAATTTTAAACAGATATTTTCCTGATCTGATGTTTATTGCGAGATCGGAACGTTTTTACAGTGTAGATATCTCAGCAATAAGATTTACTTTTGTTAATAGTGCTAATACTTAATTAAAGTTGATCATTTACATTTTTATCTTTCTATAAAGCGGACTTTTATCATTCACCATATTATACTAATTGTTTCGCATCTACTACAGTATTTTATTTCCCTTGTGCAGTACCTAGTAGTAGTAAGATAGGTAACTTAATTCCGTTCATAGTAATTTTCTATTTTTGATACTTGTAATTTGTATTTTCTCTTTCATCTTCCTCTCCATTCTCGTATCTACTAAAACGATTATAATTCTCAGTAACAAATCAAACTTATACATCCTATACCCACTTTACGACAATATTAATTTAAAATCTCTCTTTCATCTTTCCCTTTATTTAAGAACGCTTAAAACTACATATTATTATCTTTCTCAGTAGCAAATTCGCACTAAATCACAATAAGATACACTCCAGTGTTTGAAGCTCCCATATGTTCCTAATACACATTCTCTTCTATAAGCTTGTTCAATATAATTTTATTCGCTTTGCTTTGTTCGAGACGGCCAACAATCTCAGCTATTTGTCAGACGGATTTACATTCCGGCTTCACTATTTAGACATTTAGTACAAAAGATGTAGTATAATTGTGGTGAAAATATTTGACGGAAGAAAAAAGCATCGAATGTCTTATATTTTTAAACAGTCTTAAAATCTTCTATAAACAATTACTTTGGAAACAAGAAGATTCCATTGTACGAGTAAATCACTTTAAATCTCTAGTCTAATTTTGTGGGATTGTGACCAAATTATTTGGTTAATGTTGAAACTTTAACTTTTTTTTTAAATTTTGTAGTGTCCAAATAGGTGTAGGTACCTAAATCGATAGCTTTTTGTTTGCAACTATCAAAGATTCAATTCATATTTTCTTTAATGCTTAACGACAATTTTATTCACATCGTGAAGTCACTTTATTCTTCATATTTATGAACCAGTAATCCCCGTTTTTATCGAAGCTGTTATAGGTTTATTCAATTTGCTTCGAGATCTAAATTTATTCAATGGCTATCTTCGAATGCAACTTAGTTGCTTAGTTTATCGGAACAATATTATTTTATTCTCACATTCAACAAATGGTCTTCAGCTTTCGAAGTACATCCTATTATGAGTGTCGCCCATGCAGAGAATGTTAGGAGAATGATTGTTCCTGTTGTGTTGATATTATTATGATCATTTTCACTGTTGCGCTGACATTCAACAATGAAGTTGACAAATCGACCATTTTATTTACCTAGTTGTAATACACAACATTTCCACATATTTTTTGTTACTTCCATTCCGTTACAGTCATATAAAGTCTATGAAAATGGTAATGAAGTGAAAAAAACCTCAGGGCACTATGTTATCCCATTAAGATCGAAAGAACTGGTTATTCAGAACACAAAAAGTGAAGTGTACATTTTTGACAATTGACCCAAAGTCAGTATCAGTAGATACCTAACTTTTCTGTATCTACAGCGAGATGCGAAAATGCATACACACATTATCAATGAATTCCGTGTAGGTACATATTTAATTAGTGCTCAAGAATGTCAATAATGTAACAATACAATGAAAGTGGCTGTAAATTTAAAACAAAAGTATCCACACAGTGATTTCATACAACATTTACAATCTGTCAATTTAGGAAGTTCGTTAAGGATCTTAAATAAAAATTAAATTCCTCACTTCTCTGAGTCGTTATATAAATCTCCCACTAATAAGAGGAGACATAAACAATGTCATGTTTTCTTTTTGTTTTTTATATTTTTCCTCTGCAATTTGGCACGTTTCTTATTGAACGCCGTTGATTGCACTCTTTGATGTACCCATATTTAAGAGTCACTTTTCTAAAACAACACTAGATTTTAATGGCTTCATACATAATTTTGCATTATGTTTGACAGCGGCTTTGGATGACAAAAAGAGCGCATATGCTTTTAATACACCGTATCTCTTGCAGATCTCAACAGCCATTTAAATTATTAGCTAACTAGGTAATTCTGAATTTTATAGCTGTGTTAAAATGTCCTATAGTTTCGCTGGACTGATTTTAGAATGACGCTTTATTACAATATTTGTAATACAAATTTTTCTCCGTATCTGCTCACGTCACATTGTCAATAAAGTGGTAAAAAGAATAACATAAATGAGGAGTGTCTTTTCAAAAGGGTTTATTTTTTCTGGGAATCTATTTCTAAATTGGACCTTAAGTTTTCTTGAGCAAGGTTCTCTCTAGAAGTACCGCTAAGAAAAAAATAAACCCTTTTGAAAAGACACTCCTCAAATAAAACCAATATCTTTTGTTTAGGTGTGATTATTAGTGGAACTGACTCGGTTGAAGGGCAAAATCACAGACTTAAATATACCAAAATATTTTCATAAATGGGAAATACCAAGATAAAACCAAAAAGGAAAATAGTCATTTATGGTATTTTTACTTATTTAATTACTTACTAAACTTCTGGACTATAATTGTAGTATTGTACTGTAGTCATGTGGTTTAGTATAGGTACTTTGAATTGACATGTTTGGTGACCAAAAAAATTTTAATAATTATGTTCAATCATGGTTTGAATGGAATACGAGTAGAGTAATTAAGTATGTCAAAAAAAATACCTAATTTTGTTACCAAATCGAGAGTGCCTATAAAGTGTGTTACCTATGGCTATTATATTGCGAAAACATATCTAGGTAGTGATACCTTGGATTGTATTAAACAAAAAAGCCATACATTAGTATTAGCAACCATTGTCCCTTTTCAACAAAAACTTTCATAGAAATAGGGAGAAAAATTGATGGAAACGTTATTATTAAGGTTATACAATAGCGCCTTTGATGTGACAAGGTCCTAATCAATGGTCGCCGAAGTAAACATACGGTTCTTTTTGATGTTGGATGGAACTTTGTGTCAGTGAAGTCATAATGCTTTTCTAGATATTGAGTGTTGGAGTGGGGCCATGTGGTGAGTGTAAGTACGGACTTATATGTATTGATGTGGCTTCCTAATTTTAAAAAGACGTATGTCGTCATGAAGCTTGGGTAGCTTACGCTGTTTTGAAATTAATGTTGGATGAGTTTTTATGATTTTCTGTTTGAAAGTGGATTGTTATATTTTTGACTATTTATATCTTGTGGTTTCTGTTGTTTTATTATCGTTTATGTTACAATGCAGGAAACGGCACTGAAATAATATCTACAAGCGTTAAAATATCTACCTACTACCTACTTACGCAATCAAAAATATCTGGACACCGTAGGAAATCATACATATCAAGATGAATTTTCTATTAATCTTTAAGCGATGAAAAACGCGCATGTGGCACTGCAATCGCAGGTGACTGCTTACTAATATTAAGCGATTTTGTCATAGATATACACTGACTTAATATTTATTTATTTATTCGTATGGCATTTACAGAGTCGCTAGTTATCAATTACAATACAATATCTAAATTCTTCACCCATTGGGCAGCGTGTGCATTAGGTGAGTGAAGATCTAGGGCCTCTCCGACAAATTTCCGTATCGGGCAATTATGTATAATGTGGTGTATAGTCTGTACTGGGGCCCCGCAGTCGCATGCTGGTGAGTCTCGCCAACCACACTTAAACAGGTAGTCCGCACTGACTTAATATAAAAGAAATAGACACACAAAGCAGAACAAAAACGTCAACAAATGTGGATCCCAATGACGTTTCGCACCATTTGCATTGATGATAAAAACGCTTACGTAAATTTTGAGTCAAGATACATGTTTCGTACAGAAAAGAGCTTAATGTCGTAAACATTAAGTGTCAAATTTGCATACATAAGTACCAACACTGTTAAAAAATTTAGTCCGATGGCACTAAACGTAACGTATTTACGACAAGCAACGTCAAACGAGAATAATGAACGAATGGAGTCACTTTGGTACACTTTAATAGGTATGTACAGAAAAACCAATTGAAGTAATAAATAAAACAAATTTAATTTAATCGGGAGTTCAAATAAAATTAATTCGTGGTTCAAATTCAAACAAATTAAATTTTTAATAAGTAAGTACATACGTCTTTAAATACTAATTTCCTTGAAATAAATTCAACTTATTAAATAAAATAACTGTGTATTTTAGATCTACATTTACTCATCGCATGGGTGCACTACTTTATAAAAAAAATCGGGTTATTCCCACTAGTTACCACCAAGTTGATATCAGTGGCAACTACTAGGAATTTTTATCCCACCTTTTACCACTGGTAACTACTGGGAAAAATAATTCCCACTAGTTACCACCAAAGCGAGTTGGTGGAAATAACCCAAAAAAATCCTGTGGTTGTCACTGTGTTCAGACAGGTTTAGCATTTACAGTTAGTCGATATGTCGAAGGCAGATCGTAAAATCGGCCATATCGAGATATTCCTAGGCATACCATGAAACGCCGCCATTTCATGATCTGACTAGCGACTACCAGCCATATCGTTCAAACATCAACGTTTGACGATTTGCCTAGCGACGTTTAGGCATATCAAATAAGTAGGGTGTGATATTCCTAGGCATATCATGAAACGCCGGCATTTCATGATCTGCCTAGCGCGACCATCAGCCATATCGTGCAAACTCAAGGGGTGGTATTTCCTAGGCAGATCATGAAACGCCGGCATTTCATGATCTGCCTAGCGACGACCAGCCATATCGTGCAAACCTCAAGGGGTGATATTCCTAGGCAGATCATGAAACGCCGGCATTTCATGATCTGCCTAGCGACCACCAGCCATATCGTGCAAACCTCAAGGGGTGATATTCCTAGGCAGATCATGAAACGCCGGCATTTCATGATCTGCCTAGCGCGACCATCAGCCATATCTTGCAAACCTCAATGGGTGATATTCCTAGGCAGATCATGAAACGCCGGCATTTCATGATCTGCCTAGCGACGACCAGCCATATCGTGCAAACCTGAAGGGGTGATATTCCTAGGCAGATCATGAAACGCCGGCATTTCATGATCTGCCTAGCGACGACCAGCCATATCGTGCAAACCTCAAGGGGTGGTATTCCTAGGCAGATCATGAAACGCCGGCATTTCGTGATCTGCCTAGCGCGACCACCAGCCATATCGTGCAAACCTCAATGGGTGATATTCCTAGGCAGATCATGAAACGCCGGCATTTCATGATCTGCCTAGCGACGACCAGCCATATCGTGCAAACCTCAAGGGGTGATATTCCTAGGCAGATCATGAAACGCCGGCATTTCATGATCTGCCTAGCGACGACCAGCCATATCGTGCAAACCTCAAGGGGTGATATGCCTAGGCAGATCATGAAACGCCGGCATTTCATGATCTGCCTAGCGACGACCAGCCACATCGTGCAAACCTCAAGGGGTGATATTCCTAGGCAGATCATGAAACGCCGGCATTTCATGATCTGCCTAGCGCGACCACCAGCCATATCGTGCAAACCTCAATGGGTGATATTCCTAGGCAGATCATGAAACGCCGGCATTTCATGATCTGCCTAGCGCGACCATCAGCCATATCGTGCAAACCTCAATGGGTGATATTCCTAGGCAGATCATGAAACGCCGGCATTTCATGATCTGCCTAGCGACCACCAGCCATATCGAGCAAACCTCAAGGCTCAAAAGGAACGTAAATTTGTATTAAAAGGTACGATCTGACAACACTGGACTCGGACGCAGCGCCACCAGTGGCAAAAAATGCAATTATTTTACGATGCGATCGGTATGAATGAAGCTAGGAATTCGACGAATACATTGCTCCCATCGATCTGCCGAATCTTTTATAAGACAGATCGTGATATGCCTAAGTTAATTTTAGTCAGATCATGAAATGGCGGCGTTTCATGATATGCCTAGGAATATCTCATCAATTATTTTACGATGCGCCCGGTATCAAGCTAGGAATATCAACGAATACATTGGTCTGACCGATCTGCCGCCTCTTTTATAAGGCAGATCGTGATACGCCTGGGTTAATCTTAGTCAGATCATGAAATGGCGGCGTTTCATGATATGCCTAGGAATATCTCGATATGCCCGATTTTACGATCTGCCGCCGACAGATATAAGCCCTTATTGGTTGTCGGAAACAGGGAAATGGGCCGATAACACAAGTGCCGTTTTGCTTTGTTTAAAACTGCATCACCCTCTATCTCTTGCTATAATTAAATAGCAGTCCACTTTGCACGTCGCATAGGTTTTCTTGGAAATCTTGAATTTAAACATAATATTATTCCTTACGAATTCCATATAAAAATAAAAATAAATATTGACCTCACATCGACTCATTAGATTTTTGTTCCTTGACATCCCTTCTTTGGTACTAACAAATTAATTTATTCAAAACCATAAAATTACCACCAGATTACATAAATTATGTAATGCTATCCAAAGAACTAACCGAAAGAAATACATTCCATCGTTTTTCCTTGTTTTATCATTGTTATTTTTACATACTTTAACGGCACATTTCGTAATTGTTGACAACTTCACATTTGAGCGTTTCAAACAAGACTAAATGAAAAAGTAACGCGTGATCTGTTTCAACGTTACTTTTGTGGGGCCATTTTTTGCGGCTGATTGGGTATCCAGTTCTTTATTCTATATCAATGTAGATATACAATGCAACGTGTTTTGCAAGAGATTGACTAGCGAGTGATGTTAGACGGCCGAGTGTATGCGAAGTCTTTTAGAAATACGAAGCAAAATGTGTCACTGACCGCGTCCTACTCGTAAATCTTGTCTTTTCGCAGTCCGTTTTCAAGAGAATCAAAATATTCAAAACAATATTTTCTCTCATGAAAAATAAATATGTATGTCGATAACTAGTGCGTGTATCGCATAATATTGTGTTTATTGGCTTATAATAACCGAGGGTTGAAGTGTGCGCGACGAAGCGGCGTAATCGATTCGACAATCGGGGGCTTATTCATTCGATTCCAGCATTCGATTTGCAGTCGAATCGATATGAGGCGTAAGTTGAGAAAATTAAGACAATGATATAGGTACAGGTGGATACATTAAATGTGATAAGTCAAAAACTATAAGATTAGGGTCGGTTGCACCAAACTGTCTGTAACCGTTAAAGCATTCGCAATTTTTTTTTTGTTTGAAAATCTAAGGGCCAGTTGCACCAACCACATTTGACAGACTGATCAACATCACTCGGGAGAGAACTATGAAAATTCCCATACAATAACATTTAGCGAACGCTTTAACAGTGACAGGCTGTTTGGTGCAAATGTCCCTAATAGTTCTCTGTTGAGTGATGTTGATTGGTCCGTTAAGTGTGATTAGTGCAACTGGCCTTTACTTTTGAGATTTAACAAATTGGTAACTCAGAAACTTGCCAGACTAGTGTTATTTTAAAAGTCTTCTATGAAATTATAGCCTCATTCTCGGCTATCAAAATCGCTGTCAACTTAGCTTGGTCTAACTCTAGTTGTTTAAATCTATTTCCACAACTATTTCTACATCTGCACACTCAATCTATTACCCCATTCAAGTTAATAATGATCTTTCCATTGTTTTCGCACTATTGTGTAAAAGCAATGTGTTGCAAGATTACTTGTCAAGACGAACTATTCCTTTGACAGTAATGTATGCTGATGAGAGCAGCTAAGAACACACGTAATAATTTATAATACGAGTGTGTGCTTCCGTGAATTACTGAGACACCTCTTAGATCCTTATATGTGTCGTTTCCAAGCAAAGTCTCACTTTGTCGCTTGCCTTATGGATGCTTTGACAGGTTATTCGTATTAAGATACAAGCAAATCTTGCCCTTATGGTAAGCGACAGGGACCTTTGACTAAACTTCGACACATATGCTTCTACGGGTGGGGCCTATAACAGGAGCAAAGAGTTAAACTGTAATAGGCTGTAGTCCTCAAATTGACCAACAATATGTTCAACTTTAAAAATAACTGTCAAAGTTAAAGCGTGACAAACATCACAAACAACGTCAACTAGGTACAGTCGCCATAAAATATATCGGAGCGGCCAAGGTGCTCACAAATATCTGAACACGCCTCTATTATCAAGGCTTTAGAATGCGTGTTCAGATATTTTTGGCGCCTCGGCCGCTCCGATCTATCTGATGGCGACTGTACAATGATGATGGCGTACACTGAAGATAATAAAGATAATTTAATTTAATTTGGAACATATGACTTATAATAACACTCCCTCGATTTGGTTTTTCAATTTGGTGCAAAGATATCTTAGACTGACTTAAATCCAAGAATTATCCAAAATCGGAGCACACCTTACATCCAAACGTGACTGTACTTCCAAATTAAACCCCCAAACTACTATAGTTGGCGTAAATAATAGTGAACATTAATAACACTGTTGGCTTGAATACGTACAATAAACTGGCATTAATTGTACGCCACAATGCCTCAATCACAAGACGCGATTCCTAACTGAATTAAGGGATAGTGGAGACAGGCACAGAAGGACGTATTTAAGACGTTTCCCTTCAATTTCCTTCACTGGCTGGACGTGAAAAACAAAGCCAAAGGACTTTTCTACTTGTTGGTAATGGAGAAGTAAATGAACTGTGTAATAAAATTGTAATTAAATGAAATAGGTATTATCATTTTAAAACATCGAATATCGCTGGCAGAGATACTCCACATATATATCGTAAAATTTATATCCAGCGGGCGCTTTTTATCGCCTGTCACTATGCCCGTCACCTTCGGACTTACATACTTGTTAGAACGTGACATGGTGACAAGCTATAAAAATGCGACCGTTCTACCGCTGCAGGGCAACATATCTATATTAAATTTTAGTTGCTTTTTATCCATTTGCCTCTTCAGGAATCGCTTAAAGGTTGGCTCACGCTAGACCTGACCGGGGCCGGGCCGGAGCTTCCGGTGCTTCGTTTTCTATGGAAAGCACTACGTGATCACCGATCAGCAGTCATAGAAAATGACATGTCGGACGCCTGGGCCCGGGCACGGCCCAGTCTAGCGTGAAATCCTTTCATCATCATCTTTTGCCTTTGCATCTATTCCAGACTATTGATGGTGTAACACCGGAGAAATAACAAACCTTTAAGCAGCCTAAAGCAGCGTTCATTAGACTGCAGCGCTTTCGCAACAACGCCTACTGTGTTTCTGTGTTAACACGAAGACGGCGTTAGCACAATCCCACACCATCAACCATTTGAACCATTATTAACCCTTTCAGTACATCACAATTTGCGGTGGTTTGTCAAACCGGTAAATGTTTCGTTTCGACACGTCGTTTCGGCCAGGTGACATTCACATCGCAACCACACGACTCAGACTCAAACGAACGTTTGTTACGTTTGTTAGCACGACTCCAAATCAACTGAGTGTCGTTTCTTTTTATACCCAGCCAATAATCCGTATTCAATTTCAAAATTACCCTTAACTTATAGAAACAAATTAAGTTAAACTATGTCAAATACCAAAAACCCTACACAAGATACTTAACCTCAGAAAAGCGTAAAGCTTATTAGCGAAGAGACAGTACCGACTTTGCCATAAGGGCCATAGAGAAATATAGTAAGACAAGAGTGCTCACTCCATACATCAGTTTTACTATTAATTTCAGTGTCTACATCTAGCATCGAGTAGCGGAACTATCAGTTTTGCTGCTACTTGACAATAGACGTAGCACCGACCGGAAAGTCTTATCTCAACAGCATAAGACTTTCCGGTCGGTGCTACATCTATTGTCAAGTAGCAGTACTGATAGTTCCGCTACTCGATGCTAGATGCTAATAGACTTTTTGCTACTAAAATTGATGTATGGAGTGAGCAATCTATGTATTTTTTTCTCTATGATAAGGGCACACGGGGCCCGTGCCTAGGGCCCCCATCCTTAGGGGGCCCTACTAACCTGGGGCTGCAGCCTGGATGACAAAAGCGATGAAAAGTCATGTGACATTTCCACACATGCCGCCTCTTTAATCGATTGTAATTGTCACGTTTCTAAAATGATTGCTCTCGCGCAAGAAAAAATGGACATTTTGTCTGCGGTCGTAATTTCATTGTGATGTCCTCTAATATTGTGTTTGCGGTCGCGTAAACGGTCTTATTACAGTGCTGGCTCTTTAGCAATGTCTTTACAAAAGCTTAACAAAAGAGTTTAGACACGTTAAAATCGGCATTACATGGTTAGCAGCATCAGAGGAATGGTTTATAAAAAAAACATCGACTAATTTTGGTAACATTTGGACCTATTATAAAATAAAGCTAATTTCCAACTTAACAAACAATAATTTTAGGTACTATTAGATACTGCTACCAAAACTTAAAGCCATTCCAATTTTTAATGATCCAATTATTAACATTTTCATTTCTGCTAAAGATGCCCTTGGTCACTTTAAAAATACATCTAATTCGGTTTAATATTCTGTAAAGAAACCCATTTCTGAAACAGATATATAAGAAAATAGAGCTATTTCCGAGACAGGCGAGGGGCATCTTAAACTAATATACAATACCGCATTAATCCGTGAGCAGTAAGCCACGATGTCAGCAGTCTGCGTCCCCTGGGACGGCGACGTCTCCAATTTCCCCTTAAACATCGCCCGAGATGTAGGAATAACGGAGGTTTACTCACAGGGGAGGAAAGTACACATTTACGGTCAACTACAAAATATCTAAACGAAAATAGGCTGGCAAATGGGCTGGACGGTTTTTGACTTAAACATTTCTTTTAAACGGTTACTGTTATCAAAGAAAACGCGTTGTTGGTAGCGATAGTACATATAGCTAATAGTAGGTAGCGATTTTTAAAACTTTGCTGAATTCGCAATCTTGTGAATGGACAATATTGCGAATTTGATGTGCGAAAATCATAGTTTGTTGTATCCGTCTTCGTTAATCTGTGGTTCCCTCGATCGCAGCGAATTCTCCAGAGATTTGACAATAATTCTCGATAGCTCCTCTGTCTCAATGAATACCAAGTTTTAGACCCTCCATGCATCGCTCAAACGATTCCAATTTAGACTTACCATTCGCTTACTATCGCAGAAGCTTAAGATACATGCTTCGCACAAGTCTTAATCAAATTATAGCTTAAAGGTATCGTAGATAAATAACGAAATTTTACTGTATTAATTGATCTCCCAAAATTAACAGAGATAACTCACAAAGGCTCCATTGAAAGCCCCTTTTCACTGATTTCACTCTTTAATCTCCTAAACAAAACTTGGAAGCGTAACAGGATTGTCTGACCGTTCATTTACTTAACAAATTATTCTTTGTCGAACGGAAGAGAAGGCTTTGAATCCATTAATTCCCTGATGGGGTCACAAAGAGGTGGTACGAATTAAAATAATGTATTCTACGACTTCAATGGGGAGCCCTCCGTCCGGTGCCGTTATTACAAGAATAATATATTTAAATCAGAGTCTGCTTTCAGAGGAAGATGTCTCGCTTTGTGAGTACCGAATAAGTGATCACGTACGACGCCATTAGGATGTGTTTTATGTGCAAATTATAGGCTACCATTTTTAAACTCGGATTTAGCGGAGCGCGGGAACAATTTGGGTTCGTTAGAAAAGTTTTAATACGGTCACATTGTGGCTGTGGGTGGAAAATCCTACATCGCGCTCGTTAATTGCAAAACCTTTAGACAACCGTATGCACAAACAGCGAATTAATCCGCTACCGAAAGGGAACTACCCTCTGTTAACCGATGATTTAGATCATCATGATCACCCCATCCTCGATATTTCGGAACAAACATAGCGATGTTATTCCCGTGTTTATTTTGAAGCGTAATATGTCCTGTTCCACTTTGATGTCGTGAAATCGCTTCTGTGTTTTGTCAGTGGCCCAAGGACTTACAACTATTTTGTCGCGTGGTGAAATTTGAATTTTATTATGTTGGGGTTTAGATTTATAGTCGAGTGTTCGGTGGGGTGTCGGGCCGCCATGTGGGTATCATCCTATGGAATTATTGCGTATGGTCGGCCGCATTTTGTTTGGCAGCATGAATGGTTCATTATGCCGGGATACTTTGAGGGCACAGATAATATTTGCGATGTACTGTATTGTTTATGATTTAGACAATTGTTTGTGTTTCGTCAAAGGATGTTCACTTATTCTAAATAGAAGGGGTCGTTATAGTAAACAATGTGACATCGTTTGAAATTTTATTGGAAATGAATACAGTCTTCTTTTAATTTACGATTGCATCTGTTTTAGTTTATCATCTCGTAAAGTTTGATTGTTATTTTATGGGGTATCTTGTAGTTTAGGGGGACAATTGAAAATGTGATCAGTTTCAGTGGGTGCCCCTTGAGCTACTGAAGCAAATCGGGTGAGCCAAGTGTACTCACAACTAAGTTTCTTGGAGTGAGCTCGGCTTCAGTCAATTATTGTGCTCGAGTGTATCTCGGTTTCCGAATACTTTATTCCATTCCAACTTTGAAGGAAAAATATATTGAGATAGTTTGGACAATAGATATTTAGTCTATTTTGTTGTTCTATACCGATGCCATTGTAAAATAGGGTAGAGTTGACTGTAAACTAGGAATAGGTAATCAAAGTACCTAATAAATATTTGTACAATCAGATAACTAACATTTTCAATTAGATTACTGTTTAGCCCTGTATTGGCTTTGCCTTTTACTTATATTATCATCCAATATCTGGGTGACCGAGCTTCGCTCGGAAAACATAAAAAAACTCGAAAATGCGCGTTTTCCCAGAGATAAGACCTAGATCGATTTTTCGCCCCCAAAAACCCCCATATAGCAAATTTCATCGAAATCGTTAGAGCCGTTTCCGAGATCCCCGAAATATACTTATATATATATATATATACAAGAATTGCTCGTTTAAAGGTATTAGATAGATAGATAATAGAAAGTGATACATATCTTATTTAATACAAATAGTAAATTTACTAATTTATATCCAGACTTTTCTTTACAAATTTGACCATCCTATAAAGCTAACCTAACCAAAAATAACATATCTACAGCAATATATTCAGGCCCGATAAAGTTACCAATAACACTCATTAGTCAACAAACAGAAACAAAAATACCTTGTATTATGACAGTCCACGTGAGATGTCTCGAAACGCTTGGCAATATCGGTCTCCATCGATTCCATGTTTTATTTATAAGATAGACCTGAACTTTCCTTTAAATACCGTTTTTTATGTAATGAAGAAACTGTTTCTTTCAAAATACAAATCATTTGAATGTGAGTAATAGAAATGATGTTTATGTTAGGTACTTACATAGAGTGCGTCACAATCAGCCAGATCAATCATCAATGAATAAATATGTACCTACTATTTATAGAACAGGATGAAATGAATATAATCGAATTACTATTACTATCGACCTATTCTTAAGATATTGGAAAATACAACACATTCTGCCACATACAAACATATTTCTGACGTTTCTCCGCTTTAGTTGATACGATAAAACTTACGAAATTGTTTTTCATAACGTTTCTTTTATAACGATTCATAAAGTTACGTTTCGTTTCACGAGGAACTCGAAACGTTCCAACTCTATCATAAGACCGCTAGCCACTTCTGTGAATAATTTAGCGAAAACATTATTTTTGGGGCAGCGTTTGTTCTTAAAAGTGTCTTTGGGCAAATTTTTAAGGTTAAGACTGTACTGCTGACATTTTGGTTAATTTGAATTTAGTTTTTAAATTAAAGGGAAAAATTAAAGAGACTCGAACTTTAGACCTTTTGGAGCACCGGCATAATCACTCTTAACCAACTGAGCTTACCAGAAGCGTGCTGATTATTCAATTTCTTCTTTTTAGTTTACACTCCTTAGGCCTCCTGCAGCGCAGTAAAGTCCGTGAGGAAAACAATAACTTCCCTAGGTCGAAATAGGTTGTAATTTAGGACTAAACAACCGCCTCGCCTAGCAAGTGTGATGAAAAAACAGATTACAGCCATAGGTCGAAATTTTGGATTTACGGACCGCATCGCCTACGTAATAACACCTTACTGGGTCATGAAAATTAGTTTACTTTGGTTTTACTGTAAAAACCTTTATCCCCGTTTCCATATCATTAACTCTAGCAACAGTGTTCCTAGATATTTCCCTACAATTTGCCTGAACTCACTGCAATTTCATCTGGCCCGCGCACAATGCTCTCATCAGACGCTCTTGTTTAGACAGTGAGGCCCATTCGAACGTACATTTAGACATCAAAATGATGTCATTTAGTTAACATTCTTGTCCAACTTGTCCGTTCATGTATTGGCGAGAGCGAAACGCCCTGGCGAATGATAAATAAAAACATAATTGATATATCATTCTGACATCAAAATCTATGTTTGCAACCCGATTTTTCGAACCGTATCACATTAATCAGGCCAATTCGAGATCTTCGTACGTCACTGACAGATAAGTATCATATCGGAAACAGAACAAATAACTAAAACTCGAATCGGCCTGTAGGAAAGGGCAACTGAAGGTTTACAGGTTTAAAAATACGTAGTATCCATTTTGTAGCCATTCGGCTTTAAAAATGTACTCCATGTCGAGGTTTTACCAAGATTACGGGGCTCTTAAAAATGTTTTTTTTTAAGCGTAAGGTGCACCCGTCCATAGGCAACGTCTACCGCTTACTATCAGACGGGCTCTATCCTCCTTTGACACCGATGTGTTGAAAAAAAACTGTACTAATGTTGGGGAATATTCAAATATGTATCTGTATGACTTTAATTTCCTACCCATTTGTAGTGTAGTGACAATGACAATCTGACAATAATATGAAGTCCCTAACGACTTTCATATTGATTGTCATTGTCACAGTGCCAAGGTACGCAATGGACCGGAAAGGAAAATATTTGACAATACAAGAATTGCTTATGAAAATTCAGTACTAGTGGCAATCGAATAAGCAACGTAAAATCTTCTAAGAATACAACAAATAAGCACTTGAGAAATTCAAACGAACTCGATAAAATCCGTCGGAGGCTACAATGAGAAATAAAAATTAAATAGAAAATATTGTGAAACCCAGTAATTGAATGAACTCCCTGTCCGGGAAAACGGGAATTTCTCGACTCGTAACTGAATTATTTTTATTTCTATAATAAGTTTATTCACAATAAGTTGAAAGGAGGAAAGCTATTTAAAGGCTTTTTGTATGTTGTTGAAAGATTCTTCAGTCTACTTACTCGGTGTGGGTGAGTTAATAGGAAACTGTTGTGACGCTTCTTTTGAAAGTTTTGTAGAAATCTTGATTGACATTATTAGTCGTATTGATGGTATTTATTTATACAATTAGATACCTATTTACGTCATTCTAAACTATTAAACTAATTTGAAAATATATTTTTTTCTATTGAAAATATATCCTTGCTGAAACAGTTTTCTTTTAACGTGAATATATAAGTCAACATTCGAAATTTTGTTAAATCGAATAACTGACTCTTTACTGAATGACTGTTGACTGACTGCACATTTATTTATTTTTAAACTTTATTGCACTATATAAAATTCTACATTTGTGCGAACTTTAACCACGATGCGAATAGTATGTAATAGGTACGGTAACATTTTTTTTAATCTATAATCCACCCTTAAAACAACTAAAATTTTCCTTCAGCACGTGATTACATTTTTAACTTTCTGTAAAATAATAACTTCGCCGTCATGTCAAAGCGAATGACATGTGCATATTCCCGATTGGCCCCATTGACGGGGGGCTTAGCGAATTACAAGAAAAGTAAAGCTTTACAAATGTTTGCCAGAGATACAAAGGGTACTTACTGGAATAGACAAGAGAATTAAGATACATTAAGTTGAGAGTGAAATATACCTATGAAATAATGTAGGTAATCTTATTTCAAGGTTATTTTGTCAACAATTTATTATTTGTTCTTAGCGCAATTTAGACAGTAAGCTCAAAGAAAGTTGAAAGCTCTTCGAATACTAATATATATAAGACCCAAAGAATTGTCTGAAAATTCCTGAAAACTAACCTCAAATACATATGTAAAGTTAACTTTATGCGTCGTGCCTATTATACTTAAAAAGGGGGTTGGGGGCTCTGGGGGCCACCCGCCAATTCCTATACCTTCGTACTGTGTACTGTGTACCTCTGTGTTCTAACTGTAAGTACTTTTTTGGTCTATTTTTACTTTAACGGACCAACATGGTAATTAACAAGTATAAAAACTATTTCAAAGGGGTTAATCATCTCAATTTGTTTTTGTGGTATCACAATATCAGTTAGGTACTCCATGATGAACTTTTAGGACTTCGCAACAGGGAACTTAAGACCAATATTATGTATGGTAAACCCGTTTTAAATCGTTGTTATAATTATCAAATTTTAGCTGTATTGTTATAAAATAATTCACCTTCTCCTTAACAATATTACGTAATATTTTCCTACGAGTCCCTTCCAGTTAGTGAGGGGGTGAGATTTTCTTGCGATTGCGAGTGACAATGGAGAAAATTACCCATCGGCGAAGGCAAGTGGGCGTGCGGCGCGGGAGTATGGAGGCGGCTTCTACTTACAATCATTATTTATTTTAGGGTACCAGTGGCAGTAATACAATATAAAATATACAGACCGAGTTGTTTAGTATGTATCTATAGGTACATATATGTATTTAACTAACGATATCCAATTTTAAAATGTGTTTGTTCCGGGTAACGATGCGAAATAGTCTAAATCGGGTGACCTGCCACTACATTATGAAAACTATTATTTATTTGTTCCGATTTATAATAAGTGACATTTTAGCCACAAAAACTGAAGACTTGAAAGCCAATGTAATTTTTATTCATTCACAGTTTTGATTACACTATTTAGTATAAATACTAAGAATATTTCATAAATGTAAATAGTTAGGACGGCAAAATTATAAAATAAATAATATGGGACATACTTACACAAATTGACTTAGCCCCACACTAAGCTCAAGAAGGCTTCAAACAACAAGGCTAAATACATAGAAAACGCCCATGACTCAGGAACTAAATATATCATCACACAAATAAAAGCCCTTACCTGGATTTGAACCCACGACATCGCATTTAAATTAGGCAGGGCCGTCCGATTAACTCCTCGAACGCCCTTGTCAAAAAAATTCTACTGACTGACTTTCAACTGTTAATTACAGTCCAAAGTGTCTGGGACGTATACGGGACAAGGCAGTTGAGGGGTTAAGCCAGACCGGTCGTAAAAAAAATAGAATCCTCCTCCATAGAACAGAGCCGCCCCGAGCCCCAACATTACGATTATTCCGCAAACAATACGGTTAATATCGCGCGACAATGCTCAATCACCGGTGAGGGCCAGGACTTGTTCCCGTGCTCTTTGTTCTAATCACCGGCTTACCGGACTTAGGACAAATTATAGACTTGCCCCCCAAAATACTGCCTTTGTTGGTAGGAACTTCCAAAATTTCTATTGAGATGCATATTTTCGTTTCTCTAGACTTATATCGACCGGGATATTTACCGTGATTACCTCCCCGCTATCTTCAGTTACCCGTGAACAAGATGCATGTAACTGCGTCGAAATATCGGGAACTCGAAAACAATACAAAAGGTAATCAGGGTCCATATCCCGGTCGATATAAGTCTAATGAAACTAACCGTGAATCATTCAAAACTGTAAAAACTGTTGCACATATACCTATTCGTTTCTATTTAGGTAAAGAATAGAAATACCTTAAGTGACGTTATATTTGCAAAGCTCGTTTAGCTAAGGAAATCTGACTTGTCGGTGCAGGTATCTACTTAGGTAGGTACTTACACTACTTACCTCATTGTTTGAACTTTGAGTTGAAATTGTGACAGGACATTAGGTATTTACCTAATAGTGGAACATTATGTCTTTCTAACATTTTATACAATTGAAATCAGGCGGCGTAGCACGGTCGCGTTTTTATCGCTTGTCACCATGCCTGTCACGTTCTAACAAGTATGTAAGTGCGAAAGGTTCGCGCATAGTGATATGCGATAAAAATGGACCCATGCTGCGCCCGCAGATTACAGGGAGACGGCGTATAAAAACTCAAAATACACGTTTTCACAGAGCTAGGTCGATTTTTCGCCAAATATGAAAATATATATGAATTGCTCGTTTAAAGGTATAAGTTAAGATTTATCAGTCACAATAAAAACAAGTGAAATCTCGCCTATAATTCGATTCCGTGCCCCGCACAGAGTTCAATGGGGCACAGCTGACTTCAATATGGAGGGGCGTAACAATGAACGGAACGCAAATTGTTCTCCCCTAAAGTGTTAACATTTTTGCTACTCTGATTGCGTGTTAATTGTTTTTGTAATGTAGTTAATTTGTTTTATTGTTTGTCGAGTGTTTATGAGGGTTAATTACTGTAGCACGGGTAGGTAGGTAAAGCGGTCATAATAATTGTTACAAATGTTTCGTAATCGCACTTAAAATATATGAGCAATTGTAATTGTAACTGTTGAAAATTTTTAGATTGAATCTAACTTTTTTTAATCGGTCTATAGCAGGGATGTTGCGAACATCCGCATCCGCATCCGCAACCGCGGAACTTCCGCATTATTTTCAACATCCGCATCCGCATAAAATCGATGCGGAGCTTATGCGGATGCGGATGTCGAACAATTCGGTACAGGAACGTCTTAGCGGCGGCGTAAGTGCTAGGTAATTTCGTCATTACCTATAACGAAATCGTCTAGATCCAGAAAAGTCGACCTAGTTACTGTTTATTCAATATAACGCACCTATATTCTTGCTAAAATACTAAACGTTTCGTTTTTGTTAAATAAAAAAATACTAAAAATTAATATTTGACGTTTTTTAAGTAGGTACCTAATCTTGACATCCGCATCCGCATCCGCAGATGTGAACCTTTAAATATCCGCATCCGCATCCTCGGATGTCAAAAAATCTGCATCCGCAACATCCCTGGTCTATAGCACCAATTACAATTAACAGCAGAAGTTACTAGACAGGTAAGGTACTTAAAGTAATCTGAACACAATTTAATCGTTATATTATTAGTCAAGATTAAAGGATGACTCACGTTAGACCGGGCTGTGTCCGGGCCGGAGATTACCTTTCTGTGACAGATGACACGGTGACAGGTGATCACGTGATGCTTTCCATAGAAAACGAAGCCCCGGAAGCTCCGGCCCGGACACGGCCCGGTCTAACGTGAGTCATCCTTAACTTGTGGGTTTTCATTTTCACTGTATAGTCCAAAGTACTCGTAAGAACCTCGTTGCAGTTGCAAATGTGCAATCTAAAAGCCGGCCAATCACGAACTAGTTAAATTCAGCATATAGACATCCGGCAAATTTAATGGAAGTCACCGTGGACAGTCCGTCTTAACGAAGATCCTTCAATCTATTAGCCGAAGGAAATTGCACACCCGTCTTACGTATTTACTTCTTGCTGATTGGGTAGTAGCTGTGATGTAGCAAGCGACTTGTCTACTAGCCACTTGCTAGTAGACAAGTCGCTTGACTTGACTTTAAGAGGGACAGTTCATGGTAACGTATAAGGCGAAAAATAACCTAAAAAAATATAGGTAGGTACCTATACTTTTTCGGTAGGGTACATAGTGAATATAGGGGACAGTTTTAAAAAGTATGTCTGTCCGGCTATTTTCTTCATAGGTTCTTGTAAAATTATGTTGAATGTAATGTAATGTAAAATTTTCATTTTTCCAATTGTCTGATAAATATATCTTTTTCGGGTTTTAGAAATTTTTCAAAATCTCGGAGCCATGCGGGTTCGCGAGGTCTACAGCTCATAGAATCACTAGTAAGATAATAAAACTAGTTACTTTACGTCATTTCCTTTGGAAATTTTAACAAAACAACCAAAACTCAATTTCAATAACAGACTTGTCAATTTTCCCGTCAATCCGCCATATTGTTGGCACCGCGTGACGTCATTGTGCCCCTAATGGGACGGAAATTAATAGTAACTACTGATTTCCTAGCACTATTACAACCTTTATAGTACACATTTAGGTTGAAATTCGCTTAGCTTTGTTGGTTATTGGTTGCAATATTAAGTTTGAAGTAGTGACGCTTGCTATGTTAAATATTGTACCTTAAAATTATGAACGCAAAGTTTAATTTCGATTGTTTTGTTTAAATATTTGGAACTGAGATTTGATAATGAAGAATTGTATTGTTTGATAACTTTTTTTGTGCACAACTAGACGGTGATTTGATACTAATGAAATCGTAGTAAACTTTTAGGTATATTTCATTACATGAGAAAATTCAAACATTGTATTTCAAGTTCGATCGTACTTAAGTCTAAATAATTATGTTACAATGAATATTGTTTATTTCAGTGCACTGACGTAAACAGGCTAATGTTATTGTTATTATCATAATAATCGTCTGGATTGGTATCGTATTTATGTATATGTCATTCAAATTAGCAGTTCGTTAGTAACAAAACGAATACTTACCTACTTTTAGGAAACCTGATCTATGTTTTTATTTTCAAACATAATTTCTAGAAACTCAAAACTATTTTTACTTTTATGTTGAGATTTTGAGAACAATTTTGCAAACGCAAAATAAGAAAGGGTGTGATCTCTGGTCTTTGGTATTAGAGGCCAAAATCCTTTTTGTTCTTGTATCTTGTATCTTGGTTCATTCAAACGGCATAGTTTGTTACCTTATATAAAATTGCCCTTTTAAAATTGCAGCTTTTTAAACGGAAGCCCACAGGTTCTAATTCCGATCTCTGCTCGAACCAATTGAGTGTTGTTGAAAGTTATATTTTTTTTTTTATGGAAAACTTGGACTATCCAGTGACTATACAGTCTAATGGGAATCTGTTCATAGTATATCGGTGACCCTTGTGAAAGGCAACAGGCTATAGTTCCCCCCTAACCACAGACAAGATATCCTCTAGACTGAGCATATTAGTAACGCTACCCCCTCTGCCACAAATATACGGTAGTTTTACTCCATCTTCGAGTCAAGTGTCAGAATCCCGTGCCGTGATTGGTCCGTGTCTTTCAACGGACCGATCACGGCACGGGACTCGCTCACCTCGTCCCCCGCACCCCAGTATTTTTGGCAGCATCGGTTTCATGAAATAATTGCTCTAAACTCCGTCTAGAGGATTCCTAGTCTATGCCCCTAACGTAATCGACTAGTCGACGTCGGCTAATATAATGTGCGGAATTGTGTTAGGGCTGCGCGAGAAATTTTAGCCTGTAGTTTTTAGTGTATTTTACTGTACAGGCGGCTAGAAGATTTTTTGTACAACGTGACCTGTTTTAATTGTTTTTAGGTGTTTGGAGGTAGATAATTCCACGCTTTCTTTTAAATTAGGTACCTACAGTAAACTTAATAGAAATTTACCCTTGTTATATACCTACCTAACGAACGACTGTACAACATTTTAACACCCCCCTGTAACTTCTAAAATAAGGGAATGATAAAACTAAAAAAAATATATGATATACATTACCATGCAAACTTCCACCGAAAATTTCGTTTGAACGAGATAAAGTAAGTAGTAAGTCAGGGTGGCCAAATCCGTCAGCGGGACAAATCCGTCCAACAACATTTGTGGCTATTCTAACAACAGTATGCACTTGCTGACTCGATCGATAAAGCAGAGAGCATATTTAATATCAGTAGTCAAAAACAGATAGCGCTTAGTCGCCAGTAAATACAAAAAAAACGCTATTAAAATTTAAAAGTTCAGGTGCGCTCCGAACTCGATATCGAGATGAGTATGCTGCTCTGTTTTGTGAAGTTGGGATGAGACGATGTAAGTTAGGTCTTAATGAGTATGTTTATTATATTGTTCGATATGCATATTTATCGGGCTCTTTATCAATTTTACGTTATAATCTATTGGTGAGAAACTATAGGTGGTTAAAATTTATGTTTACAAAATTAGCGAGTGGACAAATCCCTCAATTACGAAAAGGGAAAAATCGTCATGTGTCGGAATTTCCCTATTTCATATATTGCCAACCTTTTTTGATTTGACTCACTTAAGGTGACGGTAGAGGTGGGTAAATTTTCAGATTCTGTCAATTTACCCCATTTCACACACAAGCGCACTTCACGCATACTACCTCACTTTACTGGGACAGGTCACTGACCCATCAAGTTTTTTTTTAAGATAGCGTTTTGAGTTTAGTGGCCTCCTTTTAGGAAAAGCGTTCCATTGAAAGAAGAAAGAGAAACAATACATTTAATCTTGCTTTCCTTGTCTGTTCATGTCACACGTGACGTATTTAAATTCTAATAATTCATTTGGTTGTTGACAATTTTCTACATTATGGCTTTGTCGAGATACGCGTTTTCTAAAGTTAAACCGAATAAAACCAGATGTCATTAAGTCAGATGTAAAATTTTATTTACTACTCTATACGACTTTTCATAAGGCTCAAAATCAATTAAATGAGAATTTAAATAAATAAAGTTCCGGCAGGGTGCAAAATTTAATTAAGGCGGACAAAATAAAATTTGAAAATATATGGAAACAGTGTTGGCTAATGTACCCCTAATATCTTACACTACTTACTATTAAATTAATACAATTAAAATAAAAAATATTATACCGGTATTCCACCGGTATTATTTCAGTGCTGAAGCGATTATCTTCGATCGTAGCCTTGATAATGTAGGTGTTGATAGTTACTTACGGCGGTAGGAGCGGCAATGAACCCCGTGCAGAGTAGAACGTGAGGTGCGTTGGGATAAGTGCATATATCTACTTATAATTCTTTGGCTGGTTGGTAACCCTCTATATTTTATTTTTTGTTTTACTGTTATTAGGTTAAGGGAGTTTTAGGGAGTGAAAAAAAATGATTTTCGTTTTATGCGCTCGCGTGATTGCCGATGGATTATAATTAGACAAAAGAACTTGTTTTCCACGCATCGAATGTAGATCCCTATGACACTTCCTCCAAGTCTTCTCCAATAATGTTTATACCGTATTTTAATTACCTACCTTAAATGTTACATTTCTAAATATTTTTTTTGTGCTATACATACTTCAAAAAAATCGCTGGAGGCCTAGCGGTAAGAGCGTGCGAATTGCAATTCCGGCTCGTACCAATGAGTTTTTCGGAACTTATGTACGAAATATCATTTGATATTTACCAGTTGCTTTTCGGTGAAGGAAAACATCGTGAGAAAACCGGACTAATCCCAATAAGAGCCTAGTTTACCCCCTATGGGTTGGAAGGTCAGATGGCAGTCGCTTTCATAAAAATTAGTGCCCACGCCAATTTATGGGATTAATTGCCAAGCGGACCCCAGGCTCCCATGAGCCGTGTCAAAATGCCGGGACAACGCGAGGAAGATGATGATGATGTGACACATACTTCCAAAAAAATCTACAAATATTTTACGTGACAACTGCTTATAAGTAAATATTATGTAGGTACACTTATAAAGTATAAAGTAGAAAATATCTTATAGGTACATAATATAAAAACCGATCATGTACGAGTAGGATTCACTATGGGTTCCACAGTTACACATTTTTATTGCATATTTTTTGTTTAAGACCAACTCACCTATTATAGGACATAGGTCTTCCATTAATCTTTTGGCGTTGAACTATTTTTTGTATATGTATTTATGTAATACAATTCTGAGTTAGGTTATGGTACATTTTTGCTCACCTACTTATAGTTATGTATTATATCTGATATGTGAGATACCAAACCTGATACCAAAAATCGCCGCAAAGTTAAAACATCACTGTTATTGACGCCATAGGCATCCATGGACTACAGTTACCGCTAACACTGATTTAAACTTTCACGATTTTTACACATTATTAAATTGTACAACGGAACCGCAAAACGTTCAAGCGGATAAACAAGACCAAGTGCGGGTAGTTCGAAAAACTCGCGCGGTTAGAAGATGCTGATATCAACTTAAGCCAGTCTTCTCCGAGACCACGGGGACAACGCCGTCCTCGAAACGTCGGAGGTAAATCTTAAAACTTAGATACGCGATTAAGTCCCGTTGTACAATTTAATAATACAGTTACCGCTTACCATCGGGCGGGCCGTATTCGTGTTTGCCACCGTCATTGTACCTATTATTCAAAAAAAACTTTATTATATCGGATAAAACAGACATTTCTCTCGCGAAAAAATCTTGTGACAATTGTCACAAGATTTTTCAAAGAATTTTCGGTAAGTCTTGACAGGAAATGAGTTCTGTGTCGCAATTTCGATACAGTTGCCGTGTTTCTTGTGACAATTGTCATTAGCTTCGCAAAATAAGAATTTTTTAGTGGCAATATAATGGAGTTTATTTATTTATTAAAATGTTGGTGGCAAACAAGCACATCGCCCGTCCGATGGTAAGCGGTTACCGTAGCCTATGGAGGCCTGTGACGTCAGCAACAGTGATGTCGACAACTGTCGCACCTGTCACCGTGGTCGTAGTGAAATAGGGGCCAGTAAGTACCTAATAATCGCAGTGGTCTTAAGTGTCACAGACCCTACTGGCGCTTAAGTCCTTTATGACAATTTCTGCCTATTTTAAATTGTTCAAAAAAAAAGAAACCGAATAATTATATCGGACTACCGAATTTTCACGAGAATCAGTTGAGAAATGTGATATGCAAAGGAGAAGAATTCGGACATACGAAAGCATTTTTGCCCAAGTTGAAACGGAGACCTTCGCCAACGCTCGGTCAATGATGGTTTAGGTACAGCTAGCTGCAGAGAAAAGGTACCACCCCTGCATACAATTATCTATCTGGTCGTACCTTTTCTCTGCAGCTGACTGTACACCTATAAAAATGGTTGTCCCTGCTGTAATTTTATACCGGTACCGTCCTTTGTATTTCAACCGGTATAGTTTTACCTTCAAAACGAACCGGTATTGATAAATAATAACGGTACCATACCGCTTATACCGTAAAGAAAGCATGATGCAGTCTCTGCTTTGCACAATTATTGTGTGGACAAAATTCTTATAATCACCGAAACATACATACCTACGCACATAATGTCATTGAAATAAAACATTGTTATTTTATAGTAAATTTATATAATACTCGATATATACACATAACAATAACCAGACCGCAGCGGTATTAGCCTGTAAGCTTCATCTCTTGTCTCCAAATCCGCAAAAACTAGTTAGTACTAAATGCTGGTCTTGCTGTTATTTTATTCTTGAAGATTATGGCTTGTTTCTTGATTATTGAGATCAGCACGTAATCGCACACATATAGACGGAACGAACGGAAACAAAGTAGGTGTAGACACTAAGACTTTCAGGTATTAAACGAATTACGCTTCGTATTAATAGGTAAGTAATATTTAAATGAATATATAATATTCTCTAACGTAAATACAAGATTACAATTGACATCAAATGTCATTGACGTACAGAAGTCATATACTTTTTTTTAATGACGCAAAATTGATACCAGCATAATGAAAATCAATCCCAATCAGTAAAACGAGTCTTTAAACTTTTTTCATTTTAAGCGGGTTTTGAAGGAACAAGTTACTTAAATTCAATTGTAATCGTATTGTTTTAGGATAGTTTACTGCTGTTTTCGATCGTTACGACCTGTAAATAACAACAAATCAAATTTTAAATAAATTTATTTACCCTGTTTTTTGAAATACAATTTATCTACTGGTATACATTTTCGTATGCGTATATGATGAAATGTCTAAATAATGTCAAAAACGAGCTACGACGAAGTACACGTCTGCTTCGATCCAAGGCCAGCGGCCATCTGACTCGAAGAAGAATTTTGAGTGATGTCGTCAATGTATGGAAATTGTACGAAAGTTTACATTTGGGATTGAATTTCTGTGTTGTATTTGTGAGTAAAAATATAAGTAGATAATAATTTGCTAGTTTAGTTATCTAGCTTTCAAAATCACACAACAACTCAATTACTGTTAAAGGCAAAACTGTAATGCGTGTTGCTCAAACGGAACTCCATATTTTGATTTTTGGATACTTTTAGTGTCGATTTGTAGAGAATTACAGCAAATAAAAAATATTATGCCATGAAGAGCCGGTACACGGCTTCTTCGTGAACAAATTTACGTATAATTTAATGCAGTTATTAAACATTTCTTGAACAAATTGAATGCACAAAGTGAGCTCTAAATCGAAAACGTCATATACCGTCCCCTTAAGTGTAACTCATACTCATGAGAGGTGATGCGATATTCTTACTGAATTGTAAAATTTCTCATATAAATTCGTGGTAGCTTTCGTAGATCAACCGATATTCTGTGCTGTATTATTTAAAATTAAAAAGCAGATAATAATTTTAAAGTTTTTAAAAATGTTCATTACCCATGAATTTAAAAATAGGACGGAATTGCCCCAAAAAAATATATTTGGCAATAAAATCTAAAATGAACCTTAAATTGAGTTCGCTAAGGTTTAGTTTCGATTACGACAATAGTGGTATTTGTTCACTTGACGTATATGTTTGTAATACGTCACGATACAAGAAAAATCGCTGGTTGACGGAAATGCTCCAAACCCTAGGGAAAATCCGTCAACTGACATGTCTTTTAAAAAAAATCATATTTAAATAACCAGCAGTACTAGCAATTTAATACGAGTACCTTTATATAGTTAAATAAATGCTTAATCTATTACAGTCATCAGGTTTATTAAAAATTAAATATCATCGTAGTTATGACCAGCCAAAGTGAACTTATAAAAAAGTATGACGGAAATGCCCTCACTGACCTTAGTTTTTTTTAAATACCTACGTCATAAATCCCCTAAATACGGAACCCTTCATGGGCGAGTCCGACTCGCACTCGGCCAAGTGCAGTCCAAGTTTTTCAATAGTAAAATTATAATTTTTGCTTGTACCAGAAGTTATTCCGCATATTTTTTGATACGATTCCATCAAATATATCGGAGCGGCTCAAAATGATCTACACATGCACTTTAACGTAGGTACCTAGTCCTAATGTACCTATTCGAAAAAACCGGCCAAGTGCGAGTCGGACTCGCGCACGGAGGGTTCCGCACCATCAACAAAAAATAGAGCAAAACAAGCAAAAAAAAACAAGCAAAAAAACGGTCACCCATCCAAGTACTGACCCCGCCCGACGTTGCTTAACTTCGATCAAAAATCACGTTTGTTGTATGGGAGCCCCACTTAAATCTTTATTTTATTCTGTTTTTAGTATTTGTTGTTATAGCGGCAACAGAAATACATCATCTGTGAAAATTTCAACTATCTAGCTATCACGGTTCGTGTGATACAGCCTGGTGACAGACGGACGGACGGACGGACGGACGGACGGACGGACAGCGGAGTCTTAGTAATAGGGTCCGTTTTTACCCTTTGGGTACGGAACCCTAAAAAGAGGCGTTTTTCAAATATTTGTGAACAACTTAGCCGCTCCTATACATCCGATGGCGACTGTACTTTGAGCATCTACATAGATAAGAAACGAAGTTAAACTCGTTATTTGTACTTCGTTTATCCAATTTGCGAAGTGCAGGAACTTCGCAGACACTCGTTCTGATTTGAACAAATAAACTGTTAAAGTTGATTACATAACAATGAAAAATTACTCGTACCGAGTATATACAATGAAATTCGTTTCGGTCGGATTTTCATATCCGACGTTATAGAATTCGAGTGAAGATTTGTTTTATTGGTATAATGAAGTAGGTTCATTAGTTAAGGTAGGTATATAAGCCTTGTACGATTATGTTCACGTGTTGTCTTCAGACAAAGGTAAATAAACGAACGAGTTGGTTAACTCGCACTAAAACAAACGTCAAACAGTCTCACCTAAACGTCACGCCCCAGCCTTGTACATAGAGGACACCTTAAGTCCAAAGGCAGTGCAATTAGCGATACCCAATTAGATGCTTTAACGAAGCGAGTTTGAGACTCATCCACACTTCAACACCAAAATATCCTAACCCCCAATACCCTACGACTGATATAAGCCGTTTTGGGATTGTCAGTAATCCAAAACGCAAAGGGCTTAAGCGTATATCGGCTATGTATAAACGTAAACCGTTTTGGGGATCATAGTGTGGGGAAACGTTTGACATCTGACCCGGGTTTTGGATAAGCGTTTGAACGATATGCTTGCGTTTGTAATCAAGCCGTCTTGACTGATTGCGGATAAGTAGATTTGGTGGATTGTCTTTGGCTTGTAGTGATAGTGTTTAATTCGGATTTGCTGGTCTTGGGTACCAATTAATCAGTACCTAAGACGAAAGGTGCTTTACGTAGGCTTTCGTGCTTTACCACAGATCAGAGCATCCCTTCATTCAACTTAAGAAGGAGGCCGATTCGAACTTAAATTTTAATACCTACCTACGATATGTTTTCATTGACAAGGCCAGGGCAGATGAATATATAAAGAAGGCTTACGCAATGTGGTCATACTTTATATCTGAAACTACTAAACACATTTAACTAACCAAATTATTCTCCATCTTTCCAGAAACATGTCATCTAAACGAAAGTCACCTCCGTCGAAATTGCAAGAAGGTGCCGCCGACACGGACAAGCCCGAAGCCGGCCCGGCTCCTCTGGACTTCCCGGACACACAGGAGGACGACCAAACCTACTACAAGTTCTCCCCAAGTTCTTCCCCCAGAAGTTCCATTAGCGAGGAAGACCAGTTCGAAGAAGAAAGACCGAGCAAGAAACAAAGATTCGAACAAAGCTTAGAAATGACAAATAATCTTCTAGTCCCCTCCTCTTTTTTAAGTCTTCATCAAGTCAATGATCTTCAAGCTAGACGCCGCGGCTCTTCCGAATGCAGCAGTCCTGGGGCTGAAGCTAAATTGGGTCTTTGCAATAATAACAATTCATTGCTGAATCATAATAGCGCGCTGTCGCTCGGGAACCCGCATAAGCGGTCGATGGATGACGTGCTGAAGAGGTTGACGTCTAAAATGAACAATAGTACGATTAAGGAGGAGAAGAGGCCTACGCCGTCGACTACGCCTGTTAAGCAGAACAAGTGAGTTTAATATACATTTTATATGGATATAGGTACACGTACACTATGGACATTCTTTTAAGTATAGCGCGAAAGAAGTATCCCATCAAAAACATTACATGTAAAAAGGTGCAAGTCTCGCAACGCTTTTACTACAAAAAAGTTTTGAGATGTAATGTGAAACCAAGTCGGTTATTTTAATCAGTGCCAGGGGGTGTTAAAACCGTATCAATAAGATATCTTTAATTTGTAATACATATAATGACTTGGCCATCGCACGGCTGCATAATGACAAAAGGATCATCGTCACCTATTAAAAATAATTCTAATTGAACATAACGCTACCGCTAATTGCAGTTTGAGTATTACACATATTTACGAGTACGGTACGAGTAAAGCATTATGTGCGATTGCCAAATCATTTATATTTTACACCTTTTTACATGTAATGTTTTTGATGGGATCTCATCTCTTTTTGTAGGCAGTCCTTCTTTTCGGGTACTCATACCCATACTATGTATACACATATCATAACTAAACATATCTTCATTCATACTCACATCGTACATCGTAGTGTACCTTTACTTTACCTACTATTTGTAGGAACTGCAACAGTAACTTTGTAATATCATATATTTATATAGGATTACAAACTTACTTATGCAGTTCTTAGATCTTTAAAACGTGACTGATATTGCAATATTTTTAGGTCTACTCTTTATGTGGCCATTAAACCCTAACTCTGTTCCAAATTTAAGCTCTCTGAGTTTATGGGAAGTACTAATTCTATTCTGATGATCATGAGTGAATGAGTGAATGAGTGTCATAAATGCGAAACTTTGCTTTCGCTTAACTTCGGAACTAAATGACCTACAGACTTGAAATTTTGGATTTTAAGTATGTGATTATATCTTACTGGATGACGAAAATTTCTGCGTTCTGGTCTTATCCAGAGGTTCTCAAATAGGGGCCTGAAAATGCGGCGAAATGGTTCCAGTAAAGGATGGTACGGCAGTGTTTGCTTCGCGCTCGACTTGGCGGGGGCACTGCCGTGCCCCCAGATAGCAGTAAAATCCGAGTCCTGTAGCATATATAACAGTAAAATCTGAGTCTTCAAATTTTACGGTAGGTACCTATGTGTTAATTACGTAATTTGATGCGCTCTTATGTACTCAATATAAGGACAGACAAAAAAAGATGATACTAGAAAATTATGGGTTTTACAACTTTCGTAAATATGTAATATGTCGGTAACAGTTTTGAATGATTCACGGTTAGTTTCACTAGACTTATATCGACCGGGATATGAACATTATGAACCGCTCGCGCGCGCTCGAAAACAATACAAAAGGTACTTAATCAAATCACGATTCATATCCCGGTCGATATAAGTCTAATATGTCGGTAGTTATTTAGTAGTACCGTAGAAGCGACTCAAATGATATGTATGTAGGTATAAGTATGTAATAAGTACATACTATGTATTCTAAGTGCAACTTAGTTCTACCTGACTTTATGTCAGGGAAAAAACCTGCGGTAACATAATGTGTACTAGAAATCGCACATAATAAAGCCAGGTTACTCCGCAGTTACAGTTATCTAACGACTAACAATGATAGACTAATTAATTTGCACATTATTACTATTATCAGTCACCTTCGTCCATGTTATCCGGTGTTTTGTCTCACTTTGTTTACAATTAGCCATCTAGGAAGTCAGTCATTCAGTCGTTATGCTGAATAACGACTTGATTATTACATGTTTAATGGATGGTATTATGTACATTCTAGTACATGTCATCTTGAAACTTAAGTCATTGTCAATAGAGGTGTCAGCAGGGTGTCATTGGGTAATAGCAAAGAGTAGTATAATATATATATATATATATGAATAAAGGGCTTTATATGTGACTGTCCCCCCCCTGGGTAATAGCCTGTCGAGCACTAGTACGTTTACCTTATATGGGAACACAATGGGATTAATTCGGACGTTTTTTTTTGTATGCACTTTCTTGTAAGCTTAGAAATTAATAGCTACGTGTTGGAATTTGAGGAAAATTGGACAAACGTATGCCTAAACGTGGGCGCAACTCGATGAAGAACAAAAAGATATTAGACTCTGCCTTCTAATAGTACCATGATTTGATTGACAACTTTATCTATATAATCGTATATTTTGCTGAAAATATATTAGGTTACCACTCAAAGTTAAGACTTGGTAACACCTACTTCCTTGTGATCTAATCAAAGAGCGTGGGGTATGTCTACTGTATCTGTATATTTACCTACTAATTATTTCACGAAAATGTTAAATACTGAAATTAATGAATAGGCAACACTAGTACCTATCACAGATTCACTAGCAACATAGAAATAACTATAGCATTTTCAATAGCCCCTTCAGTAAACTCAATATCTTCCGCATATTTAAGGAAATGTTCCTACTGACTTGTTAACGAAAATTATGATCAAATCTAAAAAGGGCTTATATGTTACTAAGACGAAGGGATTTACCCCTTTTTAAACAAGGATTCTCGTGTAAAAAACAACTGTAAACCCAGTCGTCCTGCGGGTTTATAAGACGTTTCAAATTATATCATCGTCCTAAAAGCACTAATGCTATTCCCATCTCTTTACCTCAAATTGCCAATTTAAGAACGACCTTAAAATCTATGACAACTATTTATAACCAGAGGGCAAATTACACTGGAGTTCAGTCACGTCAGTAACATACGTACGTCGTACAAGTCCTCACAGTGCGCGACTATTCTCAGCAGTCGTTACAGTTTAATTGACCATTATACTACTCATTAAAAACAATGTTAAGAGTGCGACCACCGCAAGCCCACTATAAAACCGCTAAACGCCAGTTTACTGGCCTTTTATAGCTATTTGGTCGGTTAATGGTCGCATAGTGGCTGACGGTGACATGATATAGTTGGTGATAATGCAATATGGCGGAACTGACAGGTTCAACTTTAGACAAATTTAGAAATGGATAGGTTTGACTAGAATTCAAAAATTACCCCACATGTAATGTAATAAATGATATTTAATTTAATTTAATGTGCAGCGAGCTACTCAACTGTACTGCGCGCAGCTTAACAACGTCAAATTTTAGTTAGTTATCACTACACCTTATAAAACAAAGTCCCCCGCCGCGTCTGTCTGTTTGTGTGTTTGTTTGTTCGCGATAAACTCAAAAACTTCTGAACGGTTATTCATGCGGTTTTCACCTATCGATAGTGATTCTTGAGGAAGGTTTGTGTATAATTTGTTAACCCGTGCGAAGTGCGGGTCGCTTTTTCAAAGTATAAATCTGTTGAAAAGTATACATAATGCAAATGTAATCAACAACGGTTTAAGTATGCATTAAACGCTTCGACCTAAGCTTTCACTTAAGCCACTATTATAATTATAGCATAAAGTTGCTTTAATAGCTGATGCAGTTACGAAGATTAGGAGATGCAACGGAAACTTTGTGGACACATTGTAGTTGATATTGTGAAACTTACTGGCGATTGATTGATAATCCAGTTTTCAATATTTCTGAAATCCATTTCACAAGGATTCCAACCTGTCTATCACTACATAGGGGTCATCCATTAATTACGTCACACGAATTTCTAGGTGTTTTGACCCCTCCCCCCCTCCTTGTCACACTTGGTCACATTTGGCAAACCCCTCCCCCCTAGTGTGACGTCACATTTTTTCTACGAAATCGCCAAATCGAATTAAAGTACCTAAGTATTATTAATATTTTATTAAAATATTTTTGACGATATAAATATTAGTAATTTTATAACCCAAAACTGCTTAGGAAAGAAAATTAAAGGAATAAAAACGATTATCGTTTTAAAAACTTGTTATTTAAATGTACAGCGAATAAAATAATTTAAATAAATTTTCGGTTACTGATGAAGTTAAAGTGACGTCACAAAGTTTGTGTCTCCCCCCTCCCCCATGTCACAATATGTCATATTTTCTTGATCCCCTCCCTCCCCCTAAGGGCCACCCCACATCTAGCGTCTTTTGAGCGTCGGCGTCTCGTCGCCGTCTACAACTCTATGGCCCTGCTCGACGCAACGTCGACGCAACATCGACGCAACTGCGCAGCGACGTCATTTTCCATAGCGCTGACCGACGCCGACGCCAGATGTGGGGTGGCCCTTAGATCTTTAAAACTACGCAACGGATTTTAACGCGGTTTTTTTAAATAGATAGAGTGATTCAAGAGGAAGGCTTTATGTATAATTTGTTAACCCGTGCGAAGCCGGAGCGGGTCGCTAGTATACAATAAATAGGAAGTTTAAGACAACCTATTAGTTTATATGTAACTTTGGACAGTAAACATTCCTTTTTCAAATAGGTAATGGCCATTTCAAGCTCGAAGCGCAATTTGCACCCCAAAAATTATAACACTTAACATGTAATTACTACCTACTCGTAATGTGTGTACAACATTCTTCACCATTATGGCTATTTCTAAAATAACCCACTATATAACAAAACAAACTAGTTTATTGTTCACTAAATCGCCTGAAACTCTTAGTCCGAGCCGACAGGACCATTTAGTTAAATTAATGTAAAAACGTGTTACGTTGTCTTAATTGTTTAAATTTATATGCTTAATTGTCTCATGTTGCTTGCTGTTTAGTTTTAGTTGTGGGAAGTTGGTTATCTTGGATCTTTTTACGTAATTTGTCTTGCGACAAACGTGTTACACACTTAGTAACTTTAGGGGAGAGTAGAGTTGGGTACGTTTGTGAATAGCGAGCAACGACGGAATATATTATATAGACGAAGCTCTCAATACATTGTTGACTTCGAAAAATGGTCCATATGAGTGACACTGTCAATGTCAGTATTGCCAGTGTCAGATCTTAGAGGATATAACCAAACGGAGCAGCCATAAACAGGCGTTAACCTCTGTCGAAAACAGGCGGCTAATGGTCATACACAATGCATAAACTGACGTTTATCTGACATTACTATTTTTACGTTACGTATACATTTGACGTGCTCCTCTCCCGCAATAATCGGCAAACTGTTTTGTATTTGTATAGAAAATTACAGACAAGGCGTCTCCGTTTGGTTATATCCTCTAAGTGTCAGATACACATATCACTGACAGTTATCTCTTCATCCTAAATATACCTCGCTAGCAGCTTGGAATGTTAACCCAATACAACCATTTCTCGCTATTTAAAAAAATTGCGATTGGATAAAATACTTTTTAAGAATATACTTATTTCTGCCTTTTGGCTGATAAAAGCAGCAAAAAAACGGAAATAAATGCAATAAGCAGTGATTCATAATCTTTAATCAACGGAAGAAATGCTGACATATATAGGCATATCTTGTGATATATCTGGAATTTAAAACATCCTCATCGCATGAAGTTCCACAAAAGATAACATACAACCACAGTAATAATATGAGCCTTTACCCAAAACAATTCATACTAGCATATAGTTCAGGTTATGATGGTTGTAGTTCACAATAAATTGAGATAAGCAATAGAGGTGATTATATGAAAGGTTAAGGCGATGTCAGAATGATCTGTGTCAATATTTGTATTTGCTGTTATCGGCTATCTTATAATTAATAGCTTTTGTGTTGATTATTCGCAGTTACTATGGGATACATTGTTTGTTTATATTTTGTATCACTTAGGAACATTCCTAAGTAACAAACAAGTAAAGCTCTTATTTCAATATCTACCTGTGCTCTACAAGATAATAATTTATAAAGCAAGGAACCAACCAACTCTCAACCAGGATGTTGCGAACATCCGCATCCGCATCCGCAACCGCGGAACTTCCGCATTATTTTCAACATCCGCATCTGCATCCGCATCCGCATAAAATCGATGCGGAGCTTATGCGGATGCGGATGTCGAACAAGTCGGTACAGGAACGTCTTAGCGGCGGCGTAAGTGCTAGGTAATTTCGTCATTACCTATAACGAAATCGTCTAGATCCAGAAAAGTCGGCCAAGTTACTGTTTATTAAATATAACGCACCTATATTCTTGCTCAAATACTAAACGTTTCGTTTTTTTTTTAAAATAAAAAAAATCTAAAAATGTAATATTTGACGTTTTCTAAGTACCTAATCTTGACATCCGCATCCGCATCCGCGGATGTCAAAAAATCTGCATCCGCAACATCCCTGCAGTCTCAACCACTACGTCACAATTAACATAATATAGAAAAATTTCTTACAATTTAATTCAAAACGTCACATTAACATGCCACATATCCATATTGAGATACATTGGGGTAACTTCGTAAGCTTCTATTGTTGCTACAATAAAAAGTGCTTCTCGTAAAGTAGATATTTGTAATTTTCAAAATTACCCTGCTTTCGAAGTTATCCCAATACTTACATCTTATGTTAATTTTTAAAGGAGCGGCCAAAAACCCCGAAACAACGCAAAAATCAGGCCATCTATAAAATTATGGCCATAGCACAATTAACCACAGAATTTATGGTCAGTTAAGGCCCACCATCCGAAAAGACAGACGCCGCGGCCCCCGGGCGCAATTAAACGCCTAATCGCCACCGCGAGGATTAAGACGTGGCTTAATGTGGCCATCCATCTCCTTCAAGCGTAGGCTGGGGCCTTGTTTGCAGCGGAAAATTTTACCTGTATATATTTGGACATTTTGTTAGCACACTTGTAGAATTTCTTAGTGTATATTTCTGTATTATTGATACACACTCTCCAGAAACACCATGATTAATTTAATTTAATACTCGTGGTTGAAGTTCAGTACAGTCGACGTCAAGATATGTGTAATTTTTTGCCTTATTGTAAATGAGTAAAGTGCAAAAGTGTAAACACATACCTTTGATGTCGACTGTACCTACATCTCTGAGTAGGTATGGCAATAACATACCTATTTATATATTATTGCCATACCTACTCAGAGATTCTTACCCATACTTTCAGATACAAACGTAGTTCCGATTTTTGTTTTGCTCCTTTTTAGCCAAAATTGGTTTCGTAAAACGTTTAATTTCGAAAAATATGTTCTTTGAAAAACCAACTTAATTGTATTATATTATGACACTTATGGCTGCAAATATTCATTTTTATCAGTCTATTTATTCATCTTCAGCGACTTATTTCCAGTAACAATACTCCCCCGCCCTAAGCTTACATCTTGTACCACACGCCACTAAAAACTTAAACAATGGACCAACAGTAATTTGTAGTGATATATATTTCCAGAGCACATTGTAACTGCTCCAAATTATGAAAGACGTGAAACATTAGTTAATGTGAATATCTTATTTATGATTGTCTTGAGCGATGACTGTTACATCTCAATTCTAAAAGGTTACAAGTCTTAAACAAAAGACAAATAAGCGCGCTCTTACGCTATTTCTTACAATACTTTAGTACAAATTGTATTCTGGGCGTCGTAAGCGCCGACTGAGCTAAGGCATCATATCTTGGGGAATGACATGAAGATTTGTGTGTCGTTAAGTCCTTTTAAAAGCGATTCAAAGGCGGTACTTGGTTTTAGTAACAATGCGTTTTGCTTTTAAAATATTGATATTAATTTGTAAAGCGTTAGTATGTGATTATTTTTTATGAGTAATAGAGTAAAAGTATTGTGGGTGAAAACAAAGATGGATGTAACAATTAGGAGCAGGAGATTAAGGTTACAACGTTTTGTTTGAACTGTGGCACCGACCGACTGTAATGTGTTTAGTTCTTAATTGTATTCGTATTCTTAAGTTTAACTTTAAAATTAACCTTTCATATGTGTGTGGTGGTCATAAATTGTGAACCTCGGTTCGGTTGTACTGCATGCCCTATAGAGCAGAAACAAACAGGCTAAAAATGCAAAAAGAAGATATACAATCGGTTAGGATCCTTATTATACATAGACAAAGTAATAGAGCTTTCGCTAGCTGGCGCTATTGCACGGAGCGGGTCAGAGGGTTAACGAAAAATAGCATGAGCAATGCTAACTGGCGCGGACGCGTGCGACATGGCACCCGCGTGCGTGCGTCCACTCTGTGCACCCGCGCGCCGCGCCGCGTCCGCCCATAGGTATGTATGTATATTTGATTGAAGGTATGTTTGCACTCTGAACAGCCCACGACTCATACAGGTTGCCCTAAGACAATGAAGCCCACACATGGCGGAACAAAAATACCCACCGAAGACGTTGACATCGCGGAATTTCAAGGTTTCACGTGCAATTTGTCTAAAACCCACGCACGATAAGACAAAAAAGTCTTATGTGTCCTTTAGAGTGTGAAAATCGTTGTTTTTCTAATAGTACAATTAAACCTGCACCTAATAATGTTACCAGTGTTAGTAGGTAGGTACTTAATTAGTAATTCTTTTGAGTATTTCCTAACACTCAAGTTTTCAACCTTAGTGTTCTTGTAAAACTTGAAACTGGACTCGAAAATTTAGGATTCAAAAGATGGCAAAAGTAAGTTACAGCATTATGCTTAGGGATTGCAAATATTCGAAACTTTCAGATATTCGAATATTCGACTTTTTCTGACGACATATTCGAATATTCGAATAATTATTCGAATATTATAAAAAATAAGAAAAGGAACGAGAAATCGGTTTATTATCGTTTTATTCAAAAGCTTCTTTCACATATTGCTAAAACTAATGATATTTTGCAGAAATTTACTTAATTGACTAGATTTTATCATCCTACTATGAGATACCCACATTTATAAAAACAAGTAAAACGCCAAAATTAGACGTACCTATTCAATATTTCAAGATAAAACTTTTATTATAAATGCGTCGTTGCGTGATATAATATAACTTTAACCACCCAAACACCTAGGTATGTAAGATATATTTTTAGTAGATAATTATTTTCCGATTTAACTTGTAGTCACTCAGAGGCCTGTAAAAAGGCCTTTAATTCCTTTGTATTTTGAATTTTTATTGACTTTATTTGTTTTGGCAAGTTTTTATTCCTAATGGTCGGCTAATTATATAATATTGGAATATTTAAGGGAAAAAGTTAGTTGACTACTGGGTGCATTATTCGTCAGCTAAAGGTGCATGGTTAGATTACCTAGTTGGGCAGGTTTGGTGTATGATCAAATTTGAGAATTGCGATAATTGGCAAGGTTTAGACTTCAAACATTCGCTTAACGTACGCTTGTACTGAATAAACAGAATGATACTTTAACTTAAAA